>NC_045544.1:83660809-84009318 GCF_009769535.1 Thamnophis elegans
CAACCAAAATCTTTCTTCCTTGTAAAATTAAGCTCAGTCTTGTGGAATAATTTTCAACAAATTTGCATCCTATTATATTGATAGCCTTTTGCATTTTTGAAGAGCACTATTATGGCTCATAATAACTTTTTCTCCAGGAACAGATGAAATTTTTCCATTGGATTCTCATAGATTCTACCACGTAGGCCTGTTGTCACCTTGCTTAATCTTCTGGATATATACTAGTTTCTCAATCACTTGACATGAGCCCAAAATTGGAGGCAATGTTCTATGCACTGTGTAATAGAGAATAGAAGCAATGATTCTTAATCTTGACACCGTATTTTTTGATGGAGCCTAAAATAGTAACTTTGGGAGGGGCAACTGCATAATACAATGATCACAATAGAATTTTACATTTGTGGATTAACAATATTACAAATAGAACATATTTTAAATATTGAGATTATTACTCATGATTTTATCATGTTAGCATTATAAAAATACTACTGTAGCAAACCAAAACCAACTTGGATTACTTTGATCGATTTTAAGAAATATGAGATGTAAACTAAAGATGTGTTCATTTCAGAAATTATAATCTGGTTCTCATGTACTAATTGAATACAAATGAATCTCTTCCCTTACTATACTTGAATTAGGAAACATTAATTCTAAACTCACAAGCATATATTTACAAAAAAAAGTGCAGCTATGTAGTAGTGCAAAGAAGTAATAGTAAAATATACATTATTTTATTTATTGCTACAGATTGAACCCACCTATTCATTCTATATGGATTCTAGATTTCTGTTCCAAAACTACGTGGGATAGCATAAACGTTTATAACATTTTTCAGTTTAAAAACGATACAAATAACTAGGATTGGGTATGCTTGCAGGTAAATATTTTTCAAATTAGAGTACTTGGCCATGGAATGTACCATATTTTTCAGAGTATAAGACACACTGGAGTATAAGACGCGCCAAAGTTTCTAAGAGGCAAATTTTTTAAAAAAGTTTTTGCACTCTGCAAACCTCCCCAAAATGGCCCATTTTTCGTGAAAGTAGGCCAGGGTTTGTTTTTTTTCAAAAAAGGGGCATGAATAGCCCTTAGGAGGTTTGTAGTGTGTACCGGAGGGGGAGGAGGCAGTAAAAAAATGGCCCATTTTTCACAAAAATGAGTCCATTTTTGTAAAAAAAGGGGTGGGGGCATTAGGAAGCTTATAGAGTGCTCCTGGGGGCTGAGGGGGCAATATTGAGCAAAATATGGCCCATTCTTTCCTTATTTCTGCCCTCCCCAGCCCCCAGGAGTTCTCTGAAAGCCTCCTGCAAGCTATGCACAGCCATTTTGGTGAAGGGGGTGGGTTTTCAGGAGGCAAAAAAATGCTGTATTCAGTGTATAAGACACACCCAGATTTTCAGCCTCTTTTTTGAAGGGATATGGTACTTCTTGAGGTATTATGTGGATTGAAACATAATTGTCCACTGGATTTTATTATACAAATGTTACAAAACAGTACTGGCAGTTTATATATTTACTTTCAATTAATTATTTTAGCCTGATTTAATAGTGAATTATTTCAACTATGTATATTCATTATTGACTAAAATCATTGGTATTATTCAAAGGCCCACTTGTAATATTTGTAATATGAACAATGTAATTAGAGACCAGGCAGGACAAAACATACTTTATTGTACTGCAACATCAAAACACATGAAGAGTACATCAAAGACCATGCCAATGACAGATCACCAGAATAATAAAATAAAGGGGATATACTGAAATCAATATTAAAGACTATTCACTATACTATTTTAAGTATCTTTATTGAACTTAGCTGCAGCATACACATCTACTGGTATATCTTGTCCTTCTAAATTGCGTAATAGAAATTTTTAAAAGATCAAACTAAGAGGGATGGCAAAGTGCCACCTCTGGAGTGCAAAAAATATAATCACAATCCCATCCCTCTTCAGCCTGCTACTTATGTATGAGAGACATATTCAGAGAACATAATTCCTAAAGACACTTGCAATGGTCTCACTTCCTATCCCAGCCATTACCAGTGTGGTTAGGATGATTAAAAGTTATTACCAATATCTCACAAACTATAGCAGGGATGTCAAACTCCTGACCCGTGGGTTGGGTGCGTCACACACTGGCTACATCTGGTTTAGTGAAGGGGGAAAAAGTCCCGATACTTTATGTGACGCCACCATGACGATGTGAGTTTGATACACCTGAACTATAGAAATACTCTTTTATATTCTTTGCTTAATGGTAGAACTTAACAAGTGCTTAGGAATCTATTGCAGTAAAGCACATTTCATGTGTGTCCTTATTTATGAAATATTTAGTACTGACAAGAAGAGTACAAAATTGTGATTAGTCCAATAAGATTCAGCTCGGGAATTTCCAAAAACATGCCACTGAGGGAAGGCCATGCCAGCAGCAACATTTGGGCACCAGTGACTAAAGAGAGTATATAGAAATATTTGCTCTGATGAAGAATCAGTATTGCAACACAAATAACTTGCTAAAAGAAGCACCAGATCATTCACTTACAAGGTACAGCCTAATGAGCTTCCTATGCTGGTAAAAGCAGTAAAGGTCCAGCATCACAATGGTAAGATGCATCTAAGATCTAAGCTTTGATATCAGAAGCAACATCTGAAAACAAGTTGTAAGCTATTTAAACAGGCATGAATTAAATGCCTGAATGTATACGTGCCCTTTTTCTTCATAATCAGGTTTAATGCAGAACTAAAGGTTAAGTGAACAAAAGGGAATAAACTCCAAGCTTAAGAGTAAGTTTCTACTTAAGATCAACTAAGAAGGAAAAGGAATAAGATAACTTGCTCAATCCCCATAATTATCAACATACTTTTGAACCAATGCAATACAGTCATTTTTCAATATTTTAAGTTATGTTTGGAAAAATAGAGACGTAGTTTTGTCCTATTTGCTTAAACAAGTAGTAGAACATCAGCCACATGGTAAAAGTGTTGCTTAGGTAAATGAGAAATGAGAACAACTTTGGGTTATACAAAGAAAGATAAGCATAGATTCCATTCTACCAATGAACCCCAACAAGAATATGAATCAGCGGCCAGCACAAACTGGACAAAACACTGAACCTTTTCAGCATTCTTCACAAGGTCAGACCTCTTCGTCAGCCAGTCAAGTAAGGTGGAAAATCTGGCTAAAAATGAAATAAAAACTGAGGACAAAATGGAAATAAATTAAAAGGCATAGCTAGACTAAAATTTCCTTATGATGTAACAGGTTTTACAAACTAAAATACAACTGATTTCTCTAATGAAAGAAATTTCCAAATTCCTTTTAGATGAGTTGAAGCTTCAAATGCTTACATAGCTGAGACTGAAAAAGTGTTATAGCATCCAGATAACATTCTCTATGAATAGCAAGAAAAGGGTTAAAAAAAGAAAAATAATAAAGAAAAAGGAACATTCCATATGGAATTCTCTTTCCCTCTCTGTAAATTCCCCCTTTCCCTCTCTTTGTAGTTCATGAATCCAACGCAGATGCTAAGGTGACAGCGTATGTAAGTAAGGGTTGGTTTTTTTTGTTGATTTTTCTTTTTTTAAGTTTCAACAAAGAAAGCCTGAAGACGAAGAGATTTCCATTCAGGAGTTATCAGACGGAACATGCTCTTCAAAACCTTCACTTTCTCGGACTAAAGCTCTTTCCAGGATAACACGGCCTTCCTTGTAGCGCTGGCTATCTTCGGTGGCAAATTCATATATCCACCCAAGTTTGCTGTTGCAGTTTTTGCAGCTCACATCACGAACCATATGACGACCAGTGAGCATAACTCGGTCTTGAACTTCACTGTACTGCAGATTTACTACCTAAAAAAAGTTAAAAGAAGAGAAGCATTTGATTGATTTATATAAGAGCCAAGGTGGCGCAGTGGTTAAATGCAGCACTGCAGGCTACTGCTAGATCAGCTAGATCAGCAGGTCAGCGGTTCAAATCTCACCGGCTCAGGGTTGACTCAGCCTTCCATCCTTCCGAGGTGGGTAAAATGAGGACCCAGATTGTTGGGGGCAATATGCTGACTCTCTGTAAACCGCTTAGAGAGGCCTGAAAGGCCTATGAAGCAGTATATAAGTCTACTGCTATTGCTATTGCTATTCCATATTTCATTTAGGCGCTCAAGGCAACACTCTTTTGTCACCCTTCCCTAACACCTCTGTGAAGTAGGTTAGACTGGGAAAAATTACTGGCTGAAAGTTAGTGAGCTTCCATCGTCAAATAAGCTTAAATCTCGATCTTTCTACTAGTCAGACACCTTTTCCCATTGAATTATATTTTAGTCATATTACATTTGCAGTGACGACTTGCAATCATTAGAGAACTATGGAAAAGTTGATTTTCAACTTTTAATGTCAGTCCTTGACTACTTGGTATAAGCAGCACAATAGCTTTAATTGGAATTTTTTGCTCTGTTGATAAACACTGCTATAGTAACAATTCCACCAGCATTTTTTCTTCCCCTAATTACGTTCTCTATTTTGGACACAAAGTACTCTGAAAAATTAAGCAAGCCATACATTTTAAGGAGGTAGAATTTAGTCCATAGTAAGGTCTAGAAACGTCCAGCAAATCCTACACATATTATGTTTTACTTAAGCAAATATAAGTAAATTAATGAACTTGGTCTATAAGTTATAGTTTGCTACCACTTTATCTCCAATGTTTTACCCATTTACTATCAACATTCTCAGTAATTGAAAGTTAACTTTTTAACAAAAATCTATATTGTAGTAAATTTTACATCTGAAAAGAACCCTAAGTGACTGTTACTATCACATTGTTAGAACTCTTAAATGGACATTTCTGTTTCACCTAACCCAGAGATAGATTCCGACCGGTTTGGCCAAACTGGTAGTAGTATGGCGGCCTGGGTCACTGGAACCAGGCCTGCCACACCCCTGAACCAGTTACCCAGTCGTTGCCATTGCCATCTTGTTTTTGAGTTCTGTGCATGTGCAGAACAATTTTAATTGAACTGTGCATGCGCACACATGAGTGAACCGGCAGTAAAGCCAGCCAGAACCCACCCCTGACCCAACCATATACTGCAGGAATACTGAAATCATACTGCTAACTAATTTTAGATGTCTTTAACTAACCTTGTTAAATAAAAAGGCTCGTCCTGTAGCTCCTGTAAAACGGGTAGATATAAGCTCTGAGCGGTTGGTCAAAATTGTGTCACAATTTGCACAGGAGAATAGGCGAGTACCACCAATATGATCCAAGAAGATGCGGCCCATTTTAAAAATTATTAGAGCCCTAAAAAACAGGAGAAACAAATTGTATTAATGTTGAAAAGTCAAAGTAAAGCAAAATACATATGAGAATTATATTTTTAAAATGTTGACAGAGTGTGTAAATACTAGAAATAATTTTCATAAATATTCATTGTGGCTACTTAAAGGAAGATATCTCCACCTTCATGGAGATACAAAAATATCTATTAGAAGTTGTCCTCATATTCAAAAAGGAGAGAAAAATCAGATGATTTGCAAATAGCTCAAATAGCTCACAATCCATCTCCCTATGCTGCTTTACAAAAACCAAAAAGAAAGCAAGAAAAATCACTTCTTCATTACTTCTATTATTTATTGTATAAAATAATCAAGAGCACTGAATGCAGCCAGATTCTTTTTCCTCTCTTGAATAGCCATCTGCCCATCTGTACCACAAGACTGTGTAAGTCTACAATTCCATATAGGTTTGTTGTTTCTTTTAATAAAATGAAAGATGATGTTCCTCTCCGATAAACCCACTTGGACAGTCTCTCCATGCCATTAGCTTCAATGTTATTTGGGGTCTTCCAAGTTAGATCCCAAGCCTTATTCTGAACTCGGCTTGATCCGTCATAGTAATTTCATTCTGTGGTTTTGATTTTGACTCTAGCGGTCCCTTAATCATATTACTTCAGTATTATTACAAAATCTCCAACAATTCATGAAATAATTTGTCTGTGACCTGTCCCTGGCCTGTTTGTCCTTACTCTCTTCAACTGATTCTATTGCCCAATCATTGCTTGAGGGACTCCATTTTGCTACTTTTCCCAAAAGCTGTGATTGAATAATGAGGCAGACAATGCTGCTCTGATCCCACAGGGTAATCTGATCCAGTATGTTTCTATACATTCAGAATCGAATAATCCCTTCCTACCAAGATATTTTTATGTAAGCAAATTTTGGAAGGGAGTATCCCTAGAAATTCACTTTAGTAATGTTGCTGAATCTTTGCCTTAATCAGTACCAGAGCCTAACCAAGATTTTGAATTAAAATGTGTTTATCTCATCTCAGATGATCTATTTGAAATTGGCCCAATTTTAGGCTTTGCTTGATAGTGTGCAACCCTGGGAACTACTGACCACAGAACTTGTCAGCAGCAACTTTTAAAAGTTGCAAAATGTAGCATTAAAATATTTTGAGCATTTAATAGAGTCTACATATTAAAATACACATGTAACTTAAAATTATAGTCTTATACGAAAAGCTTTAATTTATGTGTATATGAAAAGAAAATATAATTGATACTTTAAAACATCAGAAGATTCTTTTGTTGTCCAAAGATAAAAGAACAATGGATTTAAATGAAAAGAACACAAGAACAGGAGGATACTTGCTGCAGAAACAAAATCTTAGAATTTCTAAATAAAGACAAGTTGTCATGGGTAATTATAGTAGTCTATAGTGTTGTATTAGAAAATAATTGTATAAGACCATTAAATCTCCCTACGAACTTTCATGATTCGATGTACCAATATTACACTTATGGGAGATCAAACTGCAAGCCTTTGATTGGAAAGATCATAATTAGAAAGTAGCCCCAGATAAATCTGGGTAAATAGACCAGGATAGTCTATTTACTATACTTGGAATATATGCTACTTCTTATTTTTCCATGAGGATACACAAGAACAACATGGAATTAAAAGATGGAGGAAGGAGACCAGGAGGAAGGATATGGGGGAAAGTAACTTTAAACTGCCAGAATGAAGCCACCTTCTTGACTTTATCATTGGCCAAAAATAAATCATTATTGGTATGTGTTTCTGGTAGTAGCTGATATATCAGGAGATGGACCGAACTATTTATTGCTCCTCATTTACACAGTGTAAATCCATCCATGAAGAGCTTCCACCTGAGCATATTGGTTTTACATTTAGGCACTCTAACTCTCAAATGAATTCATGGTTCTCCAAGTAGTATAAGGGAGGTCAGGGCCTTCAGCCATATCCTACTTTAATGTTATTCCTTGCTCAGTGGTTTCCTTCCTTCATTTTTTAATTTGACTTTGTTCTTATGTGTCCTCAAGAATGTTTGTTTTGCCATAAAGCTGTTCTTAGATTTAAGTCAGTGGGCTTTGGGCCCATGTCCATCCGTTCAGAAGATTTGAGGATCATTTTCTTGTTAGTTCTCTCGGAATCTGCTGCTACTTCTCTCCTGATCTTAGATGAGGCAATGCCAGCAAGAGGATAAATTTTGTCAATTGGTGCAGGTTTGAGACAACCTGTCACTAAGCATACTGCTTCTTTGACAGCGATAACCATTTGTTACCTAGGCTACTACTAAATTCCTAAGAACTTGATAAAACCAGCCACCTGCAACTGTCAGATGAAATATCTCACTGACTACAAAGCATATAAGAGGTTTATTTAGGCAGATATGTGTACAAAAATAAATGTTAGAAAACAGTGCAGTATATAACACTTAGTTTCAGATTGCAAACATCATTCTTGAATGAATAAATCAAGCTGTAATCTAAAAATTATCACTGAAGGCCATCATATGGGAGCACACCACCAAAAAAATACAGCATTTCAAAGGCATTCATTACAACATATACTGTTGTAATCTAGCTATATAATTGTATGTCAGATGAGAATGTAAAACTCAAATTTATAAATATTCTCTAGTATACTATTCTAAAATGTTTTACACTGTAGGCTGGTGGCCTACTATCCATTGTCTTGTGAATACTTCCGTCTAGATTCAAAGCTGACTATATTTCATAAATAGTTTTTACAGAGACCAGATGGGAAAGTTGACCCCCTTGCTCAGAAAATAAGAATATTCATTTAACAAACTACACTAGGGAAGGAACTTTGGTTTTGAGATGTCAAAATCTGAAAAGACATGAAAATCATACTATGTTGTTATAATTGTTCTTTTTTACCCATTTTCAACAAAACAAGGAATATGGAAAAACCTAGCATACGCTTTCTTGTAGAATAATGTATAAAATTATTATTGTTCTGATGTTTTAAAGGAAAATCACTTGCCCATTAGCATTTTTCAATTTATGTTTCATCCATATGATTATCTTATTATAAATTGAGGTTCAATGTATAACTGACTCCTTCCAACTTTATGGTTCTATTATCTTACAAATTAAACATAAAATGTCTCATATTTTAAAATTACAGTGGTTACAGATTGAAAAAATACTAAATATCTATTTTATTTTTGTCCGGTTATATTAATTAAAAAATGAATTTAAAGATAACAAAAGGGGCCAGTTTATTGTTCCATGATCTGTATAAATTTGGTTAAAGAATTGAAGCTTAAGTAACTATGTTTTTGCCAGAACAGATAATACAGTCATCTTCAGTCAATTGGGAAAATTCACTGGATTGATATTAACAGTTCAAAGTTACTCATGCCCAAAGTATGAGCACAACCATTACTACAACTGGATTTTACCTACTTTATTAATCCCACCCACTCCAGAAGTCTATACAGACAATTTAAAATAACGATTTAACATCCTATCAGGCATGAAGACCTGATACTATAGGAAAGCCAAAAGTTAATTCAGATGCTTAAGGTTTATTTAATCCATTGACCATCTTCAGAGTATTTCAGGATATAACCATCTCCTCACCATCATTCTTTCTCTGGATTTGTTAGATTTATTTATTACCATATGGTTTCCCCACTGATATATTTATTAGCAAAGAAAAATAAATCTTAGGGTTATTTTGGAGAGGCACCCTTTTAAAAACTTATTTTAATCTACGTAGAAAATGGACTGAAGAAATCTATAAGTTTGTTTGATTCATGCAACATTTTAATTATAAAATAAATACAACTTCTTTATAATTAGTACAAAGAATTAAATGCAGTGGTATCAACATAGTAATTCACATTCCAGACTAGAAAATAATAAATTCTAGTCCTCCTTAAGGCATAAGAGCCAAATTGGTGAGTTTGGGCCAGTTACTCTTTTAGAAGGAAGTTGTTTGGGGATTGGTATACATTTTGTTATTCCTTAAACGAATGTGAAATAAGTATCTGAGTAATTTTAACACAATTCGAATACATTAAGACGCTATATGAAAAATCTACTTTACTGGATAAAGTAGTACAGTTTCAGTTTTTTACAAAAGTGGACTACTGAATAAATCGAGCATGGTTAAAATCTGTCTGTCCCACCCAGCTAATGCCAACTCCTGGAAATACAACGATCAGGCATTTTGAACCAAAGAATTAACTGCTAGACTTATTTCTCTAGTTACTAGAGAAAGAAAGAAAGAAGAAAGAAAGAAAGAAAGAAAGAAAGAAAGAAAGAAAGAATTGTCTCCCGACAGCATTTCCATCACATGAGCAGCTGTGCCACGAATCTTCACACCAATCAGGAGAAAACACTGCAGGAGTTACTTCTGCCACTTCCGCCAGAAGAGCCAGAAACCCAAGACCCATCCAGGCAGCCTGAAATCTGGTCACGTGCCTCGCAGCCTCCAATCGGCAGGGATTCTGCCTACTTCCTTCACATGTGAGAATGAGGTGAACCCAGATGATTTGACAACACAAAAAAGAAACAGCTGACAAAGAGACCAGAGTAGGCCTCCTGTTGTTATCCCCACACAGCCAGATAGGAAGGAAAAGCCAAGCTTCTTTTGACCACATCAGCAGTGATAGATTTAGAAAACTTTTACATTCAGGAACCTCTTTATAGCTATGGAAGACGAAGAATTTATACAAAATCTATATTCTGTCAGTGAAGTGGCTGTATTGGGAGAGAGAGAGAGAGAGAAGGGGGGGGGAACAAGAGAATACTCAAAACAAACATTTTAACTAGCAGCATACCTCAGTAAGCGAACTGCAACAAGCCTAAGAATTTGTACCACTTTTCGGAATCAGTACATCGATGGACGGAAGGACAAAAACAAGCAGCACCAACGCAGAGCTTTCAAAGCCTTGCTCAGAATAAGGCGTAGGCGTGCAAACATAAATAAAACACTGGGAACACCCTCAACAGTTGTCCTTAGCTGGAGGAGGAGGAGGAAGCAATGGAGTGGAAAAACAGGAATGAAAGGACAAAAGCAACCGCCACAAGCTCTCTTTAGCCCCACCGTCGCGGGACAATCCGGGGGGCTCGCACTTTTAGTCCGTTTTGCCGCAGGAAAGCAATCCTCTTCTCTGCGGCGCCGGGACAAAAGGCAGCGGGGGGAGTTGCTGAGGCTCAGGGCAAGCAGCCCAACCGCGCGGCGGATCCAGGCTGAGACGGAGGGGGGGAGGAGAGGAAGCAGCCCTTTCGCTGTTGCGGCCGGAGGAGGAGAGGATGGAAGGGCGGCGGGCCGCTGGGGGAGGCGGCGGGTCGAGCCAGAGGGGAGGAAGGAGGGCGGGCGCGCGGCTCCATGCCATATTGGGTGTTATTGTGCCCTAAGTGAGTGTTATTGTGATAATGCGAGGGCGGGGCTAGCTGGGGGGGGGGTGTTTGGCTGCTGGAAAGGGCAGCGCGAGGGAGGAAGGGAGGGGGAGTAAACGGGAGGGAGGTTGGCGCTGTCTGTTTGTGTGTATGGGGGGAGGGGAGTTTGGGAGAAAGAAAACAAGGAAGAGGCGCACCGGAGTGCCCGTCGTCGAGCAAAAACAGCGAGTCCGGAGAGAGAAGGGGATGCGAGGGCCCCCGAGAGGCTCTGCAAGGCCCCGGGCGCGGCCCCTTCGGCCACTGGCCTCCCCCGCCACCCTCTCTTCCTCCAGCGCGTCTCCAGAGCCCCGCCGGAGTAGTAGCAACAGCAGCAGCAGAAGCAGCCATTACCTACTAAGAAGTGACCCTCGACTCCGCGGCAGCCTAAACCGAATGGAAACAAGGGGCAGCCAAAGAGCCGCCTTGGTGCCGGCTACCTGCTTCGCCTCCCGAGGAAGCTCTTTCAACTCAGCCAGGAAGGTCCCACTCTCCGGCCCTGGCTTGGCTCCGCCCTCCCGGGAGAAGGCCCCTCCCTTCAACTGTGTCAGACGTGGCCATGCTAAGCGGAGGAGCGCCGTCTCCTCTGAGCGCGAGCCACGCCTCCCCCCCCCCCCCGCTGACGCGGCTCGAGCCTCGCACAAACATTGAGGCCACGTGGGGGAGGAGGTTCCTTAAAGGGCCGGAAGTCTGAGAAATTCTCTGTTTTGTTCTTTTCCTTATAGAGCAATATGACTGAATTCTGTCGCCCAAGGAAAGGAGGGAAGAAAAAGATCCATGATTTAGTACAGTGTTATTGTGGGAAAGGAAAATGAAGACATGAGGTCTTAATTAAGTGTGTTCATTCCTTCAGCAGAAAAGGCCTCAACAATGTAGGGCAATAGATATATGTACATGGATCGTTCCATTGTCTGCTTACAAAAACAATATTGAATATTGTAGGCTTAATTGCAATAGACTGGAGAGTTGCTGCTCTGAAAAAACAGATATTATGTCATTGTCTCAGAGGCTTTGTATGGCTATAGATAATTTTTGTTGTTAGTTGTGAAGTCGTTTCCGACTCATAGACAACATTCCTCCAGGCCTTCCTGTCCTCTACAGTCCATTTAAGCTCATGCCTACTGCTTCGGTGATTCCATCCAGCCACCTCATTCTCTGTCCTCCCCTTCTTCTTTTTCCCTCAATCTTTCCCAGCATTAGGATCTTCTCCAGTGAGTCTTTCCTTCTCATTAGGTGGCCAAAGTATTTGAGTTTCAGCTTCAGGATCTGGCCTTCTAAAGAGCAGTCAGGCTTGATCTCCTCTAGGACTGACTGGTTTAATCGCCTTGTAGTCCAAGGGACTTGCAGGAGTCTCCTCCAGCACTAGAGTTCAAGTATATAATATCCATTTAAATTGTAAATGTATAGGTAATGTAAATGGGTAGGTACAGTGTATCTCATGAAACGAACAGATTAGTGGACACAACTACTTGCTAGCAATTGTTGGAAGTTAAATCCCACCCCTCTCCTAGAGAAATGAAATATTTTAGGAAATATTAAAAAGGCAGAATATTTCCCTAAAAAGAGAAGTAGAAACTCAAGAGAGGCAGAAACTCAGTTGCCCCCACCTTTGTGAATGAGCCATTAAAGGCCTGAGCCAGTCTATTCTACATAAGAAAGGTGGGATTAACCCTCTACGATCTCACCACATTGCATCTAGGAAGAAACAATGCTCAACCAAACTTGGACTCAAAACACAGCCTGCAGAGTTGCCCCTGCATGGCCCTATGGAAGTCTGACAACCAATCAGAATACAAGCTCAAGTTCAAAGCCCAGATAGGGCATAAAACCAGGGACTTTCAACATCTCTGCCTTCTTTTCTTCTTCACCCAACATCTTGAAGCATGTGATCAAGCCTGACTGCTCTTTAGAAGGCCAGATCCTGAAGATGAAACTCAAATACTTTGGCTACCTAATGAGAAGGAAAGACTGTTCAGGAGCTCAATCTGTGTGATCCTGTCCACCATTTAACCATCTTTCCAAAAGCCTCCATGTTTCCAGTGTCTTTTTCTCCACTTGGAACTGAACCCAGAACGACATTTCTTCCAACACAAGCAAGTGATGTAGTTGTATTTCTGGAACGACTACATTGGTATTAGTGTTCAGAGGCTTTTCTGCACACAACAGCCTGCCTGGGAAAAGATTGCCAGTTATTACATTTTCTGGAGTAGATACAACTCCTCTCTATCCATCTTTGTCATCTAAATAAACATAATCTGAAAATCAAAATGTGAACATATTGCAAGTACACCTACATTGATAGAATTTGTGTCCAAAGCAGCAACAAGACAAAGCTCATTGTTAGGTGTGTTGGATGTGAGGCCTAGAATTCTGCCACCGTTTTATAAAAATGGAATTGAGGATGCTTTGGAATAGCCAAATCTCCCACCCAAGCTTTTTTTCATGGCCTGAATACATTAACAGATGAATACATATATGGGTCTTAAATGAAAATAAGTATGTTCGTGTATAACTTTTTCTCAGGCCTTTAATTTTTAACAGATCATTGGACAGATCCTGGCACAGCAGTAAAAAAATTAGGGTGTAAAATAAATTTGGAAATTGGAAGAAAAAAATTCCAGACATCAATGCCAAACAACTTCTACATTGTTGCCAAGAATGCTAAGTCATCATGAATCCAACCTGACTACCAAATTAGAAATGTAATCATAAATGAATGGCTTATTTCTGAACAGATACTTTTACGTTCTTCTGACATAAGGGCCTGTGAACTTCTATAGCAGCTTTTACCACCTCTGTGTAGCTATAATGTTCAGCTTTACAAGTATCTTGAATTTTATTTACTTTTATTTTTCAAATAATATTGAAGGAGTATATGAATCAATATTGGCTTATTTGTTTTTATTATGAATTGCTTATGTTACTATATAATTGTTACTGATTAAACCAAAATTTGCTGTTTGCTTCTGATATGATATACTGCTAGAAATCTTTTATTAAGAATTAAGCTTTGTTATTAGTTTCTGTGTATATTATTGTATACTGCCAAAAATTAGTTATTTTCTAGCCTAGCAAATTGTAGCCTTAATACTGGATGACATTACTGCAAATGTTATCTCACTGCTGTGTATAGATTCTGTTCTTGGCTTCAAAGCTAGGCACATTCTTAAAAACATAGAAGAATTTGTTACATGGGAATATCAGGGGACATAGATAAGGAACCAAATTAGGGAGTTTTCCTGGCTCATAAATTCTTAAAGCATTCTGCCAAAAAACAACTTGGCAAAAGGGGGGGGCTGCCACCCCCTACGCAAGGCTATAGGAATATTCCATAGATAAGGTAGACAGAGACAGGAGCTTGAACAAAAGAACACTTTAAAGATCACGTTGGTAATGAATCTTTGTTTCTGATTGGATACACTTTTGTTTTTATCTGCCTAAAATACCCTGAGCCACTCTTGCAAGGGGTGGCTATTCCTTACATACATTTATTTGTATGTTATGGATATAGTATTGTCACCCAGCTTTTGCTGTAGCCATAAATAAAAGCTGATATTTTTTGCAAACTTCATCTCAAGTCTCACTCTCTTTGGCATTTCAGTGGCTCGGGGAAACTGCTGGAACCTTACAATATGATTGATGGGCTGTCAGCTTCTGCTTTGCTGTTGCTTCAGCTGCCATGAAACGGGGAGGGGGGGCGTGTATGTGGGAGGGATTTAATTGATGTGCTGGAGGAATGTTCTAGGATGTACCAGTCGTTGGGATTACGCATGCGTACGTGTTTCCCGCCTGCATCAACGGCCTACACATTCCATCTTCGGCCTGTCTTTTTGAAGTTATCTCACACCTGACATTTGAAGGACTTATGATTGGACTGGAGCTTTGATCCTAAGGGGGGGGAACGGGTTTTCCTATATATCAATTGCTTTCACGCCATATTATTCAGATCTTGCTTCACTACTGCTCGCTTACCATTTATAATTAGTAAAAGTACTTTGGATTTCCAACCCATGGAGTCTCTTAGTCTTCTTTCCTAATTATGGAGTGGAGTGGGGCGTGACAAGAAGCAAGATCTGAATATATCCCTTTCCAGGAGATTTACGTCTACCGAGAAGGGAAAGAATGTCTTCTCCGACCAGAGAGGAGGAGGGCGCAGCTGGAGGGGATTCCAGTGAACTAGGACCTCCCGACCTTTCTTTACACCAGCCCAGCCCGTCTGACCGACCTTTGCACGAAGATTTATTTCAACTGCAAATTTCCAGTCAGCCTGAACCTTCCCCCCCACCCCGTTGGTCAATTTCAGCGGGGCAAAGAGAGATAGAGACAAGCTGGAATGCTGGGCTCACCCAAAGACCACCTCCACAAACTTCGCTGGAGCCAGGTGCTGTGAGAAAACTTCAGGCGAGTGAAGTCCCTGACTATTGGAGCCAAAGGTACTGTGGGGAAAGCAGAGGGGGCGATGAAGGAGAATGGAGAGGCTATCAGCACCGGGGCCCGATGAGAAAACCCCAGCGGAGTGAATTACCTGATTATTGGGGTCAAACATTTTTGGAAGAGAGAAGGGGGGAGGAGGCAAGAGACTGGGGAAACTGGCAACGTTACCCACGCCAGGATTCTCCCCCACCCCCCCCCTCGGCCCGTGTCTCCCCCTGCGGCTAGAGGTTTCGCTGATCAAAGAGGACCTCCCCCCCAGCCTCCCCCCCCGAAGACATCGAATGGCTAAAATCCCTCCCTTGCCTGTACGTTTTAAGGGGGATTCTACTAGCCTTCCCTCCTTTCTTATGCAGGTGTTTAACTACATGGAAATTTATGGCCGGGACTTTGAATCTGACACTTTAAGGGTCAGAATGATTCTTTTATCTTTGGATGGTGAGGCGGCTACATGGTCGACTGCTTTGCACATGTCTGGCTCTCCCCTCTTGGGGAATTTCAACCGTTTTATGGAGGCTTTCCGCCAACGTTTTGATGACCCATTAACTGAGAAGCGGAACAAATTGAAGTTTTTAACCTTCGACCAAGACGATAGACCTGTCGCCCAATACATCCAGGAATTTCAGTGTCTCTCACAATACATGAGAGGATGGGGGGAGGACGCCCTTCTGGACAGATTTGCTGAAGGGTTGAACGCCGACATTTATCAACAATGTGTCAATCGTAACCTGCCAAGACGCTTAATCACGTGGTTTGAGCATGCTGCAGACGCCGAGCTTGACTTAATCCGTCTGCGTTATGCCACAGAAGAAAGAAGGAAGCGGAAAGAGAGGGCTGCCAGGTCCCTCCCCCCTCCTACTACGCAATCGTTTTCCAAACGACGAGGCGACGCGAGAGGGCCCCCTTCTGGCTCCTCCAGACCGTTAACATGCTTTCGTTGTGGCAAGCTTGGGCACACCGCCCCCGAATGTCGGGCTAAACTGCCTCTCTCTGCCCAACCCCCTCCCAGACGTGATGACAAGCCTGCCAGAGGCTCTGAAAAGAAGAAGAAGGAGACAGCGTTCGCTGGGGAAACCAACCCCCCTCCTTTTGCCCAGCCATTAAAGGATGACGCAGATGCTAACTCCTCTTCTTCTGAGGACTCTGATGACGACACATCGCCTCACTGGGTGAGTTCAAACAAGGGGCCCCTTCTCATCCCTATTGAATTAAAAGTTCCTCCTGAGGGGACCCCTGCCACCCTCCTAGCTTTACTTGATTCCGGCTGTTCCCGATCCATGATCAATCCCGCCATGGTAGAAAAATTGGGCATCAAATTGCGCACTTTGAAAACCCCGATTGTGTTTTGCCAAATAGATGGATCAATTGCGGGGGGGGGGGGGGGGCGCCCATTTTTTTACTGAGCCTTTGGAAATGAGGATGGGTACGCATACTGAATTAATCTCTTTTGTGGTCGCGCCTGGCATGGACAGGCCACTCATTTTGGGCATCCCATGGCTCCGAAAGTGGAACCCTCACATAAATTGGCGGACAGGCCGCTTGCGTGTTCGCTCGAAGGTGCCTCCAGTGGGGGAGGGCTCTCCGGACCGACCTGACATCACTAACGTTCGTGAAGTAGCCGCTAGAGGGCAGGAGAGGATTGCAGAAGAGGACAAAATCCCGAAAGAATATTTGGATCTTAAGGATGTCTTCAGCGAGCAATCTTCGGACATTCTACCCCCCCACAGGCCTACTGATTGCTCCATTGACATTTTACCCGGGGTCAAACTCCCAAAACCCCGCATTTACTCCATGTCACCCAGGGAAATGGAGGAGATGCGTTCTTTCATTGACAAAAATTTGAAACGTGGGTTCATTGAACCGGCTCGACCCAAAGTGGCTGCCCCTGTACTATTTCGTGAAAAGAAAGATGGGTCTCTTCGTTTATGCTGTGACTTTCGCAACCTTAACGCGATCTGTACTCAAAACCTCTACCCACTGCCATTGATGAAGGACTTGTTAGCGCAACTGGGGAAGGGCCGCATCTTCACAAAATTGGACCTGCGAGAAGCTTACTATAGAGTACGCATTAAGGAAGGGGACGAATGGAAGACCGCATTCAACTGCCCTCTTGGTTGTTTCCAGTTCCGAGTTATGCCTTTTGGCCTACAGGGGGCTCCTGCTGTGTTCATGCAATTTATTAATGAGATCCTGCACGATCATCTCTATAAGGGCGTTATCGTATATCTGGACGATATCCTCATTTATACTCGCTCTTACGACCACCACGTCAATCTGGTGCGCACTGTTTTGAAAAAACTCCGTGCTGCCAACCTGTATGCCAAATTGTCTAAGTGCGAGTTTCACCAAACGACTATTGACTATCTGGGCTACCGTATCTCCTCTGATGGCGTTGAAATGGACCCTGAAAAAGTGAAGGCGGTCACTGAGTGGGACGCACCCAAAACTCGTAAACAGTTACAAAAATTTTTGGGTTTCGCTAATTTCTACCGTCAATTTATTCCCTCTTTTGCCAACATTGCTCTCCCTATTACTAATTTACTCAAGACTAACGGCGACCCGAAGCCTAAACCCAATAAGCCTTTGGACTGGACCATGGAATGCCAGGCGGCCTTCGAAAAACTTAAACGCCTTTTTGCCGCTGAACCGGTTCTTAAACATCCTGATCTCGACCAGCCTTTCGTCGTGCAGGCGGATGCCAGTGATGTCGCCGTTGGGGCCGTTCTGCTACAAGCCAATGACCAAGGTAACTTACAGCCTTGCGCGTACACCTCACGTAAACTCACTGACACAGAGCGGCGCTGGGCGGTTTGGGAGAAAGAGGCTTTTGCGGTCCATTGGGCCCTCGCTACTTGGCGCCATTTCCTCGAAGGCTCTAAACACCCATTTGAGGTGTGGACTGACCACAAGAACTTGGAAGCGTTACGCACACCTCGTCGTCTCTCCCCCAAACAGATGCGTTGGGCCCAATATTTTAACCGTTTCAATTTCACTCTAAAGTATATCCCGGGCGGAAAGAACTTCATGGCCGATGCTTTGTCCCGATTACCTCAGTATAATTGTTCCAAGCTGAGTATCGTCCAACCGCTCTTGGCAGCTCCGGTACTCACACGTCAACAGACCAAAGCTCAGGAGGAAGTGCCTCACGATCTACTTTCTGACCTCAAAGCGGCTCTTCCTCAAGACGACTGGTTCCTGACCCATCGGGACGAGTGCACCATGAGGGACGATCTACCGTGGATAGGTGCTAAATTATACGTCCCCGCTTCCCTACGACTTGTTGTCCTTCGTCGCGCTCATGACTCCAGGATGGCGGGTCATTTTGGGTTCGTCAAGACTTTGCACCTCGTGAAGAGACAATTCTGGTGGCCTTCTTTAAAAAGGACATTGAACTTTATGTGGCCAGTTGCCCAGTTTGCGCTGCCGCCAAAAAGCCGCCGGGGAAACCGCAGGGACTTCTACAGTCTGTCGCCCGCCCGGTTGCACCTTGGAAGGAGATTTCTATGGACTTTATTGTTGAGCTCCCCGAGAGCCAGGGGCACACCGTCATCTGGGTGGTTACTGATTTGTTTTCCAAGCAAGTTCATTTCGTGCCTTGCCACAAAATTCCTTCCGCCAAGGCGTTGGCTAAATTATTTCTTTCCCACATCTACCGGTTACATGGGGTTCCCGACCGTATTATCTCCGATCGTGGAGTCCAATTCACATCTAAATTTTGGAAGGAGTTCCTCGCACGCATTGGTTCCGCCCAAGGCCTTAGCTCCGCCTACCATCCTCAGACTAATGGCGGCTGTGAACGTACTAATTCCGTCCTTGAACAATATTTACGTTGTTTTATCAATTATCAACAGGACGATTGGGTTGACTTGTTACCACATGCTGAAGTAGCCTATAACAATTCGGTTCACTCCAGTACGGGCTTCACCCCTTTCCGGGTCGTTTACGGCCAGGATTTTGTTCCTATTCCCGAACTGCCTAC
Organism: Thamnophis elegans; assembly: GCF_009769535.1. Classification (NCBI taxonomy): domain Eukaryota; kingdom Metazoa; phylum Chordata; class Lepidosauria; order Squamata; family Natricidae; genus Thamnophis; species Thamnophis elegans. The sequence continues at coordinate 83,679,940 of NC_045544.1, forward strand.
GGCCCAGCCTCAGGTTCCTTCCGTTGCAGACTGGAGTGAACGTCTCAGTCGCCTTTGGCCCCTGACTCTTTCCACCTTGGACGCTGCCCATAAGGCTCATAAGAAGCAGGCTGATAAGAAACGCTCTCAGCCCTATGAGTACCACGTTGGAGATTTAGTGTATTTGTCCACGAAATTCTTGCATACTACACAAAAATCGAAGAAATTGGGTCCCAAGTATGTTGGCCCTTTCCCAATTGTGAAAGTTATCAATCCTGTTTCTGTTCGTTTGCAATTGCCCAAGCATCTCAACCGTATCCACCCAGTGTTCCACATTAACCTCATCAAACCAGTTCGGGTGTCCAACCTAAGGCCCACAGATGACCCTCCGCCTGCTCCGTTACTTGTGGATGGGGAACATCATTTTGAAATTCGTGACATTCTTGATTCCCGTCGGCACCGTAATCGCATCCAATACCTTGTGGCTTGGAAACATTTTCCCCCCTCCCACACGGAATGGGTTGATAAGTCCCACGTTCGTGCGCCCCGCTTACTCCAGAAATTTTATGCTTCTTATCCCGACAAGCCTTGACTTCTCTCCCCTCCCTTTTTCATTTGTTTTGTTATTTGTCTGTTTTGTTTGTTTTTTCTTCCAGGCCTGACAGCCTTTTTCCGGGGGACGGCCGGATGTCAGCTTCTGCTTTGCTGTTGCTTCAGCTGCCATGAAACGGGGAGGGGGGGGCGTGTATGTGGGAGGGATTTAATTGATGTGCTGGAGGAATGTTCTAGGATGTACCAGTCGTTGGGATTACGCATGCGTACGTGTTTCCCGCCTGCATCAACGGCCTACACATTCCATCTTCGGCCTGTCTTTTTGAAGTTATCTCACACCTGACATTTGAAGGACTTATGATTGGACTGGAGCTTTGATCCTAAGGGGGGGGAACGGGTTTTCCTATATATCAATTGCTTTCGCGCCATATTATTCAGATCTTGCTTCACTACTGCTCGCTTACCATTTATAATTAGTAAAAGTACTTTGGATTTCCAACCCATGGAGTCTCTTAGTCTTCTTTCCTAATTATGGAGTGGAGTGGGGCGTGACATGGGCTTTCCGTCAGTCAGATGCAGTGGTCATCTGAAATCCAGACCCCATTTGAAAATATGACCATTAGAAATATGGGAAGTAAAACCAGTTGTATTCCATTCATTATAACACAATGTCTCTCTCACACACAACATCTTAGAATGTTATATTCTCAATTGCAGACTGTTATAAAACTTGCATCCGAATAAAATATAATTTCAGTTCAGTTTCAGTACTAGTATTTATTCAGATTATTAAATTTATGGAATTTTAAAATTGAAAAATATATACATAAATTACAACTAGTCATAGATTATTACTGAATTACCAGTTACATTGGTCAGATATTTCTACAGGATGCTGGCATTTTGGCGGGAGGAAGTGGGGAGGAATGGAGTGATCTGTATATGAAGTTTCTGTTTCTGTTTCCTGCATTACTGGGCTAATCTCTATATGAAGTTTCTGTTTGTTTCCCTGCAATGATATAGTGTAGGAGGGATTTGGTTAGCTGATTTAAATAGCTGGTTTTAAGTGAGAAGCTTCCGTTCTTGCCTAGATCTCTCGTTATCACAAACCTTTCAATAAAAGCTCCTTTTGGAACAACTGGCGTTCAAGATTCCTGCTTTCTTGGGAAGATTGGAGAGGCAAGATCTTACAAACGCCTTATAGTTGAAAGTCTGAACAGCAAGTACCTATAACAGTAATGGCTTTTTCTAGAGATGTGCCAAAATTGTGTGTACATGTGCTATCATGCATGCATATGTGCCCAACCCAACTGGCATGTGCATGCAACATCCCCCCCCCACCGTGCATGTGCACCAGTGGTGGGATTCAGCCAGTTCACACCTTTTCAGGAGAACCGGTTGTTAACTTCCTAAGCAGTTCGGAGAACCGGTTGTTGGAAGAAATCTTATTTTGTTTTTTTTCCACTTTGCAGGGCTAATCCTGTAAGGAAAGAAGGAAGGAAACTATTCTGGTGTTGTTTGTAGCCTAATATTTATTGCCCTGCTTACAGAAACTGCCTCTCTGGATAACCCTTACATTGAAACAGCTAAGGCAAAGCACCCATCGATGTGAGCGATGTTGAGTTGGCCATGCCCACACGGTCACATGACCACCGAGCCCCGCCTACCCAGCTGGTCATTAGGGCAGACAACCGGTTGTTCAATTATTTGAATCCCACCACTGATGTGCACGTGACAGTCCCCCCTCCCCTGCATGAGGGGAGAGTTTTTGTCCTCCCCAGGCTCTGGAGGCTTTCCTGAAATCTGGGGAATGTGAAAATTGCCCTCCCCCCCCCAAGGCCCTCCAGAAGGCGGAAACAAATGGTTTCCGGTTGGCCCATTGGGCACATTTTTCGCCCTCCCCAGGCTTCAGGAAAGCCTCCGGAGCCTGGGGGAAAGCCTCCGATTTCCCTGAATGAGAAATGGAGAAACATGTTTTTAGGCAGGAAACAGACTCACTCTTAATAGCCCCCACCATCCTCAATAGCCCACAGCAGATGCTTTGCACTTAAGAGTTAAAAAGATAGCTAGTTCTATTCATAGGCAAATGCCCTCACCCAAGATCCAACAACGGTAGGATTAGCCCTCTACCCGTCTCACCACATGGCACCTCGGAAGATTACATCACCTAGCAAGGCTCAACCACGCCAGGGACTCAAGACAGCCTATAGAGTTGCCCCTGCATGGCTCCATGGGAGTCTGACAACCAATCAGAATACAAGCTGAAATTCAAAAGCCCAGGAAGGGTATAAAACTCAGGCATCTCTCCTCTTTTTTTTCTTCACCCAACATCTTCAAGGTATGTGATCCTGTCCACCATTAAAACCATCTTTCCAAACAGCTACCATGTTTCCAGTGTCTTTCTCCCTATTTGGAACTGAACCGAGAAGGACCTTTCTTCCAACAAGAATGAAGGGCTGGGCTCAGTAGTTGAAATGGCCTTTGCTAACTCTGAGTCTTCTTGGGCTTCTTGCAAGCAAAAGAAGTGAGATTTGACTGGAACTGTTTCTTAAAGAGAGAAAATTGTTGGCAGAAAACTGGTATGTTATTCTCGTTCAGGAGTCTAGAGTTGACAGTCTAGACAAAAAATCATTTTACTTCATTGCAGCAAAACCAGAACCTGAGAGCTTAATGGAAAACTCAGTAATACCGCAGATTCAATCCCTGTAGCTTCCAGTTGGGTTGAAATAAATTGTACTTTAAAATCCCATAGATTTAAGACCTGTCCATTCTGCAGACAATATTTGTTCAATTATCTGTTTCAACCTTAGACAGCTTATTCACATTATTCTATATGTTTATTCTTATCACTAAAGGAGAATATTTGTAACTCGGGGTTGAAATGTGGGGTCTTTGGTGCTCTTTGAGCTTGGTTTTCTTGCAGATATTCCTTACCCAAACTAGGTAGCATCATCAGTGCTATCCCTGATGATGTTAGCACTGATGATGTTGCTTAGTTTGGATAATGTCTTCAAGAAAAGAGCCAAACTCAGAGAGTACCAAGGACGCCTCATTTATTCTTACATCAATTATTTCATCCTTAGCACTTATTGATAAACAATTTTGTTGTTTTCTTACTATTTTGAAAATGAACCAGATATTTCCTTTGCTTGTAAGAGTTATTTCTTCCCAAGTGGCATCATAAAACATGAGAAATGTGTGCTCTTTGTGACTACAAGCAAATGTAATTGGTTGGAGATAAAGTTGCATTTAACTGATATGACTGATCCTGGGTTATATTGTGCCTTTTGTGCTTAGTATACATAGAGAGAGAAAGTGAAGTCTCCAGCTAGACTGGAGGGAGAGATCAAGAGAGAGATTCTTGTAATATAGTTGATTAGCAATAAACTACTATTGAGACTCTTCACCAGAGGTTCTGATTGCTTTCGCCTGACAGATAATATGTTCTTTACTTTTTTGCCTAAATTGGAAGATAGAGATGAAAGTTAAAGTAATGCATTGCTCAGTAAATATAAAAACTAAATTGATTCTGCCTAGTATGGGATGATTTTCACAGATACTAATGAAAACTTTAAGAAACAGGGGGAGCAGCTGATGGGATATAAAAAGCACAGAGAACAATCTTATAACTGTAATTTATAATTAAATTCTACATAATAGATGATTAGATTCTTATTTATGAATACATCCTGGCAATGAGTTGCTGAGGTTAGATTACTAGCAATGCAAGCTGGAAATCTCAGAAAAACCTCTTTAATTTTCCTGTCTTCTCCTTTCACCCCACCCCATCCTACCAGTTTCAGTTATTTTTATTGGTAGAGGTGAAAAATGCTATGAGTGGAGACTAAACCTTGCATAATAGCATTATTTGCATTTTAATAAAAACAATAAAATTTGTTCATGAAGAAAATAAGCATAGTCATCAAGTCTCAAAGGTGCTTTTTGAAAAAAAGACAACTGAACTGGTGTTGGTTTTTTGTTTGTTTGTTTGCTTGAAGAGGAAGAAGACATATTGCTTCTCATCCAAGAAGCTTCATCAGTTGTGATGGTGTGGGGATGGAAGAATAGGTACTGATAGGATGGGGAAGGATGGATGTTTTTGAAGTCATTGGGTCATTAACAGTCTCTCTGAGAGCCATTGATGCCACTTGGGGATGGAGAGAGAGAGAGAGAGAAAGAGAGAGAGAGAGAGACAGAAGGAGGGATGGGGAGAGAACACGCTAATGAACAAATGAAAACCACCAAAGTTATCTATGTTTCATGTGGTCCAGCAACGAACGGCACAACCAACAGAAGCAAGAACGGCCAATATGGTGAGAATCCCTGAGTTGTCTCCAAGACGTTCCTTTCCAGAGCAAGTACGTTCCCACCTTGCCTATCGCCACAACGAAGGCGGTAACAGCTGTAGTATACATCAAGATCTATGGTGGGGAGAACAACGTTCACATCGTCTACAGTGGGGAGAACAACGTCCACATCAGTCTCATCATGGGAAGGGTGAAACTAGCACCCCAACTATCCGTCAACCAGTCCCAAGAATCGACTCGCTTCAAACAACTCTCCAGACGGAAGCCTCTCATGTTGGGCTTAGCAGTAATCATCTTCACCACCCTCGTGGTAGAGTGTGCAACCATCATCAACTCTCAAGCCTTGGTTCCAGAGTTTTTGGATCCTGAGATACCAACTGCCCTTACCCCAGCCACCTTACTGAGCCAGAAGATAGGTGATTGGCCAGAACCATCAGGGAACTTCATTCCCAAATACATGTACTGGAACTTGTGGCCTAAGGGACTTGTGTCCACGGGAACTCATGGCCTATGGGACTTGTGCAACAAGCCCCACCCTGTCCACGGGAACTCATGGCCTATGGGACTTGTGCAACAAGCCCCACCCTGTAATGATGAACTAAAAGACTGAACTAGAAGATTGAACCTCAAACTTTGCATGCTTTGTGTTTACATGATTGTTTGCACTGTTTTGATGCTATGCCTTGTGTATCTTAGTTAGTTAGACAGTCAGTTTGCATTTTTATGCCATGCCTTTGTTTATCTTTAATTAAAGGTTAGTTGATAGTGGAATTTATAATTCCAGGTGGGGAGTGTGCTGTCCCAACAGTATACAGCTAATTTAAAAATTAGAAGCTGTCTCCTTTAAGCAGCTATCTCATGGGAAATGCAACTACCTTGTGGGAAATGTAGTCCCATAACATGTGACCATATCTGGGCTCCCTGATTGGGCAGTGGGTATTTTGCCCGGGAAATTGTTTGTTGCTTCGCACTCACTGAATCCCTGTCAGAAGCAGCTTTGTACCAGCAGCATGGGTTAGAGGAATTAATGTCTTTTTACACTACGTGAAGGGAAAGATCAGGGAAAGTCAGAAGAACCTCATTACTGAACTGTAAGTTTTGTTATTAAGGATTCCTGACAATAAACTTGATCTGAAAAATATTCCCAAGCGTGGAGTTAACTGGATGCCCGAGCAGAACCCTCATTGCCCGGAGCAGAACACAGCCTCCTACCATACAGTCTCAACTGTCAGAACCTATCTTTACATCCTCTTCCCCCCACCATCACAATTAATGAAGCTTCTTGGATGAGAAGTGAAATGTCTTCTTTTTCTTTCTCAAGGAAAAAACAGTTGACTTCTTTAAAAAAGCACCTTTGAGAGAACTTTGACTGGATGACTTGACTAGACACATAGCCATCAAGTTTCTTTAGGGGACTTCTCTTCAATTTACAACTACATAGTGCAGTAAGTGGTAGAACAATGTATAAACCTTCTCTCTTTCTTTTATACCATGTAGATACTGAGGCAAGGAAAGTATTATTCACAACAACCCTCCAATGGTCATTTTGTTGAAACTTCCTATGGATTTTGTTGTCTTCTGCAGCCATATTTTTAAAGATTCAGTTAAGAAAGCTCTTGGCATTCACTATGATTTAAACATTTGGGATTTAGAGTTGGAAGTTTTGATGGCTAGGAAGGACCTGTTTTGATATCAGATATGCATAAAATATTTGATAAAGTAAGACTATAGTATATCATTTTAAGCACTCTTATTTTTATTTTTATTCAATGTCTCATCTGTTTTTATGTAGAAATCAACTGATATATACTCCCGGCTAGAAGAGGTATGCGGGAGTATGATTATTTTTCTGGACCGATCGTTGGCTTTTGCTATCATCGAGTCGGATAGCTTTCTGAATAGGTTGCCTTTACTCAGGGCTTGTATTTCAATGGATTTCTGTAGCATTGTGATACAATGCATGGCTTTCTTCATTTATTTATATTTATTAATCTAATTTATATGGCTGCCTATCTATCTAAGAACAAACAGATGTTTATATTAAGACATAAAAACATCAACCGAAGCTTTATGGAGACTTAATGAAAACACAAAACCACAACATAAATACATCTGTGCCAGAGATTCCATACTAATATCCTGACTCCCATGACTGGAGAAAGGCATTGTGAAAAGCCAATAAAGTATTTCAGGGTGATTGAGGAGGGTTGTTTCACAAGGTAGTATCTTAACAAAGAAGACAGACCTCTGGCAACCTACCAAATGACATTGTTTTATCAGCCACATCCAGATCATACCCACTTTGCCCCATCTGGTGGGGCAGTCAAAAAACAGTGGAGGGAGGTATTCCTGGTTCCATGCCACATATGACTTTAATGGTGGCTATCGGCTCTTAAATTGCACCCAGAAACCTAGTGAAATCCTACACAGTTCACAAAGCAGTGGAGTTACATTGGCCTATTGTGGTGTACCTTAATTACCCATGCCACTAAGGTACTTTCTGAACCAGACAAAGTTTCCAAATGTTCTTTGAGGGCCGCCCCTTATAGAACACATTCCACATTCCTCAGTGAAGTGGTTGACGTGATGTGCCAGGGCCTCGAGGCTGTTAGATGGGGGTTAACAAGCTTGTACTCAATCCAGATAAGACCGAGTGGCTGGTGTGTTTCCCTCCTACTAATTGGCCAAGTGTTCCATCTCTCAGGCTCGGGGGTCAAACAGTACGCCCCTCAGACAGGGTTCGCAATTTGGGAGTCCTCCTGGACCCACAGCTGACTTTTGAACACCACTTGTCAGCTGTGACCAGGAGGACTCCCAAATTGCGAACCCTGTCTGAGGGGCGTACTGTTTGCCCAGGTTCGCCTGGTGCACCAGTTGCGTCCCTACCTGAACCGGGAGGCCCTCACAACAGTCACTCGCGCCCTTGTGACCTCTAGACTGGACTACTGTAACGTGCTCTACATGGGGCAGCACTTGAAGAGCATTCAGCGACTCCAGCTTGTCCAGAATGCAGCCGCGCGAGCGATCGAGGGTGCACCTCGGTTCACCCACATAACACCTATCCTCCGCGAGCTGCACTGGCTGCCTATTGGTCTCCGGATACGCTTCAAGGCGCTAGTCGTCACTTATAAAGACCTTCATGGTATTGGACCTGGGTACTTGAGAGACCGCCTGCTGCCAATTACCTCCACTAGACCGATTAGATCCCACAGATTAGGCCTCCTCCGAATTCCATCTGCCGGCCAGTGTCGACTGGCGACTACCCGGAGGAGAGCCTTCTCTGTGGCTGCTCCGACCCTCTGGAACGAACTCCCCGTGGAGATTTGAACCCTCACCACCCTCCAGGCCTTCCGCAAAGCCCTTAAAACCTGGCTGTTCCGACAGGCCTGGGGCTAAAGAACCGTTGCTCCCGTCTTGAATGTTATGACTGTTGCGTGTTTTAAATTATGTATTGTTTTGTGTCGTTTTTTAATTTTTTTTAATTTTGTCTGTATCACCCCTTCCCTGGTTTGAGTTGTGAGCCGCCCTGAGTCCCCTTCGGGGAAAAAGGGCGGCATATAAATAAAATAAACATTCAACATTCAACTGTCTCTACCCAGCTGATCATTAGGGCAGAGAACTGGTTGATAAATTATTTGAATCCCACCACTGCTCCAGAGGGTGCACAGACTTTGAGGGGGAGAGTGAACCCTACTCACAGATAATGATGGAAAGTCAGTAGGTTGGGGGGGGGCACTAAAACCCACGTGCAGAAGATGCAATTTTCAATCTGTGGCATCTCCAGTTAAAAGGAACTAGTAATGAATAATGATAAGGGATTCCATCTGAGATGCTGGACAGATATATCCAGCCAAAGCAGATAATGTTGTTTTAAGAAATCCGGTCTCCTGACAGCATTTAGCAGCTTCATTTGATTTATCAGTTTTGGCCAGGACTTCTGGCAACATCCATTATGAAGAGTTGGAGGGAAGGAAGGTAAAGTAGCAGAGGTTCTTGCCTCAAGCCCAGATCTCTACTGCTAAACCTAGATATGATGGCATGTGCTTTCTGATTGAAGTCACACACTTCGTGGAAATATTATCAGAATTGTGTAAATCCCTTTGAAATCCTGACACACATGCCACCTAAAGAGGAACAAAGAGTGCTTTTAATTTTGTCTCAGTTGTGTTTCTGTTGAAATCCAAGATCCACACACACCCCAGATTTATGGGCAATTAAGCATTTCTGCACACTGGATCTTTTTCAGGGAACATGCCAGAGATGAGTTCAGACTTATAGCCATTTTTTTTCTTGCTCTGTCTTTCTCCTCTGCCGTTTACCTTCTTTGGACTGTAAGCAAAACCTTCAGAGGGTTCACAGTTTTCCAAACATTTGCAATAATAACCCTAAAAGGGGTTTTCTCTAGTAAATACCAATATATCTGTGCTAAAATGGTCTTGTGTATAACTCTCCTTTTGCTGTACAAGAGTCACATCATAGAGAAGGTATTAAAATATTTTGATAAAAACAAACACACATTAAAAAGCCAGACATAGCATATGACATAATTAGTATTTAAAGTAACTACAGAGATCCTTCCTGACAGAACTATGGGAAGCACTGCGTTGGGACAGATGGAGTGATATTTCTTTCTTTTTTTAAGTATGCTGATGCCATCTGTTTGAAACTATGCCCCAAATCCACGTCCTACTGTGCACAATCATCTGTATCAATTAACAGCACAACATTTTAAAAGTTACACTTCCAGCATGTTAAGCAGTGTATTCCTTATTATCTTTAGCTGGCTTATGCTTCTTGGGAAGTGACTGTTTCTACCTCACTGCTTCCAACCTCTCCTTATATTCTTGGAAAAGCAATCAAAACCAAGTTACTTTTTTTTTCTGCAAGCAAGCAGTTCTCTCCAGATCACACTTGCACTCACAATAATTAAACAGAGGCTGCAGCCAACAGATAGGCAGCCCTCCTCAGCAAGACACTGCTGTGTGGTAGATGAAACAACTTCTATCACATCCCTGTAGGCAAAGATTTAGCAAATGAAATTGATCTCTTGTTTAATTATGTTTAGAACTTTATTAAGGGCCGCCTTAATGCTAAACTAGATGATTTTCTCTCTTTTTTTGAACTAATCCTGTCTCCCTTTGATTCAATTAATATTAACATAGTTTTAATGTTAAGATTTAATCAAAGCACTGAGTACAATCAGTCAAGATACATTTGTACCAAACAATTCTAATGATTAATGATTAAACCTTCCTTGGAGAGCCAAACAATGGACAGAGACAATCTGCATAGTCATACCTCTGCTTGCATGAGCTGGAAAACCAAACAGGATGATGAGCAGCTTTGGAAAAAGCCAATAGAATAAACTAACAGCAATCTACGGTTAAACCAAGAGCAGGAAATCTTTATCTGGCCAAGAGCCATTCTTTAATATTTTCCCAATGTCACAGTTACTGAGAAATGATACAAAGTCTACAGGGCTAGGTAATACACATAGAAAGTGATACGGTCAGGGATGGGCTGCTCCGTAGCTAATGTGATGTCCGGTTTGGAGAACCTCCAAATCCCACCTCTGTCTGTCTGTGTCGCGCCCACCCCTCCCAGGAGTCTCCACGCGGCCCGTTTTGAATGCGAGGTAAATGTAGGGTCCGTGCGGAGGTTCGGAGAGGGGGGTAAATGGGCCTCCTGTAAGGTCCATTTCTGTCCTCCAGAGGGCTTCCGGAACCCCCCAGAGGTTCAAGAAAAGCCTCCGGAGGCTGAGGAAGGGGAACACCCCCCCATGGTGCAGCAGGCCAACTAGGCCACACCCACCATGGACAAGCCCACCCAGCAACTGGACGGAGAACCCATTGCTGAAATTTTTGAAGCCCACCCCTGGCATGCAGCCTTCCTGAGCTTCATTTTCACTGGCAGATGGTTGCAACTGCCAGAGGGTTGCATGAGGCCATCACAGTTGAAAATGGAGCCCATGTGAGCTCACATTCCCCCCCCCCCCAGCTCCGTTTTCACTGGTAGAGGGTTGCAGGAGGCAGTCCCAGCCAAAAATGGAGCCTGCGAGGCAGTGGTGGATTTGTACCGGATTTACTATCAGTTCTCTAGTGCGTGTGTGCTCTCACGCGTGTGACACTTCTGCGCATGCACAGAAGCGTCCAGGTGAGTGGGAGGAGCCTATTGCCACCATCACTACCGGTTTGGCCGAACCGGGCCAAACTGGGCCCAACCGGGAGCAATCCACCTCTGCTGTGAGAGCCATGCGCAGCCCTCCTGAGCTTCATTATCACTGGCAGATAGCTGCAGGAGGCTGTCAAAGCCAAAAACAGCTCTTCTGTGTGATCTTTCTAGAGTGGTGATAAAAACTGGATGAAGTATTCCAAGCATGGCCTTACCAAGGCACTATAAAGTGGTATTAATACTTAACATAATGATTCTATCCCTCTGTTAATGCAGCCTTGTGTTGGCTTTTTTGGCAGCTGCAGCACATTGCTGGCTCATACTTAGTGATTGTTATTCAGCCACTTAGATCTGTCTAACAGTTGCTGCTATTGAGCCAGGTATCACCTATTCCAGGAATGGCTAACCTTTTTGTTGTTGGGTGCCAAAAATGCAAGAGGAAATGAACTTCTGGTAGGCCTGTTGAGCCTGTTTTTTGCCCTCCCCAGGCTCCGGAAGGCCGAAAATTAGCTGGCTCATGTGTCCATGTGCGCTGGAGCTGACGGCTCGCGTGCCAGCAGATATGGCTCTGCATGTCACCTGTGGCACGCATGCCATAAATTCACCATCACAGACCTATTCTATTCCTGTGCATTGATTTTTCTTGCCTCAATGTAGAACCTTACTTTTCTTGCCATTAAATTTCATTTTGCTAGAGAGAGCACAAAGTTCAAGTCTGCCAAGATTCTTTAGTATCTTGAGCCTATTTTCTGGAGAGTTGGTTATTCCTGTCATCTGCATTTCTTTTCCTTTTCTTTGGGGGTGGGAGCTCTGGCCTTTTCAAAAATCTATATTTTAGGATTTAAGTGACAATTCTTACAGATTTTCAATCGCGAGGGGTGGCAAAAAATATTTGTAAATTTTTGGAAGTACACTTAGAAGGGGCTTGGGAACCACGGGAGCTAACTGGTATCCTGGAATTGCATACCACCTATCACTGGTTCATACTGAAGCCTTTCTAATTTTATAACTCAGTTGCATTGATGGAGGAGTATAGGTGGTTGTGTATGAAAAGCTTTATCTCCTAGAGGCACTAGATCAGGGGTGTCAAACTCAAATTGTCACAGCATTGTCACATGACATATGGTTAAAGTGACCAGATTTTAAAATTGGTAAATCGGGATACCATTGACAGGGGGGGAGAAGAAATCGAAGGGGTGCCCAACACGTACCCAATGTGCCCAGGTCCTTCTTCTCGCCAGACCTCATCTTCACCCTCTGGCCGCCTGAAGCCTTCCAGCCTGAGCACTAGCAGGAGTTGCGGGGCGGGCTGGCCAAGCAGCCTCACGCGGGCAGCTCGCCTCGCCGCCCGATGGAGGCTGCCCTGCTGCTGGCACTGCTGCACCTCTGCTCTGCTGCTGAAGATGCCATCGCCACCCCCTCGCCGGCTCTTCCCGCCCAGATGCTCGCCGCCCAGGAGCCTTCCAGCCCGCCCGGGGCGAGTCGGCTGCGGTGTAGCCGGTGGTGGGCAGGAAGGCTTCGGGCGGCTCCTGGGCGGCGGGTGTCCAGGCAGGAAGAGCCAGCAGGGGTGGCGGTGGCATCTTCGTGGCGGAGCAGAGGCGCAGCAGCGCCAGCAGCAGGGCAGCCTCCATCGGGCGGTGGGGCGAGCTGCGTACACGAGGCCACTTATCCAGCCCACCCCGTGACTCCTGTTAGTGCTTGGCAGTGTGCAGCCGCCACGCAGCCTTCAGCCCTGCAGGCCGCCCTCCCGGTGCACAGCCACTATCATCCTGCAATTCCTTGGTGTCGGTGGCAGCAGCGGCCGTGAGACCTCCTCCTCCTCAGCCACCGCCATCTTGGCTCCCCCTCCCTCTGAGCCCCCTCCCTCCGGCTTCCCTCAGGCCCCGCCCTGTTCTTCCCTCGCCCTCACACAGCAGGTCCTGGCAGCACTGCCATTGCCCTTTCGTCCACTCACCCATGAAAATCGGGAGTTTTTTAAAATGTCGCAGGACGCGGAACAAATTGTGAAAAATCGTGACTGTCCCTCCAAAAGCGGGACATGTGGTCACCTTACGTATGGTGACTTTTTCCTCCTTCACTAAACTGGGCATGAGTGTGGCCAGCACATGACACATCCAGCCCACGGGCCGCAAGTTTAACAGCCTTTTTGCTACCAGAGATTTTGTACTCAAATGTATTTCTTAAAATGTGGTCTGAGTAGCCCCAGGATCCTCTAAGGAACCTGCAAACTCAAAATTATTTGACAAATGTTTGAAGGTATTTGGAAAAATGTAGAATAATGCCATTCTTCTTGTGTTTATTGTTTGTTTGTTTAAAAAAACTTTTTTCATGAAAAATATACTTATGTTAATATGTTATTGTTACTTTTGCCTGATACTTTACAATTTGATATTTTACAAATGTATGAATTTTAATTTCTATATTTAATTTTTAATATAGTAAATGTGTGTGTGTGTGTGTGTGTGTGTATTTGTGTGTATAAACCCATACAAACAAAACCTCTTTGGCTCTTTCATAATTTTTAAAAGTGGGAAAGGGTCCTGACAGGAAAATAGTGAAGAAACACTTCTGTGGAGTAAATATCAACAGTTTTTTGGTTTGTTTGATTGTTTGTTTATTAAATGTATATGTCATCCCTTTCACCATTAAAGTTTGGAAATTTGCAAGTAGTCTTCTAACAATATGAATGCAATTTGTCTTTTTTTTCAACCTCTCAGGTTTTTTTCAACTTCTTTTAGTCTATTACCCCAGAATTTTGCAGATGAACTTACTCTATATATTAGTCAGGTCCCTTCCTACTAGCTTTTCATGCTGAACTAAAGAGACAAGAAGATTGCTTCAGATGCTATTTACACCCCTGCATCTCTGTGTGTAATTGATTTTAATTGTAGGATCTGATAAATGGACACAGTGTCAAAAATAAATTAATCCTGATGGTGTGGTACAGGGGAAAAAAAACAATACAATTGTCTCCCAAGAAGCAATTTAGTTTAGTCCTAATGCTCATTTAGTCATTTGATAAGGCTTTGTGTATGTATGTGCCTAATTCTAGCTTTAGGACTGATAGCTCAATACCTCCCTCTACTGTTCAAAACAAAAACAACGAATGGTGAGGAAATCTTTGCAAAGACTAGAAAGGAAAATTATAAATACTATTCGGAAAATCCTGGGAGTGCCAGGCCCCCTAGTGTGGTAAAATGAAGATCCCATTTCAGCTAAAATAACTTCTGGAGATTTCCCTCTTCCCAAGTAATATGTCCAGGTCCCATTTCCTTTTGTACAACATAAAAAATACCCTTTTGTGACCTTGTAATCCCTTAATTCAGGATAGAGTCAGGATGACTGGATGAAACTGAGTCAGATTTACTGGTCTGATGCCCTTCCTGATGCTACACACAGTTCACAGCAGATAGTTTTCTTTGTGCCCTAGGAGAAAAATATCTGCTGTTAATTTCAACCTTCAGAGTGGGAGGCAAGCATCTTCACCACTAGGCTACCACACTGCACACTTTTGTACATCATGCCCAGGGGTGGGTTCCTGCCAGTTCTAACCTCTTTTATAGAAGTGGTTCCACAAATATACCGTGCTGTTTAGAACCGGTCCCAGCTCCCTCCCCCCCCCCGTCTGCACCATGCTTGCCCCGCCTGCCGCTCACAGATTGGCTGGCTCACCAATCACCCCGCACGCCTCTAAGAGTCCTATCTAAACCTTAAAGTCTTAAAGCTGTCAAGTTTGAACTTCCCTGGGTTTTTTTTTTTCTAAAGGGTTAGGGCTGCAAGAGTCTTATAACTTGACAACTTTAAGACTTGAACACTTCAGTGCCAGAGTTCCTGAGCCAACATGACTGGAGGAGGAATTCTGGGAGTTGAAGTCCACAAGTCTTAAAGCTGTCAAGTTTGAATACCCCTGGGTTTTTTTTCTAAAGAGTTAGGGGTGCAAGGGTCTTGTGACTTGACAGCTTTAAGACTTGCGTGCTTCAAATGCCAGAGTTTCTGAGCCAACATTTTGGTTGCTAAGCAAGAGCATTGTTAAGTGAGTTTTACCACATTTTACAAGTTGGCCACACCCACCCAGTCACATGACTGTCAAGCCACTCCCACCAGTTCAATTCACATATTCAATTCACATATTGGGGTAAACTGAAATGAAAAATGTGTGGTTTCGAAAGATATATAAATGCAGCCATACATTATTCTGTTCTTAACGCAACTAGTTTAATTTTTAGAAAAGGTTAAAAATCGTGCCTTTTATACAAAAGGCACGTTGGAAAAGCAGAGATAAAAGAGGGAGTTAGGGTGCAGCAGATATGGTTATCTTTCAAACAAGACTGTTTTGGAAACAACATGGCAATTTTAAAAATCCCAATCTTTTTTGCTCTATTAAAAAGCAATACACAAATTATTTAATTAGCATTGAAGTTATTTTTTCAGAGAGAGACAGAACATTCTTTTATGAGGCTTAAGATGGGTTCCCTAAATAATGTGCCTGAATTTTGAAGCCATTCTCTGGGTGGTGCGTATCCATTACACAAATTAAAAGAAAGGAAACATGTTTCTAAGTGTTAAGTTGAATGTGATCATGAAGAAATACCTCTGCAGAATGTGTTGGGATGCTATGAAACAAGTGGGATAGAGATAAAGTGATAATGTTATCTGTTATTGGGGGGGGGGATCTGACAAGGAATAAATAAAAGCTAGTATGAAGACACCTAAATGTTTCTCACCCATAAAGTGTAATCATAACATTACAATTGACTTTTTCTTTAATTCTCATTTGATTTTTTCCCATATATTCCATACAAGGAGGCATGTATAAGCATTAATCCAACCAGGGCACATCTTTGAAAGCTGGGATCAGTCCAGATGAGTTGCTAAGGTTCTTAAACACCAAATAGCAGATAGCTGAAACTCTGCCAATGACACAGGATATAGCATCAAGAAATGGTTTAGGGACATTCTTAATCTTTTAAGACTTTGGGACTGATGTGCCTATTTCTAATTATAACTGAATTGTAAAGCCTCTTCCTTAATTGAAATTATCTTAATGTTAAGTAATTATAGGTATGGGGGGAACTGCTTTAAGGATGCAATTTTCTACTTTCATCAAAGAGTCTCGGATAAAAGATTATTTTCTAACGTTGGAGCAAAAATTGTTGATGAAATCAAATTCTTTCTTGATGGGACTTCTGTAAAGCTGTACTGTGATTGTTCTTTCAAAACTTTTCAAATAACCCAACACAGTGGTCAGCATCAAAATACCAGATATTCCATAACAGTTTTCCAAGACTAACCAAGATGATTAGTTCAATGGGGGGGGGGAACTATTTTTGCTCTTTGGCATTAGTGCCAAATTAATATTTGGAAGGGGGCAGCTTATTCTGTTTGTGAAAGTTATTGTTATGTTTGATATTAAATGCATTGGTGGGTAATTAAGATTTTCAGTTCAGGAAGAACAGGAATCTCCATTTTGCTTCTACTTGCCACCAACAGGAGGCCAGAAAAATATGGAATAAAAAGCTGCTAAATAGAATCTGAATTAACTAAATGCAGTGGCAATGTTGTTCAAATCATTATGTGAAGCTAATCATTGATAGCAGTAGATGACATTTTAATAGCTGCACTTGTTACAGTTTATCTTGCTCCGGACAGATAGTCCAAAGCTGGAGAGGGTAATGATGAATTTATGCAGTAAAATACACAGGAGTTCTGCAAGATAGAAAACTTACTGTCCCAGTACAGAAGTTCATATCTAGATAAATAGTTTCTGGATGGGGCTAGCAGTGGTAAGTAAGTATAGATTTTTTGATGTTCCAGAACCACGATCCTTATAATCCCTCACCTCTTGCTATGCTAACTAAAGCTGATAAGAATTAGACTTCACTAATTTCAGAAGGGATACATATTGTCTGTCCTTTTCATAGGGTTTATGTCCACTGTGTTGCATGCCTAGAGAATGTTGAGGAATAGGCTAGAGTAGACCAAATGGGTGATAATTGGGAATGTCTAAAATGACAATATTTTGTATAGCAAATAACTCCATGTCTATGGAGATCCTTAGTCATCCATGTCTTGATGGTCCCAAAGATGCTTTTTAAAAAGGCAAATGGACTTCATTTTTTCCTTGAAGACATTTTACTTTTCATCCAAGAAACCTCTTCAGTTTTGACTGAAGTTCTGACTGAAGAAGCTTCTTGGCTAAAAAGCAAAACATCTTCAAGGAAAAAGCAACTTTGGGACAAATAACTCCATGTTTTAAAATCAGAGCAGGACAGACAGATTGAATAGATAGAAAAGAATAGCAAAGAGGATGTCATAAAAAAAAGATGTGCAAAATTTGGGACAAGGATATTTGCAAAGATTCATCTGCAGATTCTAAAATAACTTTATTCAAAACAAACAGTAAGATAATATTTATTTATATCAACTAAGAGGAGTGTGCTTTTCTTAGGATATTTTGCTTGGCCTAAATGATGTAACAGTTGTTTATTTGATGCCTTTTTTCCCTTTTGCAAATTAATCCTTTCACCAGGAGGGGGAGTGTGTCTTCCATTGAATGGTTTAGTGCTGTAGGAGAAGAGTTATGAAGAAGCATTTGATTTGCTCTAACTGGTATTCATGTTGTGAGCATTTTGAATGTAACAAGAACAGAAAACATTTGGGAAATTCCACAAAGGAAAGATGGGGGAAAGCTCATGAACTTCTTCCTCCTCTGCCTGATCCCTTCCCTTCATTTGTCACATTGTGTGTACAAATTAAAAATTCTGGTCAAAGAATAATGGCAGGCATGTGTATTAGGTTTAGATATATTTTCTCTGTGATCAAACCACTAAAGACAATCATAAAGAAAGAGCTTTGCTGATACCCTGATGTGGGTGTTGGATTCTTAGAAACGGTGAGATTCAATCTGTTTATTATCTTAGAGGCAAGGAACATAATTGCTATGTGTCACCTAACAAAATTTAGAATGAAGCATGGGTAGGGAGTGGGCTGTCATCCTTCCTGATTGGCTTTTTGAAGAATGCAGCGGGAGGAGGAAGTACCTTATTTTGTTTTTAATTCCAGTGCCTCTGGGTGCCATTGCCAAGAGCTTTTAGTGGGCACTGCTAGTTCATTTTTTAACCTTGCTGCTTGCCATGTCCCTGATGGGTAACTCCATTTTTTGCAGGGAGCCTGAGAGTCAGGGTGTAGCCAAATCTCATCTGCAGATAGCGAAATATCAGGAGTCTTACCCGCCTCTGCTCAAAATGAGCAAAAACAATAACCATCAGTTGTGGAACAAGCTAGACTGAACCAGCTTGACAATGCATCTGTCAACATTTCAAACATTAATGGAGTGGCAAAAGAAGGATTAAATCATAGGGGTGCTGACTTTGACAGCCTGATGCAAGTGAATCATCGCCATCATTTTATTTGTAGTTTTCAATGTATGTATCATATTCGTCTTCCCTTATAGACTTTCACTAGTCTATAAAGAAATGTGTTGAGGGGACAGAAAAAAAATTCAGAACTGTGAGGTACTAATAATATCAAAGACATGTAACTCTCCATTATAGTGGAGCTCACATATTAGCCTAAACCACAATGCAATTTGTTTGGTTCTTCCTTAGCTCAAGCAACAGTTTTGGTTTGCAAACTCTGATTTATGTTAGGCATCTCATAAAATAATAAGAGTCACAGGAGAAATGCCTATTCACAAAATGATACTACATTAGATAAGGCTTATGAGACAACTACAACCACCCCCCCCATTTTTTAAATTAAAGTCCTAATACTACATCACCATGATGACAAGATGATGATCTATGCTGGACAAGAAGTTCACCTTAAGATGTGGAAGAGAGTTTACATGAACATTCATCCTCCAATTCTTAATTCCTAGCAGTAACTATCTTTTCTATTCAAGGAACCTACTTGAATTTCCAGTCAACATGGCTTCTTCTCTTGCTGGCAGCAAGGCAAGCAAATTGTAGCCCAATGACTATGAGAAACCAGGGAGGATTGTATCACAGAAAATGATTATTTGTTTCCTTTATACAAAAACAGTTTTGTTTCTCTGTTCTTTTGTTTTGCACCTTTCTAGGAACTCATGTGTTTTACTTCAGATTAAGTACAGGGGGAAATCACCTAAAGTTTTTTTTCCTGCATCTTTCTCTCTCTCTCTCTCTCACACACACACACACACAAACATCCTGGTTGCAACCTGAAGTCAATACAAAAGCAATTTGAATGTCCTCAGCCTCCATGAATTCTGATTAAATGCAGTTTTCATTATTTCAGCCACTTTTTCCTTCTTTCATCTACATCTTGCCTTATAAAACAGCCTGAAAATTGAAAAATCTGTACAGTCCTTTGTGGTCTTGATGTATTATCAGGCATAGGTTCAGATCTAGTCACAAAGCTAATCCAGCGCTCTGGTGATCACTTAATAAGGATGCTAGATATTTATACTTGTTCTTGATTCTGCTTCTATTTGCTATAATCACCAGGTTTTGTACACATGGGAAGCTTTTCAAACAATCAATGCTTTTGCATAAAATGAAGGATCATATCATACAATCTTCCATGGGAGGGTATGCCTGGCTTTCTCCACTTTCCAAGTTTTCTTATTACCAAATGACAGGAAAGACAGAATGCTATCATCCTAATCCTTCAGTGGGGGAATGGCACAATTTGTTTTTAAGTGTGAAACTGAATGACAGGCTGAGGCAGTCTTTATTGGCCAGCAGATGAGCACGGGGTGAGCTGAGACATCTTTGTGCTCATCTTTCAACCGGGAAGCAAATTGTAATTGATTTTCAGTTGTCTGCAAGTACTGCAGACCTGTCAATCAGTGATAAAGGTAGTCCTTGTCATTTATTGGTATTCAGAATGTCAGAACAGTCTGCTTAAGCCCAGCTAAGCACTTGAATGAGTTGGCCTGAAAAATATACTTCTTCAGTGGATTTTGTTTGAAGACAATGACAGAATTTCTTGAATGTTATCATCATTGTTATATCAGGCCAACACAGAAAGCAGCTGTGTTTCTTTGACCCCACTTCACAATTCATTTAGTCATGGATTGCTGAATCAGCTCAACTTTTTTGAATTGGCATGAATCATCTG
This sequence comes from Thamnophis elegans, assembly GCF_009769535.1. Taxonomy (NCBI): domain Eukaryota; kingdom Metazoa; phylum Chordata; class Lepidosauria; order Squamata; family Natricidae; genus Thamnophis; species Thamnophis elegans. The sequence goes on from NC_045544.1 coordinate 83,700,051, forward strand.
ATAAACAAACCACAAGAGCTGTTTCACACAGCATGCTAGATTAAAACAGGATTAAGCAGATTATGATTCAGTGGTTGTGTAAATTTAACTGGTGGCACACCCTAATTAACCCTTATCCAGAATATCTCCAAAGATATACAATGAAGGCTGCTGAAGCTGATCTATTTTATATTCCAGTGATGAGAAAGCAACAGAAATCCACTGATCATGTATTTTTCAAAAGGATAAAAATTGGTTGAAACTCTTTAAAGATTACAATAGAATAACCAGATCCTATTTCTTTCCCAGTAAACTTAATCCTCTTCCCTATTCTCATATTACTCCATTTGAATCTGAAATTATAGCAGTTCCTTAATTCAATACTCAGCACAAATCAAATTCCCCACATCATGCATAAATACCCACTGCAAGAGATAAGGGAGTTATATGCTTATCATAGTAATCTTGAATGTGACCTTCTAGTCAGGTGCTGGGGGGGGGGGGGGAATCCATCTTAGGCTGACTTCATTCAAAATATGCAGTGTTGGCTATCATGCCTGTGAAATAAACAGTGCAGATCCTGAAGGTCTCTTCGCAGCACCTAGGGATCAGCAATAAAAACAAATCAAAAAATTGATTTGTATATTAACTGAACTCAGAGCACTGGCAGAAGATCTATGCAGGTGATTTCAGATGTAAAAATCCTGTCAAGTGACTGCTGGGAAGAAAAAAAATATTTCTGGCAGAGCTGTCCAGGTCTGATTTTTTAAAAGTTGTAATATTGCAAAGCTTCAGCCCCAACCACTAAACTTTTCCATTTGTAAATTTCAGAGCTGTGTGCAGCTGGTTTATATGCATGGACATACTAACACAATTAATGTGTGTGTGAATATTCATCACTGGACGACAATATTAAATGACAACTTGTGAAGATATCCAAAGGCTTTCCCGAGCAGCTAATCTAGGCTGCAAACACCTGCCCACCCCAGCACTTGAGTTATAGTTCATCTCCTTAATGCCATGTTGTGGTAATCCAGGTTCTTGCAGCCTAGTACAATGTGAAAGTCTGTGGATTTCAACTCCCAGAATTCCCCCAACCATCATTCTCCATGATGGCTGGGGAATTCTGAGAGTTGAAGTCTCAACATCTCAAAAGTTCCCAAATTTGAAAATACTGAACTAGATGAATCTCAGCTTGACAAAGTGACAAAAAGGCATCAACTTGAAGGAAAAGCTTTGCATAATCTTGAAGATTTTCTGATACAAATTTTAATAACTAGGGCCCACATTCATGTCATTGATGTCACAACCTATCTTAAAGGTACTGCCAGATATGTTGGTGTTATTTCTTCTTCCTCCTCTTCCTCCTCCTCCTCCTCCATCATCATCATCATCATCATCATCCTAAAGTAGCTCATTTTGATGCATTCACTCATTAAATACAGTGAACTAGGATCCATTTGATAAGAGTTATTGCTCAAGAGATATAGAAAACTGTAACAAATACTCCTGCAACCTGCAATGAGAAGTTATGTTTAAGAAAGAAGCCAGCATTCCTCAGACTTCAGAGAATATCTCATTACTAGCAGAGATTTAATTTGGAATAAGTAATTGTGATAAGTCAGTTACCTGGGATAGCTCTACCCAGACAATGGCAGTTAGGGACCTCATCATTTGCCTGATTTGCCTCAGATTTTCCACTTCATGTGACTTGTTTTATCCAGTTGACAAATCTATTAACTTTTTTTTCATAAAACATACATCTAAATCTTCCCTTAAACATTTGACAACAATGCAGTGTTTAAGGAGGCATCTGCCGGAAATACAAATCTGAGTTCATTATTGTTACATGAAGAAATGGGAACCCATCTGTGAAAATAAAATGCCATAGAAGATGAAAGAGGGAGGGAAAGAGATGGTGGCATGTTGGGAAGTTTTCTATGGTTTCCTGACATATTGGCAATGGCAGCAATGAGGACATGGGCAAAGGCTGGGAATGGTATCTGTCTAGATCAGTGTTTCTCAACCTTGGCAACTTGAAGATGTCCGGACTTCAACTCCCAGAATTCCCCAGCCAGCAAATGCTGGGAAATTCTGGGAGTTGAAGTCCGGACATCTTCAAGTTTGCCAAGGTTGAGAAACACTGGTCTAGATATAACATACATCTCCCTCCCCGTTCAACACTGGGTGCTGCCTCTCTGGCCATTTTGGTTGTTGCTATAACAGATACAGTACCTGACCTCTACAAGCAGCTGCTCACACAATGCCCAGCCATTGTTTTCCAAAGCACGAGTCTTAGATGGCTTCCCAGTGTCTGCTCGATGATTTTGTGAAACAGCACAAGACCTCTTTCAAAATGCTTTTGTAAGATAGAGTTAAGCCTCTAAAAAAGAACTTGTCTTTTTTAAAATGTCTCTTTCCCTCCCTCCCTCTCTCTCTCTCTCTCTCTGCAGAAAGTCAAGGGTATTGAAAAATTGAAAAAGATGTCATTTATATGATGACATCATGACTCTGCCCTTGATTACTCTGCATTCAGAGAAAGCTTAGTTAAATATGGACTATTCATCATCGTATGTACTGTATGTGGCTATGTCTATGTGATCAGTAATTTGCTGACATCCCCTGCCTGTTTAATGTGTTCACTGTTATTGTAAGGGGGGGGGGAGGGAATCACCAGTCAGTTGCTGATAAAAGAGTAGGAATGTGCACACAACCAAAATTTAAAGGCTTTCCACCTTTTTCCAATCTATAACAGCTACATAATGGATAGAAACATTCCCTCCCATTGTGCCTTTCCTCTACCAAAAGAGCATTAGTTGCTGACCTTATTTGTTCCTGGTCCTAGTGAAGCACCTTGAAGGGGTTGTACTGCTTCCATCAGTAATAATATTGATCTTTCTGTACTCTTCTGTTTCATAGCATTTGTCTTCCCCTTCCGTCTCCTTGCCTTTAAGAACTGCAAGTCAGACTTTTAAGAAGTATAATGGACACATAACTGTATATTCATATAAATGGTACATGTTAAAAGCTTCTCAGGAGAAGAAGCAACCATTCTTGGTACATTTTTTGACCTCCAATCCACCCTCAGTTAAGATTGTGAGTGACTCTCTTAGCTCCTGAGACTCTGCTGCGCAAGGGAATAAAACCTTGGTTGCCATTTCCTTTCCATCAGTAGCAACTAAATTCACACTCTAACTGGAGATTTCTGTGAAATAAGTCTAAAGACACTCCATGTGGAAAGAGTGACAAAGTGAGCAGTGCCCACCCTTTTTTTCAGTAAAATTCATTGATGGACATTCACATGGTGGCTCAGTGGCGAAGACGCTGACCTTTTTGATCAGAAAGGTCGGCAGTTTGGCAGCCTAGCGCCGCGTAGTGGAGTGAGCTCCCGTTACTTGTCCCAGCTTCTGCCAATGTAGCATTTTGAAAGCCCATAAAAAATGCAAATAAAAAAATAGGAATCACCTTTGGTGGGAAGGTAACAGAATTTGGTGCACCTTTGACATGTAGTCATTCCAGCCACATGAGCACGGAGACGTCTTCAGACAGTGCTAGCTCTTTGGCTTTGAAACAGAGATGAGCACCGCCCCTAGTTGGGAATGAGCAGCAGAGAAACAGCAGAGAAAAGTAACTTCAAATGGTTGCATTCCTAAGGGCTCTTTGTGGGAAGAATATGCTGGTGCCTTTCAAGACAGATAGACAGATGTGTGTGACATAAGTGGCCTATTTCCAATGGTAGTGGTGAAATAAGAATATTCTGCATTTACCTGGAAGAAAAATTAAAAAGATCTTTTCTTTTAGGCAACTGAGAGTATGTTAATAAATCTAGGTGTGATTTTCTTTTTCAGGGAACAAGAGTTCCATGCATATTTTTCTTGTGTTGTTCTGTCTTTCCTCTCCCAATGTAATGTTTCTGATCAGAAAAAAGATGGAAGAATTAAAGAAGAAGAGAAGCGAGGGTACCTACTCTAAAAATTCTGTCTGAGTCAGAGCAACTGCATAATAATTGCCTCGTGTAGAAGCATTTTACTGCTCTTTTCCACAAAGGTTTTACATTGCAAGAAATTGGAATATAGAATTGTGTTGCAAATTCATAACAATTAAAAGAGTGGCAATGAATTAACTATACTGAAATCATTTTCACTCCATCAGGAGAAACCTTATTTCAATCTAGATGCCATCCAGTATGTTGGACTTCAGATGTCATCATTCCTAATCTAAATGCAGTGCTTTCTAGAACTTTTTTTTAGTTTCAACACATTTGGAATACATTGTTTTGAAAAATCACCTGGAAATTGCTTTTGGGTTCTGCTCACATCCATAAAGTTGGCTTTACTTCCTGTTCCAATCTCATTAATCTCAGACATGATGTCAAGCTGAAGAAATTTCCTGAGATATCTGCTGGCAGGATTTAAATTGGACAACCTCACTTCAAGTATTTCCATTTCCCATTAGCCTTTTTGCCCTTTAATTGCCATTTTGTGAGAAAGACATAGAGTATTTTTTTGCAGCGGTCACATAAGCACCCTTGTAAATGGCCTATCGCTTAATCGGTTTAGTTGCATACTTATGAATAATGGTAGGTTGCACTCTCTTTCTGATACTGGCCTATACTGGCTGTGGTTGCTAGGCAACCAGCAGGCATTTTCCATCCATTGGAGCTGGCAAAATGGCCACCTAGCAGGGTTGCCTTTAAAACAGAGTGTAACTAAAGGATGGAGCACTACTAAGGAAGTTAAATAATCCAGGTTAAGAGTTCTTAATGATAGAAACTCTCATGTCAGTGATTTCATCTAACTATATAGCACTAATATAGCATCCAGAATGTGAAGCTGAAACATTAAAATGCCAGTAATCCAAAACAGCTCTTCTACATCAAGGTAATGCAAGAGGCCAATGCAAAGCATCAGTGGTTCCAGGAAAGAAATTCAGATCATGTTTCACAATCTGGGATTTTTCAGATGCTTTGGCTGGAATACGAACAAGCTCTATAGCTGACACATCTAGAGAGTGCCAAATAAGGCTGAAGTAACTTGGGGAAATGGCTGGGGAATGCAGCAGTCAAGAGAGCCATGTAGATGAATGATTAAGGAAGGAGGCTGGCAAGTTTGTGTATAAAAGATGATAAGATGACATAACCTAAATAGACGCTAGAAAAAATGCAGGCTCTGAGTTTGCTGAGGCACAAATGTAGGCCAAACCTGCATTTTACATGAGGTAAATTAGTAGGTTTCTGGGCTGCTGGATTTCTGTGTTACAACCTTGAGAGGCATCTCAGGGGGCACTTTGAGCAGATGATTGCATGGAGCCCAGAAAATCTCTGTGATATACAAGCCTTTCAAATATCACATATAATGCCAAGCATGGTACTGCCATTAAATCATAGCACACTTATTTGTGGCATTGTAACTAAACTGAACATACATTTGGCATAAGGACACAAAGCTTTTTAAATTCGTTATGTCTCCTGAATGGGTAAAATGCTGCCCTGTTTGATTTCATTTGGTGACAGATTTGTTTGACGTTACTGCATTTGCCAGTGTCTTTTATACATGGCTGATGTGCTTGGATTTTCTCATTCATCTAAATCAGTGTTTCTCACTGTTTCCCACGGCTCTGCTGGCTGGGAGATTCTGGGAGTTGAAGTCCACAGGACTTAAAGTCGCCAAGGTTGAGAAACACTGATCTAAATAGTTCATCTGTATAGTTCAGAATGAGCACAACTGGTGTGGTGACTTTTGAAAACTTTCTTAATAATACTGAAAGTTAGCAAATGCCAAATAGAGCACATAGCTATGGAAACAAATTATCAGTTCTTCCAATGCCCGGTACACACTGAATTGCAAAAACAAATGTATAATTCTATACAATATAATGCTTAATCATCTTTTGCAACTCAACAGTTACTAGAACCTTGGTGACAATCAAAAAGAGATTATCTGCCTTGAATCCAAGGGATTTTTAACTCTTTTCCAATAAGCAAATCCGTACACACCCAAAAGTTCCTGACTTTGAGATAAAATATCTAAAACTGTAATCTAAGAAGTGCATGCATTTCCTGTCTTGCAGACTTCAACTTTTAAAACAGGCCTTGATTTGAAATGTCTGTTCCGTCTCCCTGTACTCAGACTGGCCCTAGTAGTCAGATTAATCTCTCAGCAGCCTTCTTTCAGTGCAGTACTTGAAAATCAAGAAGAAAGGATCCCATCAGCTACCAATCAGATATCATCTCAGAAGAAAGGCTCAGACTGATCAAAAGAAAGTCACTGAATACAAGTGCTTCTAAATAAAGGGGCATTTTTGTTCACGATGTACTGTATCAGGTTTAACTAGGACATTTGCCATTAATTGTATTTCTTTGTATATATGTTTAGCAAAATAGTATTTAATTATGTATATTTGTATTTGTATTTATTTGTCTTGTATGCCTCCCACTCCTGAAGGACTCCGGGCGGCTCACAATAGACAAGGGAAGGGGGAAAAACTAGACAAAGACAACACTTTAAAACAAAACCGCAACATTCACAATTTCCGTGGAGCTGGATGTTTCACAGGCCCCCCTGTGTATAATAAATCACAGAATATATTTGCATGTTTAGAGCTCTTTATATAAAAGAGAATTGAATTAGATGATAAAGAGAAAAAAATACAAAGCTGTTCATTGTTTACAAATACTACCTTGTACTTGACTAGTGGGTAATCTTATGTAAATTAATGTTTGAAGCTGATAGGAAGTGTTGAAAACACGACTCAATATGCCCTACCTGTAGAAAGGGAAGTGGACAACATTACCTGGTAACCCAGTACTCTGATCACAATTTGAGAAACAGTAGCATATTCTTCCCTACATTTAGTTATTTATTTGCAAAATTTATATTGCCATGAGGGCACATAGTGACTCAAGGTGGCTTACAAGAATATAAAAACACCATGTATAAGAAAAATAATAAAATAACCCTCAATCTCCTACCTCAGCGACAATATACATTCATACTAACCATTTAATGAGCTCCATCCTGCTCTGGGTTCCCCGGACCTGCTGACAGAACCACGTCTTCAGGGGTTTTTGAAAGAGTGTTAGAGTGGGGGCCAGTCTAATCCCTGAGGGGATAAGAGAGTGAGGGAGCCATCATGGAGAAGGGCCTTTTTCTGGGTGCTTTTACTGTGGAACAGGCACACATACTTTTCTTTCTGCCCTTCTTAAGAATATAAGAAGAACCCTTAGCTGAATTAGTTCAATTACTTCAAGACCCATCTTTGGCTTATCACAGATAATAGCCATAGTAGCCAACTATTTTTCCATTTTAAGCCAAAAATGGAAGCATATCCCTCTCTCACCATTGCTGATGGGCCATTATAAGTTGAGGGCCTCCTGCCCAACCCAGTGGACACACTGAATCTTTAGGACTAATATCCCCTTGATAGATTTGTTCTCCATGAATGCATTCAGTTCCCTTTTAAAGTCATCCATTAGTGGCCATCATTGTATCTTGGGCTAATGCATTTCACATGTGCTATGTGAATGCTCCCCTCATTGTTTTAAGGCTCTTTCCAGTCAGCATTAATTGGAGGATCCCTAGTCCTAGTGACTAAAGATAAGAAGAAAAACCTCCTAGCCACTTTCTGCATACCACGAACGCTTTCATACACCTTGTTCATGCCTTCCTGACACCTTTTATTCTAAGCAAAAGAATTGAAGATGTTCTAGCTTTCTCTAGTGCTCAGTCAGTCGTCCCCCTAATTATTCTGATTGTTCTCCTTTGCATGTTTTTCAGTCTTATTACATCCTTTTTTTCAAAAGGAGATCTGATTAACATTTGTAGCCAGATATTTTCTTCATTTATTTATTTAGATAACAAGACAAGGAAGGGTGCAAATTGTGAGAGCGTCACCACTGGAAGCTTTTAAGAAGAGACTGGATTGTCATTTGTCAGAAATGGTGTACATGGGTCTCCTGTTTGGATGAGGTGGGTTGGCCTAGATGAACTACAAGGTCCTTTCCAATTCTGTTATTCTGTTATGGTCACTTTTGTACGTAAGATAAATCTCCTCTTCTCTGTTGTATAAAATCAGTGTTATTGTCAACATGGCTAACACCATGTCTCTTGTTTTTCCTTTCCTCTTTTCATTTTAAAAAACAGATAGAAGGCAGCCAAGAAGTGGTGAATCTCTACAGTCTTGACTATTCCTCAGTCTTAGTGTAGCTTGTGACCACAGCTTGCTGCTCCTGTGTCTAACACCAGGATAACTATTCCTCTCAAGCGGAGGCACATAATTGAAATTAAAACAACATTTATGCGGAAATTCAGACATACAATAAATTTAGCACAGGCAACAAATACCCAGAGTTAACTGGCAGCACTTCAGAGTAGACCAGATTAGGAAACCAAAGTCATTCATGCTAATACTACTTTTATTATAAAGCTATAGTAACAGAATTTTGCAAATATGAATCTGCTTCCCCGTTTATTCCTTTATTTTCAGGAAAACTAGGGAGGATCTTGCCTAAGATATTTCTCAGGTTATAGTTCTGACCCAGATTCAGATTTCTTTTATCAGAGCATTGTCTTGGTTGAGAGCTCTTTCTCCTGTTCCTCAAGATTATTTCTTCTTTCTATTACACCAATCCAGTATATTTTAAAAAATAATAACTGGAAGCATTTGTTTTGTTATTGTTATTAATTTGTTGTTTTGTCATCTTTTGTGTAATTAATACTCCTTGATTGCAATGTATTAAATCAATTGCAATGTATTAAAAAAATAGTTTATCCGAACTATGGCCTTAGCCCAATGTATGAAATCAGTCACTGACTTAGATCTATTAATTTATTTATATCTATTTTCAGAAAGACTTGTGTCTGAGTTTAGTTGAGATTTTAAAGAAACAAAACAAAAATCTTTATGTTGCCTGCATTGAGAAGCTTTTCCAGCTTTAGTAAAAATTGAACATGACAAGAACAAATAATCTGCTCAGTGGGAAACACAGTTGTATGGCATTATGAGGATTCTCTGCATCGTTCTGGTTTCCATTCCCAGCTTTCCCCAAGAGTCCAGTGCTTCCTTTATTTCTATTGTGTAGTCTATTTTGCCAGAATTGCACATACAATCCCAAAATGCACGTTTACAGGGAAGGGAAATAGAAAAACCACAAAGGTTGAATAAATATAAAGCCTTTGAAGGAAATATGCAAGCTCCAAAAAAAGCCTAGTGGTGGCCCTTTTGGAAAATGGTGAGAACAGAGATAAAATGGAATGTCCAATGTCCAATCTAAGAAGCTTTCTACAAAGAGTAGCATTTTGTTATAGGTCTTTCTTTTTATCTTACAGGATTAGGCACTCTCTGAGCAACTGAGCAATTGCCACCGATATGAACTTTTAACTAACCTCGATTAGCTGAAGTACTTAATCTTTGCTCTCATTTGCCCTTGCAAAACTGAACTTTTTACTTGTTTGATTTTTTTTGTTCCAAGGAGACCCAGATTATTTTGTATTTGATCAATCTAATGGCTCCAGTCCTTCTTTCATTAAAATAAATAAACCTTGTTCTCCTAATATTTGTTCAAGAAATCTTTTTAAATCTCCATTACTATAAACTTCACTGATGTCCTTCAAGGCCTTTCATGGATGAAATTATCCTTTGTTAGGAAAATAAAAGAATGCAACAAGCAGGAGGTCTACTCCTTTTTAATTTCTTTAAAAGCCTACCTGCTCTCCAAAGGTGGGAGTTAATTGCCTAGATGTTGCTAGATTCAGAAGTTATATTTCTGCATAACGTAATGGAAATGAGCATGTATTAAAATTGCATGCACACCAGAGGTGAGTTGCTCCCGTTCGGCCTGGATCGGGCAAACTGGTAGTGCTGGCAGCAAGAGGCTCTGCCCACCCGCCCGGACGTTTCTGCACATGTGCAGAAGCAGGGGTAAAATCCTACCAGTTCAGACCAGTTCAGGAGAACCAGTAACAGACATTGGGCCTGGAGCACTGAACCGATAGGGACCACTGGCTGGCCATGCCCCTGAACTTGTCCCCTGGTTGCCGCTCACTCATCCCGCCCCCACCCAGTATCTGCTTTCCGCTGTCCCAGCCTGCCTCCACTACTCCCTTCCCCACAGCCTGTAGCCCTGCCATGCTTGCCTGCCTTCCACGCGGCCTTCCCGGTGTCCCCATGGCCAGCTTGCAAAGGCAGGCAAGTGGAAGGCTGTGTGGAAGGCAGGCAAGCATGTTTGGGCCAGCTAACAGCCTACTCCCTTCCCCACAGCCCTGCCATGCTTGCCTGTCTTCCACAAGGCCTTCCTGGCAGTCCCCCACACCTGCTTGCCTTCCAAGGTCAGTGTCCAGCCCAGCCTGGCCAGTGGGTGGGTGGCCAGCCCTTGATGTAGAGCTTCTGCTCTGGGGCTGAGAGGGCCAGCAGTGATGGTGGTGCTCCAGGAGGCAGCACAAAGTGGATGTCCCAGGGCTGCTGCACATGCACACACCTGCCCTACCGGAGTGTAGCCGCCACCCCTCTCAGACCCAGAGCAGCAGCAGCAGCTGCACCAAGGGCCACCCGCCAATAGTCTTACCAATGTGCTGGGTCCTGTGGCTCTTGGACCCCTCTTATGCAGCTCCCTGCTGACCCATTCACAAAATCTGCTATCTGCCCTGAGAAGGCATGAGCCTCTCTGCAGAGCCACATGGCTGAAGTGCCCCTAACATTTTCTCCACATTGCCTGGGACCGGCTGCTTTTTGCGATTCTACGTCCTTCACAGGCCAGCCACGGTCCACTTTATGTTGGCTCAGAAAGGAGGGAAATGGGGAGAAGCAGCAACCACTGTAACCAGATGCAGGAAGGAGAGCTTCAGCTCTCCTGTGCTGCCCAGGGCTCTCCTTGTGCAGGGCTCTCCTGCACTGCACAGAAGAGCTGGAGCTCTCCTCCTTGCATCTGGTGATGACTGCAGCTCCCCGTTCCCCTCCTTCCTGAGCCAACACCAAGGGGATATGGCACTGAGTCTCCTGTGCAGCGGGGATCTCCCGTGCTATGCCGCCAGCTACTCACCTGACTGCACAGTGGTGGCAACAGGAGGAGTGGTCCCTGTCCTCAATGCCATGATCCCAGCCTAGGAGGATATTTTGCTGGTGCGCATATGCACATGTGAATCGAAAAAGAGAGAGAGTGTGTGATAAGAAAGAAAGAGAAAGAAAGAAAAAGAGAGAAAGAAAGAGAAATGTGCAAATCATGATAGTATCAGTTCTATGACTTAGAAAAGTTATTGTACAGCATGAAGCTCATAAAAGTCTTGTATTAAATAATATTCTTAATTGGTAGTCGCTTGCTTTTTCTGAAGAAATGCCCAGTTGGGTTACAATCACTGTTCCCTCTAAGGTGCGCGGCTGCGTGGCCGCGCACGTGGCAAGAAAACACCGCACAGCCGTTTCAAACTGCGCGCAGTGATTTCTGCCACAGGCTCCCGAAGCTGAGGGGAATAGCTGCTGCTGCCTCCTCCTCCTCCAACAGCACTGCCAGATTTGCCGCCAACGCTGCAGCCGAGGTGAAGCCTCCAAAGCTCCCGCAGGCACCCCCGCCCATGGCAGCGGCAGCGGTGCCTCCCCCTCCGCTCGGAGCACCTCAGCTGGGCTCTGGGTTACCCCTGCCGCCGTCTCCACCTCCGTGGTTTTTCAGAAGCCATGAGGCCTTTTTCCCTGCTCCCCCCCCCCCGCTGAGGGGGGGAGCAGGGAAAAAGGCCTCATGGCTTCTGAAAAACCATGGAGGTAGAGGCGGCGGCAGGGGTAACCCAGAGCCCAGCTGAGGTGCTCCAAGCGGAGGGGGAGGCACCGCCGCCGCTGCCATGGGCGGGGGCGCCTGCGGGAGCTTTGGAGGCTTCACCTCGGCTGCAGCGCTGGGCAGCAAATATGTTGGTGCTGTTGGAGGAGGAGGAGGAGGAGGAGGCGGCAGCAGCTATTCTAGTGGCGGCGGGGGCTCGTTGGCATCTTCAGCGGCAGCCCTGCCCCCTGTGAAAAAAACGAAGATAGAGCAGATCCACGCAGATGATGTTGCTGCAACATGACTGGAGGAGGAATTCTGGGAGTTGAAGTCCACAAGGCTTAAAGCTGTCAGGTTTGAAGACCCTTGTGATTTTTTTTCCTAAAGGGTTAGGGGTGCAAAGGTCTTGTAACTTGACAGCTTTAAGACTTGCATGCTTCAATGCCAGAGTTTCTGAGCCAACATTTTGGTTGCTAAGCAGGACCGTTGTTAAGTGATACTGATATTATATAACACTTTTAATTAAGCGGGTACCTTGAATAAACATAACTTTGAGTTTCAAATAATACTGATTTTGTTGTTGTCTTAGGTGACATCTGTGAAAAAAATTCAGGTGCTCAGGCATGAAAATATGCCGCTCAAACACTATACTTTTCTGCTCACACTGAAAAAAAATTAGAGGGAACATTGGTTACAATGGCTTGCAGTCCAAAATATTGACTGCATGAAGGACATTTTCTGATCTTGCTAACACACATCTGCTCTTGACTTGTTCTTTTTTCTTGTTTAAAATATGAATAAGGTCAATAACAAACAATGAGCAAATATCTTTACAATCTAAAAGACTTAAAACAACAATGGCTATAAAGAGAGAAAAAGCAAAAAATAATTTTAACAAAGGCCAGTTGTTGTAAGTTGCAAAGTTGTGCCTGACCCATCGTGACCCCATGGGCAATGTTTCTCCAGGCCTTCCTGTCCTCTACCATCCTCTGGAGTCAATTTAAGCTCACACCTACTGCTTCAGTGACTCCATCCAGCTCATTCTCTGTTGTCCCATTCTTCTTTTGCCCTCAATCTTCCCAGCATTAAGCTCTTCTCCAGTGAGTTCTTCCTTCTCATTAGGTGGCCAAAGTATTTGAGTTTCATCTTCAGGATCTGGCCTTCTAAAGAACAATAAGGGTTGATCTCCTCTAGGACTGACCAGTTTCATTGCCTTGCAGTCCAAGGGACTTGCAGGAGTCTGGAGCTAAACAAATATCCCCAAAATGAAACCATTCAAATAGTTATGTTCATTTATTGGAACATGCCTGGATGAGCTTAAAAATAAGAGAAATGTAAAGCAGATCTGGATCTTTTCTTTTCATCCACCCCTTTCCTATTATTTTGTTTTAAACATTGTTTGTTAGCACTTTAAATGGCAGGCTAAATGCAAGCATTCCTGCATACCAACATATCTGCAATACTATTTCCTTTCACGCTAAAGAGTGTCATGTGAAACACAAAACGGATGTATGGAATTGTAAGACCCAAAATTGAAAGCATGACACAAGAAACAAACTACATCTAACTAAAATCAACATCGTTCATCATTCCTCTTTTATACTTTCTAACCTTGCAAACAATCCTTGCTTGTATTATATTTCGTACACCTCTTCCTTCTTGGCCTTTTGTTCTTTAAACTTCTTGTTTCTGATATTCTATCCAACCATAACTTTTTCAATTTTTCCTTTTCCCTCAATCCATTCAATCTTTTTATTGTTTATTTTGTGATTTAATCCTCATTGTATGACCCAACCCACTCCTTTCATACTATTCAGTCTTTTGTATCTACCCACCTGTATACAGCATTCTTTGCATCCTCTTTCTATTCAATCTGTTGAGGCAGAGGCTTCAACAGGAATCTGCCAGTAACTTTTTCAACTAACATTTATATATAAAATAAAATATATTTTTTATTTATTAGTCAGAAAAGGTGCTAACACACCTGTGATTTTGTACTACCAAATATTGCTCTCTTCTTACATTATCTACTTTTTCACATAGGGCTCAATTTGCCTCTTTCTGTGATTATTATTTCAATTTTTTCTGTGCTTTTCCCCCCAAAAATCTACTTTCCGCCAATATCTATGGTATGATGTTAGCAACAATGGTCTCGGAATTTCTCATTACCCTTGCATTCTTCATTAATTCTCTAAATTTTTCATTATGAGCAACTGAATCATATTTTTAGATTTAAATTAATTTGTTTGTTGGGTATATGCTTAAAACATATATTTGAAACAAACATGTACTTTACCTAAAATACCAAACAGTACCATTCTTGCTCACTCAAGGGTTTCCAAATGGCCTAATGACTTTTTTCTGTACTGACATCTTTTTCCCACCCATCATTCACGTCATCTAACAGAATAATTTTTCCTCGGGTTTGCATTTCTTCATAATGTTGCACGATTGCAAAACCCATCTCCCCCCCCCCCCCATTATCACTATTCACTGGAGTGTAGCATGCAGCTGTCACCGGCAAATGGATTTCTTCTTTCATATGTACCCACAAATCCTAAATGACACCAATTTATGCATTCTGACATACATTTTAGTTCTTTCATGGGTAATTAAATTTAAACATTCATGTACCTTCAGAACACGCACAGAAAGTAAGAGAGAATAGCTGTGCACATGAAATCCTACTCACATAATTGTCAGAATCGAAATACGTAGGTGGGAACAGTCCAGTGTATTTTATCATGGAAATATAGTCCACATTTCCTATTTACCTCTCTTGAACTAGACAAGCATATTCTCCCTCACTTTGAAATAAAATTATTTGGGCTTAAGGAAGTGTTAGCAAATTCTAAAAATAAACCTAAGTAAATGTGGTATCTCGCCAATCTTCCCTTTTCTCATTATTCCTTAAGCACAAAGTGATCTCTGCTCATGATAGATTGGTTTGCATCTGTTTGTCCCAGAGACTGTTAAAGGAGGAAATAAATCACCATTCTGGAGACCCTCTGCGAAGATACGTATATGCCAAAAATGATAACTCATGATTTTTAATTAAACATAAATCGTAGTGGGTTTTTTCCCACTCCACATAGCAAGGAAATTTCAGTTACCCAATTGGAAAAAAAATGTATCTGAGAAGTAGGCTCTAGTCATCCCTTTATTGCTTGAAAAGATTGATCTAGTGTGATGCAGAAATCAATGGCAATAAAGAAGCCATAATATTACACCATATTCCAGCTTAGTGATATGGGTGATCCAGGATTTTTCATTAGTTTAACTGAGTATTTAGAGTTGGAAGGCCAGGTATGAGAAGATTTATTGGAGCATCTGCCTCCTTTTCTACACACAGGCCTTCCTAACAAACCCACCTGCATTCAGGATGCTCGGCCAGAAATGGAAGTTCTGCATAAAAAGAAGATATGGATGAAAGCATTCAACTTTGTCATGATGTCCTTTTAAAAATAAAACAGAGATATGCTGCATAGATGATACAATTGGACAGATGTCTGCTACAATTCTTCACTTTTTATTATTTAAAATGTAAGATTGTGATTTTCAGGCATATATTTACATTCATAATCTGCATAATGAGTAAACTGCTAGATTTTCAAAAAGAACCCAGAAATGATAGCCAAACATTTGCTGCTTGCTTGTTTTGTTTGAAGCAAGGTATGGAAAATAACTGCTTAATTCTACAAGATTCATTTTTAAAATGAGGAAACAACATAATTTCCAGTGGAATCTATAACTGAAGGTGGAGGAATCAAAAGACTAGCAATATCTTGCAGAAAAGGAAGCAATGGAGGCAACCCCCACCCCCAAATTCCTAGTGCCTTTATCAGACTGTTTCCAAGAGAATATACAGGTAGTCCTCAACTTACAACCACAATTGAGCCCAAAATTTATGTCGCTAAGTAAGAAATTTGTTAAATGAGTTTTGCCCCATTTTACAACTTTTCTTAACACAGTTGTTAAGTGAATCACTGCAAGTTGTTAAATTAGTAACATGGTTGTTAAGTGAATCTGGCTTCCCCATTGACTTTGTTGTCAGAAGGTCGCAAAAGGGGGTCATGTGACCCCAGGACACTGCAACTGTCATAAATATGAACCAGTTGCCAAGCAAATGTAAATCACATGACCAAGGGGCTGGTGCAAGAATCATAAGTGTGAAAAATGGTCATAAGACACTTTTTTAGTGCTGTTGTAACATTGAACCGTCACTGAGAGAACTGTTGTAGGTCAAAGAGTACCTTCAGTCTGGTGAGATTCTTGTAAATAGGCAAGCAACAATAAAGAAGCAACTCTGATCAGCTCATAGGACAGTGATGGCGAACCTTTTGTGACTCGTGTGCCAAAAGTGAGTGGAGCCCAGGGGGGTCATGCGTGGGAGTGCCACACCCATAATGCCATGCGTACGACCCCAATTCGCATGCATGCACAACCCCAGTGCGCATGCGTGCACGGCCAGCACTCCCCCCCCCATTTTTGGTGTGCTTTTTTTCACCCTCCCTAGGCTTCAGAGGGTTTATAAGAGTCTGAGGAGGGTGAAAACATCCCCCCTAGAGGCCCTCTGGAGGCTTCGGGAGCTTCCCTGAAGCCTCTGGAGCGCGAAAAACCAGCCCTATGGACAAACTGGAAGTTCAGGAATGTACTTCCAGTTTGCTCATAGGGTCATTTTTTGCCCTCTGGAGCCTGAAGGCTCTTCTTTTGAGGCCATTTTTTGCCCTCCGGAGGCTTCAGCTTCCCTGAAGGCTCCGGAGGACTAAAACTGGCCCTACAAGCAAACTGGAAGTACGTTTCTGAACTTCTGTTTTGCCCATAGGGCTGGTTTTTCACGCTCCGGAGCCTTCAGGGAAGCTCCTGAAGCCTCCGGAGAGCAAAAAAATGGCCTCAAAAGAAGGGCGAAGTCAGCTGGCCAGCATGCAGGGCAACGCCTCACATGCCTGGATAAATGGCTCCGCGTGCCATAGATTCGCCATCACGGCCATAAAATGTTTGATAGCAAATTCTTCAGGGAAGAGGCTAAATGTTCATGGTTGTACAGGTGAACAAATAGAGAAATGCATTGTAAACAAAGGTATACCAGATAGAAAATTGTATGTGCCAAGTAATAAACTCTGGAAGCAGTATTTTCTTTGGCTCCAGCTTTGGTGTTTTATGGACTCTGTGAATGTAAATGCACCTTTTCATACACAGCTACAAGCCAAATGAAAAGCACCTTTTTATAAAGTATAGATAAAAATCCACGGTAAAACAGTTATTTTGACACTTTGATAGTTTGGATTGAGGCACCATTCTACGTTACTGGATTAACTGTCCCAACATTGTATTTAATTCTGAATCTACCTTCATACTAGGCACAGAAAAAGTGGTTTATTCAAGGTTTGCAACAATGTTCATTTCTTGCATTGCTTAATCCATAATTAACTGACAGCCCCTCACCCTTCCTTCTTATCCAATATTTATTAGCTCATGCCTCAAAAGAGATGGTATTCTTTGCTATAGTGAGGAAAGCATCCAGTTTCCAAATTTCCATTGCTAAGCAAGACAGTTAAGCGAGTTGTACCCTGTTTTATGACCGTTTGCCATAGCTGATAAGTGAATTATACGCTTGTTAAGGGAAACTGGTTTTCCCTATTGACTTTGCTTGTTGGAAGCCAGCTGTGAAGGTTATAAATGATCCTGGGACACTGTAACTGTCATAAAAACATGCCTCTAATCAAGACGGGCAGCAAACAAAGGTAATAAATAAAAAAATAAAGGCCAGTTGCCAAGTACAGAAATGTTGACCACATGACTTTAGGAATGCTGTGAAAACCAGTCACAAGTCCTTTTTTTCAGTGATGTAACTTTGAATGGTCACTAAACCTTGGTTGTAAGTTGAGGACTACCTGTATTTATAGTCAGAGAGGCAAAAACTACACAAGTGCAGCAAAGATTTCTAAAAAAAATGTTTTGATTACATTTGAAATTGTTGATTAAATGCATGACAATTATATTACATTTAATATTTAGTATCAGGCTGTATCAACCCAAGCTTATTCTCTTTCTTTACCCACGCTATCTTTTTTTTTTTTTGGGGGGGGGGGGGCTGGCAATTCTAATATGCCACTCAAGGCTGGAGAGAATTGTGCACTTTTCCTGTAAGAATTGCAATTTCTAAAAACTAAATGAATCTGGTGATCATTCTTGCTAAAGGAAGGCTGATGTCGAGACCCAAGAAAATGCTATGTGGCTGTTTCATGACTGGTGCACTACAAAATAAAGCACTGTGGCTTTTGACCTTAAAGCTAAAGTAAAGGTATAGCTTTCCCTCTCTAGAGGATGTTGCTCATCTCCGTTTCAAAGCCGAAGAGACAGCGCTGTCCAAAGACGTCTCTGTGGTCATGTGGCCAACATGAATAAACGTCGAAGGCGCACGGAACACTGTTACCTTCCCACCAAAGGTGGTTCCTATTTTTCCACCTTCATTTTTACATGTTTTCAAACTGCTAGATTGGCAGAAGCTGGGAGAAATAGCAGGAGCTCACTTCGTTATGTGGGGCTAGGGATTTGAACCGCCAAACTGCCGACCTTTCTAATCGACAAGCTAGAGTCTCAGCCACTGAGCCACTGCATCCCTTTTAAGCTAAAAGATTTATTCAAATCTGACTCCTAGAGTCTTCATAGACGTATTCTTGGCAGTCGTACAGAAGTGTTTCCCATTTCCAAGACATTTCACTGCCCATTCTACTACATATCATTGAGATGTCTTCCAACACAAGGGTGCAGCAAGATCTGATCAGTTTAGCTCCAGGATGACAAGGTGAAATGGCTAATCTCTTGAGCACTTCAATGTCAGTTATTTAAATGCAGATTCTGGTAAAGGAACAGCTGTAAAAACTGAGTTAGCATTGGTGCAACAGCAATTATAGTTCAATCACACATTGTGGTTAACATTATTGTTTAAAGGCATCCACTGTAGTTTCCCTAACATAGGTGACCTTTCAGATGTATGTGCTTCAGCTCTCCAAATTCCCTAACCCCCATTGCTGAGAATTCTAGGAACTGAAGTGCATGCAGCAGAAGAAGGTGGCGCCCTCAACGCGATCTGTGAACTCCCTCATCTGGTGAAATTAAGAATAGTACATCCATGGATACAAAGCCTGTATGAATGGATAAAAAAAAGGCAGATGAGATTAGCAGACATGCAGACGGTCCCACAAATTCAATTTCTGGAGGGTAGAAAAGACCTCTTGAGAACTGCTCCCCGTTGGTGATATATACAGAGCTGCCCACCTCACCTCTGAGAAAGAAATAAAAAACAAGCCTCTCTCGTTCCTTTTGTCCCTTCTCGTGGGAAAACAATTCGGTAGCACCGAAGCACACATTTAAAACACACCCTGTTCCTTTCTCCCAAGCGCTAAAAATAATTCCTATTTTGGAGAGACGGAAGCCAAACACAGAATCAGCCGGCTTAGCAATTGATGGCCCTGCAACGCTGCAAACTCCGCCCACTTTCCCAAGGATTATTTAGACGTTTTCCTCTCCCGGTTTAGGGAACTAAAAATAGGAAACCAGCTTGACCCATAACCCGCAGATCCAGACCAAAATAAAATAAAATAGGGGGTGGGGGAGCATCGGCTTCCTCAAGGCAGCGAGTTAACGACTGCTTCAATCCTTCCGGTCTGTGCGCACTCGCGCATGCATTTGCGTATTTTTCTTTTTTTAATGGATGCTTAAACGCAGCTGGTGAGAGGAATAAACGGGTTTTTCTGACGGAGGCGAAAGGCCCGCCTTTTTCGAGTGTACGAAAGCAGGTTACGGCGAGCGCTTGTAAAATCCATTATTATGAATGAAACACCGTGGCTGAAGGCGTCTGCCGGCGATTTTCCTCAAGGACCGTATTCTGCTTCTGCAGGAGACTCGGGGGTCACCAAAGGCACCTCTCGCCCTTCCCAAAAGAATTATACTTTAAATACGTTTTTTTCCCCTTTGAGCCCGTAGCCACGCATTCAAAAAAAAAATATGTTGGGGGGGCGAAGAGAGGGAGAAACCGGAGGAGGGTTTATGGCCAAACTTGGCTCGACTGAGATCAGCGTTAGGTAACACGGCGCACCAGCGGCAAGCCGGGCTCGTGCCGAAGATGATGCCAGAGGTCCGCCGTCCAATAGAAACGCCCCGCAGTCCCGCCTCTTTTCTTCCGCGGCGCGGCTCTGCTTTACAGGCCAAAGGCACGAAACCATTCATGAGTTTTGTGACATCATCGGAGGGAGGGGGCGGGCTTTTGTGAGCCTAGATACGCCCCCCTTGTCTATAAAAATAGCTCTCAAACTCTTTGTGCTGGCCAGTTTAATGCGAGCAAACCTGTAGCTGCGGTTGGGTGGGAGAAAGACGCTTCACCGAGCAGCTTCAACCCGAAAAAACAATATCAGTTTTTAATCTTCTGAGAGATCTCCTAGCCAGAGTTTCTCACGGGGAACCTTAGCCCGCTCGCTCTCTTTCTGTTTGTGTTGGTTTAGTTCTAGTTCGTCCCCGTCCCCCTCCTCCTCACTACTCCTGTGCTGAGCTACAAAAGGAGGTTGGCTCGACCTCTTTGTTAGGACTACATACATGTCTGTATTTTTCTCCATTCGTTGGTGAGTAACGTGGCGCTGCGGTGTGGCTGGCGAGGTGCGGGGCTCGGTGGGTGTTTTTAAGAGGTGCGAAATCGGGAGAGGTTTTTACGCCACCTTTGCGAGAGACCGCCTGGACCGAGAACTTCAAGGAATGTTGGGAGGGGGGCGCGCGTTGTTGAAGGCGCGGGAGGGAGAAACAAAGGAAGGACGGGGGAGGGGAGGGGCGCCACGAACACAAGCCCGTGGGCGCGCCCCTCCAGTCCGGCGCAAAACGGGGGCAGGACGGCGCCTGCGGTCCTTGTCCCGGGTCACCCGCAAGCGGCTCCCGCTGAGCGCGCTCGGGAGCCCGAAGTCTACCCGGAAACGGCGGGTGGCGTTCCCGGGACCTCCTTAGCAGTCTCGGCACGTCCTATTGCTTCGGGTGGGGGAGGGAGAGGGGAGAGATTGCTTCCCAAGCGCTTCTTTTATCCGTCGCTTGTCCTCCGCTTCCCCGCGCCAGGGAGAACCGGTTCAAGCGGATCTGGGCTTCCTGCGAGAAGGGTGGTGGAGGAGTGGGCTGCGGGGCGAAGGCGGCAGCTCTCCTTTCGCGAAAGGCGGTGGGGCGGTGGTGGTGTCTGGATCGAGGCTGCCTGCTTGCGATGATGTCCCGGGGAGGGGGGACTTTTTTTGTCCGCAAGTGTTGATTTCTTCCAGCTGGAGCTCCATGGAGAGAACAAAACAGCTACTTCTGGCTTAGTTTCTGTAGGAAAATAAATAAATAACCGGCACAGCAGCTGTTTCCCCCCCCCCCCGGTGTTCCTTATTGCAACTGTTTAGCTCCCTATATATATATATGGAGCACTATCCCATCAGCGGGGAGGGAGGGGGGTCAGGGTTATTAATCCGAACAAAAGAACTGGTCTGTTAGAAGAATTCTGCAAATAGCAATGAAAAGTCCCAAATATTTTCCCCCGTTTCTTTATCGGGGCTTCTCTCCCGTCTCCCCCCGCGAGGTGGGACGCGATTACGGTAAGAATCCTACCGTAATCGCAGTAGGAAGTTTGCTGCTAAACAGCTGCTTCTTTCAAGACGGTCAACAAAGGCAGGAGGCTGCAGACGTTACTCTGGAACGGGTGCTCCCACAGTTGCTGCTTTTTACTTATTTGCATTCTGCCTTTATTATTTTTACAAACGACTCAAGGCAGCAAACCTATCCAACACTACTATATTTCTCACAACAACCCTGTGAGGTTGGTTGGAGTGAGGAAGAGTGACCAGTCCAGTCAACCAGCTGGCTTTCATGGATAAGGTGGCGGCTGAATGCACAATCTTCTTACTAGCCTGCTGCCTAAGCCACTAGAATTATTCTTCCGGTTGGGAAGTAATAACTTTGATGGGGGGGGGGCATGGGGAGAGAAAAATTGATTTGGTCATTTGCCTTCTGGGTGCTTCAATTAACGCAGAAGCCCCAAGCCATCATCCTGAATGTGGGCGAACATAGTGGAGAGCAAGGGGTTCTGGATAGAAGTTCAGAAACTCCTGGTTCCTTCGGATTTACCCCCGAATTTGAAAATTTGGACTTTCACAAAAACGGGGGCTCCATATCTGCCCCCAAATGTGCATTTTATAGCAGGTGCACCCAATGGGGTTAGGCTTGCACTTTAGAACTGGAGTGCAGCCCGATTTCTTTGTTGTTAAGATGAGGAGTGAGCTGCGGCAAAGTTGTATAACCTCCTCCCTGGAATGTTTTCAAGAAAGGCTGGCTTGATGTAAGTAAGGATGCTTAAAGTATTTTTGCCTTTTGGCAGAGAGCACGAGGGGGAAATAGCTCTCCCTCTCAGATATTAAGCCCTGGTGTGCATGTATTCCCATTGTCTCTGTGTGTTGCTTCTCTTGACAAATGCCATTAGAAGAATAAATACCTTTTAGCAAACAGACAGTAAATTCTTAGCAGTTTTACCAGAATCCAGTAGTCTGAGTACAAGTGGAAAGTATGACGCAAAATATGCATCTCTTCCGAGAGAGCTAGTGCAGAAACAGTGTAAGGAAAGTGAAGTTTCCTCAGTAAAGCCTGTGAGATGAAAAGCTGAGATCTTTGGCAACTGATGTATTTTATCTTATTTGATGAATTTTCTTGTTGCTTTACATATAATTCTGTTGCCGGACACTGCGGCTTGGATGGCTCCCTGGCTAATGAACAATTATATACCTTGTTTTTTAAAAAAAACCCTCAAGAAACCAATGTTCTATTTAGTTGCAACATTTTTTTTTTGTTTTCTATTCTGATTGTCTTAAAGTCTAGCTATTTGGCTGACCTCAAATCCCTATCACAATGTTATATCCCCATTTTCTTGCAAACAAAGTCACTCAAAGGTTTAACAACCCTCCCCCCCAAGTGTTACTGATAGCTCTAAATCATTTTCCTAAATAATTCTGACCAACTTGTTGCCTCTTCACCAACTCTAGAGTTTAAGGGATGATGATACTTTTCTCTGAATTTGCTGTGCAGAGTTGTGGCACCCCATTAGGGAGGAGAGGGGTGAAGTAAGATGTGTATGTATGTATTCTGAGGACAAGATGCAAGTCTTGTTTTCTAATATAGGTAAGACCAAGGGACAAAGTGGGGAAGAAAAAATCAACAGTGTTTTCAGTCTATTTAATCTGGAATATAAAACTAAGTGTTGCTTCCCTTGAATATATAGCTAAAATGCATAGGAGCATACATTGTTGTTTTTCTTTAAAATATTTATATAGCTGTCCATCTTTCAGACAACTTTAGGTGTCTCCAATAATGTTTTCTTACTTTTTTAGTCTGTCTAATCAAAATATAAAAGTGTAAGCTCCTCCCAGCAGCAGAAATCTCTTGTGATAACTTAAAAGTACAATATGCATCCTAGTATTATATATAATATGCTGTAATGATACCATTGTTACTTGTGCAAGTGATTCTTTGGGATGATCTGGCTTATTGTTTTTAAGCTAAGCAAAGCTGATGCTGGACATTCAGTATTTGCACTTAAAGTATTAATTTAGAAAAGCAGCAGGTGCTGTAAGAGCAAGCAAGGAATAAAGACCAGTCTCGTGACTGACTGGTGCAATATAACCACCTACCCATTATGGTATAGCCACTGGTGATTGATGGGTTCACATTCTTTATATTGACATTCTTGTGTGTTATTATCTGGAGTAACTATTCTAAAAGATGCCTTTCAGTATAGAACAGCCAATGCAATACTATTGCAATATTATTCCTTTATGACAGCTTTATGCTACCACATGCATTGTTTTTATTTATATTGAAACTTAAGTGAGTGCAGGAAACTTTAAAGAAATGTAGTGCTGGGAAATTGAGGTGGAATTAGCACATGCTAAAATACAGAAGTTGCTTGAATGCATGTAAAATGTACTTTTGCTTTCAAAATAAGTTCTAATGGAAACAATGAGTATAAGGCTGAAATTGAAACCTGGGCTATAGAATGAATCAATCTGAAACCTTTGGGTGACTTAGGTGGCTTAAAATTCTTAACTCTGAAGCCTTCACAGAATCTGTAGGACAGTGTTTTTCAATCTATTCCAAAATAGGTTGAAGTAGTTTCTTTCCAAAATAACTATTTTTTAAATAAAATAAAATAATTTGCTGTCCGCCTCGCAGTTCAAAGTGACTCAGAAATAAAACTGGTTATATGCATTGAAATGGTTAAGTTTCTTAATCTGTACTAGAATTCCTTATCAATATGGAATCCCAGGTCTTATTTGCTTATCTACTATTAATTGCAACTGAATAAAAGGGTAATTGCTGAAGTTGTCTCTCTGCCTTTGTTTTCAGCCCTGATTATTTGAGATCAGCTGACATGACTGAGGTGATGAGCGCTCCAACTATGGATGAGATTGGTTTAAGCCCCCGCAAAGATGGCCTATCCTATCAGGTAAATTCACTGCCATGCAAAAAACCTTAATGCAGCTAACTAACTGCAAGTTGCTAATAGATTCAATTGGGATTATATAGTAATCTTTTTAGAAGGCTGATGAATTAGTTCTTAATATTTTAAAATTTTCAAAGCTATTTGTAATGCTTCCTTGGCAAGAGCAGTTAGAAAGGACAGAGTGTTTTGGGTTTGGAGGGATCTTGGATGGACTTATTTACAAGTAAATGTAAACTTAACCATTTGAAGAAAAAGTTTTATTGAAGAGTCTAGCAGATAAATTCACAAAGGACAAGATCTGCTTCTTATAAGATATAAATGGTACTAAACGTTATAGCTATGTCTCAATACTGGCTATTTAGGTTCATTCAGACTATGGGTATTGGGCTTAATCTGGATGTATGTGGCAGTATTGCAGTTTCCATTATGGACTAGATATCCTGTTGGATCTGTTGTGTGTTCTGTTGGATCTAGATACGTTTAGCAAGAACATCTAATTGTGCTATTTTTTATATTGCCTCCTAGAACTTGGAATAAATTTGACATTGATTAAGCCTCCCTTCCTTTAGTAGCATACTTTAGTTTAAGAGCAGTGGTTAGAATGTGGTATTGCAGGCTTTCATCCTTCCAAAGTTGATAAAATGAGGACCTAGATTATTTTGGGCAATGCGATGACTCTGTAAACTGCTTAGAGAGGGCTATAAAGCACTATGAAGTATTATTGCTATTGCTAATGTATAGCCTTACAGCATTTCTTTCTACCCTGGTTTTGATGACTTTTAGTTGTTCTTAACAAATTCTTGGTTGGATGTAATGATTGGTTACTTTGGATGTTGCCTTATTAGTCTTTGCAAGCCTGAAATGAAAGTGAAAAGCATATAAATGGTATAAATTACAGGCATGAGTAAATGTTCCATTCAGCTCCAATTTGTGGATAACCAATGGTGATCTGTCTGATCACTATAGAGACAGAATAACGAGCTGTATAGGGCTTTGATCTGATTGAATACTACTGGAGTTTTTTCAACATATTTCTGAATAAATACAGTTAGTCCTTGACTTACAACAGTTCATTTAGTGACTGTTCAAAATTAAATGGCGCAGAAAAGATTTTTTCACACTTACAACCATTGCAGCATCCCAATGGCCACATGATTAAAATTCAATTGCTTGGCAACTGGTTCGTATTTATGATGGCTGCAGTTTCCTAGGGTCATGTGATCAGCTTTTGCAACCATCTGACGAGCAAAATCAGTAGGAAATCCAGAATCACTTAACAGCCACATTATTAACAAATGCAAAGATTCACTTAAAACGTTGGCAAGAAAAGTCATAAAATGAGGCAAACTCATTTAACAAATATTAAGTGGGCTCAATTGTGGTCATACCCTGAGGACTATGTGTGGGTTGTACTGTATAAAGTGGCAATTTGATTTTGTAAAGCAATAGCAGGTTTTGCTGAAGCATTTTCTAATCCCATTAGGATTTCCCCCCTCAGCGGCTCTTAACTCTGCTCTGTCTTTTGAATGGAAGGTGTGTAGGTCACTTCCGACTTATCTTTCACATTCAATTATCTCAGAAAATAAAATTTCCTTTAGATGAATGGTAGTGCAAGGAATCTTTGTTACTTCAGACTAATTTTAACAATGTTTTTTTAGCTTGATTTTGGAATGAATCCCAGTGGAAAAATACAGTTAGAAAACATTGCATCAGAACTGAAAAAAGCCACATGAATTTCCAGTGTAAGGCTCAAGGGTCTTAACTATTTTGAGACTGGCCTGAATTAGAATAAGTAAACTTTGAATTTCAGACAACTTTGGCCAGCTGGATTGAGTTCAATATGTTTAGACTACCAATACAACTTCTACTGAGTGAAGCAGAAGCACTGTTAAATCAATGGCCTTAAGCACATTGCTTTTTGCTTATTTCTGCCCACAAAGACTTGGCAGTGTTTGGACTTGGGATGATTTTATGACTATATTTTGGCTCATAAATCATTCAAACTGCCAGCAATTCAGATTTTAAAGTGTTTTTGAAGAATGTTTTCTTAATCTCTATCTCACAGAACAAAAACAATTCTAAGGTTATGCTAGATGACATAGGCTCTTATCTTATAAATATACTAGAATTTATGTAGTTTGAACTTGGTTTGTGGCCATTAACTTCAATAACTCATCAAACCAGAAGCTAGAATTCAGTGAACCCCTGAAACTCATTTGTTGTATTAGCAAAAATCGCCATTTAGAATAACTAGAACTTTGGTTTTGACCTCATCCTCATGTGCTATGCCTGTACCAGTGGTGGGTTCTGGATCCCGTTGCAACCAGTACACTGCAATGGGGCCCAGTGTCCACCATGTGAACATGCACAGCACGCATGCTACTTACCGCCGTGATGTGCCAGCTGCTCGGCGGACCATCACGCAGGCGTTGTATGCTCCGTGTGTGTGTGTGTGCAAAAGCCCCAGCCGGCTCAAATAGCGGTAAGGGAGTGGGCGGGGCGGGCAGGCCCTCCGGAACACTGTACCAGAATGGTACCTGGTGCTCCCAGCAGGCACTGGTACCCCTGTACCGGGGTTGTACCGGTTGTATCCCACCACTGGCCTGTACTCTTCGTTCAGATCATTGAAGGGTGCTACAATGTCTAAATGATTATCTAAACTCCTACAGTATGGATTCATTGGCTGCCTATATATTTGCAAGACAAAATCATTGGATGCTAGTATTCTTTAGAGAAATACTGTCTACACATTGTTTTTTCTATGTTCTAAATCAGAGGCGCCCAACCTTTTGGGCACCAAGCATCGGTTCCATGGAGGTTTTTGCAGGCCAGAGTGGGTGTGGTTTTGCATGCTGCCTGTATCCCGCAGATGGGACTTTTTTTTTTGTTTCTGCAGCCCAGTTGCTGGAATGCCGCAGACTGGTGCCTGTCCACAAACTGGGGTTGGGGACCCCTGTTCTAAATTGAATATTGCCTGCATTTTAACTCTTATCTGATTAAATAATAGGGGGAAATTACATTTAAAAACTTTTAAGTTAAATCGAAAAGTTTGCTAACCACTGAAAAGAAACCTGAAGATCCAGATTTTTTTAAAAAAATTATAATATAAATTTGTAAGGCTGGCGATACCATTATGACTCTAGGCATACATTATGTGCCTTGAAAATGACAAATAGTGGCTCTAGGATTTCTTGGTGAACCTGAACACAAATCTACAGACCAGTTTAGATCTTCATGGTTTCTGCAGCTATAAAATTGGGACTTGTAGGTTCCTTATCTCTCGGAAAACATCTAGAGATACACTAGGGGGTAGATACTAATCTGTGTGCACGCACGCATGCACACACACATACATACATCCACCTGGTTCAGAGGTTAGAGGAGCATTTTTTCCTCCTTGTAAATCTGAAAGAGGAAGCTGAAGAGAACTGCACTTTTTTAGAAGGTTACTATACTGTAGTATTGTTTGGTGATTTCCAATCTACGTAAATAATTCTCCAGCCTCATTTTGTTTCTGGGATGGGCAGAAAAAAAAATCTTCTCATCCTAATGTATTACTCCTACCAAAAAATGTCTCTATTGCATTGTGCACTTTCAAATGTCAGCATTCAACCAAAGTAACAGCTGCCCGTTCCAATCAAATTGAGAAGTGTAACAACTCAAATGTGATCTTGAGAGTTATTTCCCTCCTGTTCTGAGTTCTCAATCAGCTGCTAAGTAATACATTTATGAATAAGCAAAGCTGCAGAATGGCATCTGTCTTCAAGACCTGGATAGGAACTCTAGGAAGAAACAATGCTCTGCTTTGCAAGCCATACCTGGGGGCTATATCCTAAAAGTGGGTGGAGCCAGGACCAATCTGGGCAAGAGTTCTTGGAAGTTTTAAAAGGTGAAATGGCTGCTTTAAGAATCTGCAAATCTAGCCATTTTGCCCCTTATGCCCTCATCCCATTTTTATTTTTATTTTTTGGATGGAGGCATGTTATGGAAATTACCAAATGGTATATACACCAGTGGTTCCCAACCTTTATGGCTTGGAGGCCCGACATGGGAACTGGGTCACTAGTGCAAGTCAAGCTGTTGCATGCACACATGTACACTGGCCTGCCACTCATACAGCCGAGTTCTAAACAGGCCACAGCCCAACAGTGCACTGTGGCCTAGAAGTTGGGGACCCCTGCCAACAGTATTTTTTTTTAGAAGCCCACTCTGGAAACTACCAAGTAGATGGCACTTGAATCTACTAGATCACATTTAGATAACCTGGAATGGGATAAAGATAGAAAAGATGCGATCCGGCTGAAGTGGATTTGAAGTTGTCCTCTGTTGCCCTCCAAACTTTTCTATTGCTTGATTTTGGCTTAGTTCTTTACAAGCTTCTTTGATTTGAAGTTTTGCAATGTTTTTCCAATGAAAAAGGTTTTGATAACTATTAACTAATAGTTATTAATTATTAACTAGTGATAACTAATTATAAATAAAATTCATAAATTCATTTAATGACATACGTGGAGACAGAGAGAGAGGATGTGAGGAACTCTGCTCTCTTTTTCTCTCTTTAAGGAGAAAGAGACAAATAGACAATAGGGTACAGTTAGCCCTCATTTAAAACGTTTTGTTTAGCAACCGTTCAAAATTACAATGGCACTGAAAAAAGGGACTTGTGACCATTTTTCACAGGTGCAACCTTTGCAGCGTCTCCATGATTATGTGATCAAATTCGACGCTTGGGCAGCTGGTTCATATTTATAATCGCCTGCAGTGTTCCTGGGGTCACATGATCACCTTGTGTGTGACCACCTGACAACGAAAGTCAACAGGGATGCCAAATTCACTTAACAACCAGATTATTCAGTGATTCATTTAAAACTGTGGCAAGAAAGGTGGCAAAATCAGGCAAAACCCACTTAGCAAACATCTCACTAAACAACAGAAATTTTGGGCTGAATTGTGGTTATAATTGAAGACTCCCTATAACTCAGTTTGGTTTGGGATTTTGATTGACATGAATTTCATAGAATGAGAAATTGTAGCCCAAAGCATCTGGAATGCATAAGGTTGTTTGTCTTTAAAACCTTTAGGTTTTTTTTCTAGTTATTTTGTTTGTTAAATTTGAACCCCCATCCAAGCTTTAGCTTATCTGAGTGGTACCATTTTGTACACAAGCAGTAGTGATTTTGCATCTTTAAAATTCACAATCTACCCCACTCCAGTGCACTCCACATAACATCTAGGCCAGCTTTCTTTTCTAACAGACATTATTTCTTTTGAAAGGCCTTTTCAACACCACCTTAAGTAATAAAGTCCAGTTATTATTGAAGGTGACCAATGTTAACTGATAAAATTAGCAATCCTTTAGCTGAGATTTCCCTAGCCTGGCAAACTGCAGACATCCTGGATTACTGCTTCCAGCATCCTCAGATAGAATTGCCAATGCTGGTTGGATGCTGGAGGCTTTAGTCCAACAACAGGAAAGTGCCAGGTCAGAGAAGGCCTCTTTTGCTAAATAAATAGCAAATGGAAGCAGGAAATGCATCCAGAATATACATAGACTTTGGGACTGTGTAATAATGTTGTTAGGGACACGGTGGCTAAAATGCTGAGCTTGTCAACCGAGAGGTCGGCGGTTCGAATCCCTAGTGCCGCATAACGGAGTGAGCTCCCGTTACTTGTCCCAGCTTCTGCCCACCTAGCAGTTCGAAAGCACAAAAATGAAAGTAGAAAAAAAGGGGAACCACTTTTGGTGGGAAGGTAAGACTGTTCTGTGAACCTTTGGTGTTTAGTCATGCTGGCCACATGACCCCGGAGAGGCTTCAGACAATGCTTTCTTTTTTTTACCCTTAAAAATATTAAGACAACTCTGGCTCTTCGGCTTTAAAACAGAAATGAGCAACACCCCCTAGAGTCGGGACGAACGACTGTGCAAGGAGCCTTTACCTTTAATACATTTTTAATGTATGGGAACTCTTCTCCCTCTATATCTTATTAAGATAAACATACAGCTGAAAGTGGCAAAATGGCAAAAGAAAATATCTAATTTAATGGTGAGTGAATATCCCAACATTCTTGTTCAGGGAATTTTATTCTTTTTTAAATGTTATTGAAGCAAAGGGTTTGCTAGTTTTTAGCCTGAATTTGGGATCACATCCATTACGTTCTCCTATTTTCTTTCTACCAGAAAATGACTACATTCTTTTTCCAAGTTGATCGTTAATGGCAAATGACTCTAGCACTAATCATAGTATTTGAAATTGAAGTTGATTTAGGACTAAAATATCCCTACTCTGCTGTCAAAATAATGTGTTGAAATTCTGTTAAAAGAATTTTTTTTAAAAAAAACCTCAGAATAGAATCTGCCTCTTATTGTGGTAACTGGGTTGAATAAACAACATTCAGAGGCAAGTATTCTTTATATAAATTTAAATTGCTATGAAGAAGTGGTAACAAAGTGCATTGATCCTTATGACAGCAGGCATTCAAAGCTGATCCGAAAACCACTCAAGCCTGTTGTGTGAAGCAGCAGTGAATTGGAAGCCTGCCAAAGTAGTACCCCAGAATAAGTTTCTCTTTGCAAATGAAGTCGGGGTGATCCCTTGTAGTGAGATCTCTTTATCAGTTGTAGAAGGAGAAGCAATTCTGGTGTACATGACTTGGACTGCACAGCACATTTGTTTTGTTTTGGGCTCTCTTTGTGGGTGTTGTTTTTCGCACTGTTAAAGACAAATCTTCCTGAGATCCACCACACCCAAACCTCTGAACTGTTAATATCGCTGGTGTTCATCAAACGCAAAATGGACCAATTGGATGACCTGTGGCTGCTGCTTTTGTCATCCTAATGGGGTGGCAAAAGGTAGTCTTAATGTGTTCTGGTAGGTTGACTTAATCAGGATTCATATGCCTGGGGTTGCAACCAGACAATGCAATCAAGATAGCACTGAATAAATATGCCCCTGCCTACTACTGCTAATCTCAGTGAAGGTCTTGTAGACTGTATGGACTAGAACACTCTACATGGGGCAGCCTTGAAGAGTGTTCGGAGACTTCAGCTTATCCAGAATGCAGCCGCGCGAGCGATCGTGGGTGCGCCTCGCTACACCCACGTTACACCTATCCTCTGCGAGCTGCACTGGCTGCCTATTGGTCTCCGGATATGCTTCAAGGTGCTAGTTGTCACTTATAAAACCCTACATGGTATTGGACCTGGGTACTTGAGAGACCGCCTCCTGCCAATTACCTCCCAAAGACCCATTAGATCCCACAGACTAGGCCTCCTCCGAATTCCATCTGCCGGCCAATGCCAGCTGGCAACTACCCGGAAGAGGGCCTTCTCTGTGGCTGCTCCGGCCCTCTGGAACGATCTCCCTGTGGAGATTCGTACCCTCACCACCCTTCAGGCTTTCCGTAAAGCCGTTAAGACCTGGCTGTTCCAGCAGGCCTGGGGCTGCTGAGTTCCATCCACACTCAAACTTGGTGTTGTTGTGACCTTTTAAATTGCTTCTGTATTGTTGTGTTTGTTTTCTTTCCTTTTGTATTGTTCCCCTTCGGTTTTGTTAGCCGCCCTGAGTCCCTCGGGAATAGGGCGGCATACAAGTTGAATAAAACCTCTAAAACCTCTAACACAGTCAGTAGTCTAGCTAGGTGCTTAAAACCTTTTCTCCGTATTATTGGTTACCTTACTAGCAAGGCTTGGTTAAGCATTTTTTTCCATTCTGGGGCTAGGTTCAGTCAATTCTAGAGGAAGGGGGTGTGGTGTCACTTGGCACAGGAAAAGATGTTTATCTTCAAGTTTTGAATTTTCTTTTTTTTTCTCCTCTTTGAGGGGCCTAGCAAATAAGTATTCTTATTACCTGTGAATATTCCAATTAAATAACAATAAAAATAACGGTTACTGGTTACTGTATTTGAACAGTTAAGTGATTTTTCTGACCTTTGGTTTCTTCCTATGGCAGCCACAGAGCACATTCACAATCTACCAGTCTGCTTCTTATGTCTCTGTGGCCTGAGAAAGAGTTTGTTTAAATGTTTAGTTGTATAAAAAAAATGTTATTGCTGCCATAGATGAAGGTTAGTGAAAAATTACATAAAATGCAGAGTAGAAAGAGAATTTGCAATAAATCTTCTCCAAAAAATGAACAAAAGGAATGTGGTAGACAATAACAAGCGGCTTTTGAGGAAAAGGTACAAAATCTATAACTTGCTTTGCTTTTGGCTGACCAGAATGGCTCTAAAGAGTGTGCAGGATTCTAGCAACGAGCAAGCTACAACAAAAAAAGTGATGGGTTGAAGTGGAAGGATAGGTGTCTATATTTCAGCTATAAAATCTGCACTTTGGAATTAATCTTGATAGATACTGTAGACTCAATATGTTTGTGGACGGCAGAGAATAATTGTCTACAGCAGATTACTAGTACCTCACAGCTGATCTCCAGCATTAACCAGGATTGAATCTGGTTCGACTTGGATAGGAAACCAACATGAGTTCTTATGAGTTGTAGACTTAACTGAGAAATTGAAAAAGTATATCCTGGATGAAAGCTGCGATAAATCAAGTTGCAAGAAAACTATAGGGTTTGCAAGTAGTCCTCAGGAATTGAATTCAAGGAGAGGCTAGGTTCAAGTACAGATAATCCTCGACTTACAACAGTTTATTTAGTAACCCTTCAAAGTTACAACAGCATTGAAAAAGTGACTTTTTCACACTTACGACCAATGCAGCATCCCCATGGGTCATATGACCAAAATTCAGATGCTTGGGAACTGGTTCATATTTATGACAATTGCAGGGTTCTGGGGTCATGTAATCAGCTTTTGCAATCTTCTCACAAGCAAATGAGGAAATCATTTACCAACCATATTACTAGCTTAACAAATGCAACAATTCACATCATAACTGTGCCAAGAAAAGTCGTAAAATGGGGCAAACTCGCTTAACAAAGGTTTAGCATATATTTTGGGCTTAACTTGAGGATAATTTGAGGACTAGCTGTACAGCTAACATTCAGAGAGGAAGACAATGTTGACTCCAATGCTGAGCTCTGAAAACTACAGAGATAGTTTTTAAGTCTCTCTCCTCCTCTTATAAAGAGACGAGTGCAAGCAATATTCAGTAGAATATCTTCATGGATTAAAATGTCATTATGCAAAGGCTCTTGTTTCTTTGCTTCTATTGACAGCTTATCCTTGTTTCTCTATCATGTGCTGGGAAATGTGACTTCATTTATTTTCCATTGGGCCATCCTTAATCCTTGAGTGCAATTGCAACATCTCATTTTTATGCTTCCTTGATTATTTTTAAAAAGCATGACTTAGTGGAAAAATCCTGACCTCCTCTATCTCTGCAGCTGTTACAGATAAGATTCTTCAGGCTATTTAAATCACACACAAAACATATATATTTGGGGGCTGTTTATTTAAAGAAATCATTTATTCCTTACTTTAAAATGGGGTAGGTCAGCATTTTCCAAACAGCTATTCCACTTTGACCTAATGTTCTTACCATAACAAAGGATTAATGCTATTCTGTCCTGTGCTGCTGTGTAGATATAGGAGGTGTGTTGTTCCCTTACTGAGGATGCATATTGTCTTATCCAAATTATGAACTTTGGGCTTGGCTGCAGTTTATCTCTTCCCCCAAATGCACCTGATAGTGTTAGTTGAGGATAATGGGAATTGTAGTGCTGAACAATTTGGAAATGCTCTGCTGAGGAAAGCAACTTTTAATAAATGCCAACATTTTCCCCCTCTTGAATGGGGATACAAACTTGATGCTTTATACACAAGTTGTAGAATCCATGCAGGGCTATTTGGTCATCTGGTGTGTTTTAATGGTGAGATGGAAACTCCAGCATAGTTTATAAAATGCCTAGGATGGAATAGATCAGACAATAATATTGCCATTATTTCCATATGAGCTTTAATAGATATTAGTGTTATCTGAAGTTTTGAAAAATATCTAGGTAGCAGAGTAGTTGGATATTTATATAATACTCAGATTTCTTAGAATGCAGCTCTTAGATATCTCTAGGTCAAATGCATGTGCTGGTTTGAGAGCTAGTGTCTAAAACATCTGGGAACACCAGGGTCAGCAAAAGCTTACTAAGGAAATGGTATCTGTTGAGTATCTGCAAAGAGCTCCAACAGTGGGCCAGTGGAATTGTCAAGATGCTGGTTTGTCAACAGTAACATCTGGCAGTACTAACCTGGCCAGAGTAAAATGGTAGGTTACTTAATGTAATGGCTGAAAGTATACTTGTGTATGATCTGATGTTGGCAAGAATCCAGTGGAGTATCAGGCATAGAGATGAACAATCCTTCCAAGAGAGAATTTGAGTCATAACATAGTGAGTTGCCTGATGATGTCCAGTTAGTCAAACATTACCATAATTCATACATTGTCGGTGACCTGTACTGAACTATATATAGTGGTTTCAGGAAGTTGATGGGCAGGACATCTGTTGCATTTTGGATTTGTGCAGTATAATCACATTTGATACTTATTTATAGACATTAGAGTAACTTGAAGATCAGTTTTCTGAATGTCCTTTGTGTACAAAATGCACAAAGAGTTCCTTGTTTAACCATTTGTATGGTCAATATCTCACAAATACAGCAGTTGAGTAAACATTTTTTTAAAAAAATATAATATTCAAGTGCAATGTTCATGAGGTCCAAAAAAATCCCTTCTATTTTGCCAATCAAATAGCAGACTAATAACCCACCAGACCTTAGGAAAAGCAAAGCCTTTGGCACCTTAAGAAAGACTGACAGGGTCAAGCTTGTCTAGACTTTGAGAGGAATGTCTTTTCCATGGGGGCAGGTGCCTATGATTGAAAAGGCGTATCTCCTGTATCCTGCTAGATGGCAGTGCTCCATAGAAGAGAACTTACCCATCCTATTGGGTCTAGCCAAATGAGCAAAGGCAAACAACTCATAAATAACCTATACTATCATGTAGGGATTCATAAGTGATCATCAGAACCTTAGATTCCACCTAAAACTCACCCTGTAAGCAAGTGGAACTGTGGTGTTACTTGAACATTTCATGAAATGCTTGTCATGATGTGTTCTTGCATCATGGCAGTTGCAGCTTCCAATGTTCTTCAAGGCCAGCCTATATAGAATGTGTCATCTAAAAAGCCTGAATGTGAAGAATGTCATTGAC
Source organism: Thamnophis elegans (assembly GCF_009769535.1). Taxonomy (NCBI): domain Eukaryota; kingdom Metazoa; phylum Chordata; class Lepidosauria; order Squamata; family Natricidae; genus Thamnophis; species Thamnophis elegans. The sequence continues at coordinate 83,735,433 of NC_045544.1, forward strand.
AGCTTGTAATTTGCCCATTGAAGATAGATCTTGTCCAAATTGCATGAAAGGTATGTTTGTTTTCAGTCAAAAATGTGTTGACTTTAAATCAAGCTGTGAAAACTGCATTCCCTTGGGATGTGGTGATCTTTTGACTGCTATGAGTGCCAAAGTGGGTAAGTGTCATTAGTGCCAAAGTTCTTTTACCTGCCAGCCAACTAGTAAGCAAAGATAAACTAATGGGAACCTCTGGCTCCCTAGACATTGTTGCTAGCATTCCTTACCAGTGTTCATGCCTGCTGCTTGGAGTTGTAGATCAATAACATCTGGAGGGCTTTAAAATAATCACTTAAGGAAAGCAACAAAAAATTGCCTTAGAATCTCAGCTACCTATTATGCTCTAAATCTTACAATAAGGTATTATCAGTTATATAATAATATGGACGTAAGATTAAAACATTTTCATTTTTGAAGTTTATAGGAGGATACTTGGATAGCTGTGAATAAATGAAAATGTAATGAAAATACATTAGATTGGAGATATTGATTACTGTAAATCTCTCATTTCAGATTTTCCCTGACCCTTCAGATTTTGATCGTTATTGTAAGCTGAGGACCGCCTCCCTTCCATTGTGGTGGAGCCAACAGAAGGAGATGTGGAGAGTGGAGAATTAAGATGGCCACCTGAGGAGTTCCTGGTTCAGGAGAAGAGGAACAGAACTGTGATGAAGCAAAGAAAGAGAGCAAGGAACAATAAAAACACCGAAGATCTTCTGTTCTACTCAAGATGTTAGGTCATCTTGAGGGAGGAGAACAGCTTTCTGAAGTGTCTTTTCTACAAAAGACATTCAATTTTGCACCTGCAAGATCTTAGTTTTTTTCATATTCTCTATTGAGAACTGAAGCGCTTGACGTGACAATCTCCAGCTAAAACTAAGAAAGTTTGGGCAGGCAAAGGAAGCCAAAATGATTGCCCTTCTCAAGATCATTGTTGAATTCTGTGGTGGTTGCCTGGGGCAGCCAGGAAATTAGAGGGCGCTTTGGTGGAGGAATAGGCCAGCAGGAAACATGCTCTTCTGAAGTGTGTGGTATTAGAAGAAATAGCTGCAAGTATAAATGCAGCTGAGTTCTGTAAGGGACTGCCTCTGGCTACAAATGCATGAGAATAGTGTTCATCTCTCAAAACCTTGCCTTCTCATAGTGTTTTTTCTGGTTTTATGTGTGCATGTGTTTAGAGGCTGGAAGACAAGCCAATGAAATGCTCCTATGACCCATTAGGCAGTCTTCCTGCAGAACTCCAGAGTGGAGCCATGGGTCAATGACTAGGTTGGCCTTCTGTAGCTAGTGTCCTCTTAAAGTCACACCATCTTTGTTAGGCTGCAGGCTCCAGCATTGGCTTGCTCACCTGTTGCACATAAACTATATTTTTTAATGTCTTTTCTTTTCTTGGCACCTCTTTAGGCATGCATTTTAACATCGCAGTGAATAGCTTTGTATGGCCATTGTGCTGTTGACTGTAGAAATGGCCTTTACTACTTGTTCTGCAGTTATCTTGTTTAGGCTGTAAACAGTCACATTTTGTTTTGTTTGGGAGGTGGGATTGTGGAAGAAATGCTTCTTCAGAAAAAACTTCAGGAGATTTTGACATGGAAAACAAAAAGTATATTTTCTTTCCTGCTACTGAAGCTGCTGTTTAACTTTCTCCGTCAGCAATGCTGCTGTGAAATACGGCTTTTTCATCAGGACTGATTTATGAATTTAGTCATGTGTTAATGCTGGATCAAGAGCTCATGATAATAGTACAGGGCCAACCAAGGCTGTTAACTAGGAAGACCTTAAGATAATTGGTATCCCCTTTAAAAGCAGGAGGGTGAAAGCAGGGCTTATCTTCAAAAACAAAAGGTATTACAGTATCTCAGTATTGTGAAGAAGATAACACTTTTTTTGAACCAAGGATTTTTTTTTATTGACTTATCTTGTTCACAGGTTCTAAATTCCCCATTATAATCTCTTTCCTCATGCCCCATATCTCTCCTCCGAGAAGGCAAACAAATAGTTGGATAAGTTAAATTGGCAGCCTCATTAAAAAGAAAAAGAGTATCTTGCTTCTTGGCAGGAAGTTCTGCAAAGTTGAAATTTCAAGTACGACTTTCAGATACTAAAAGCCAATGATTCCATATTAATTTTGCAGAAACTAAAACTTCGTAATGTATAAACATTATAGCCTTAACAAGATAGTCAAAAATCCTTCGTTTCCCATGATCTTTTCCATTCCTTTCCTACTTCGTTGGAACTCTTATGTATGTGCTATATATAAAAGACACACGCATACACACACGTACACTTATTTTGATACCTCATGAGTAGTAAAATTGCTGGTAATGGATTAGAGTTGCTTGTTGAAATCAGCAGGGTTACTTTTTTCAGTCTCGTCTCGCATGTGTTTTCCACATAATGGCAATAACTTAACAGCTGTGAATCATTGTTACATGTGGATGTGAGATTGTAGGGATGTAGTTGGGTGTTCTTGTGTGTGTTTTTCAGCCAAGAACCTGTAACACATATACTACCTGTCTTGGTGGGTGTTTGAGCATCACTGAAATTTGTCTTGCACCCTTGCCTTGTCAAGGTTGCTTTAAAATGGATGGATCCAGATGTTTTTTGTATCCCTGAATCTGTTCTTGTCTTGGTGTTCAGTACAATGAGCTTTCACACTTGCACCCAACCTGAATTGCCCTATTTTTTTCCCCTTCAAAAGTCACTTTTTGGTTCTCCATTTTTGTCCCAGTTTGAAGTTGTCAAATGTTAACCACTCAAACTCAGAAAAACAAAAATCCTTAATGCTTTAAGGACAGAGTGGGGTTGTTGTTTGTCTTTGAATATTTGCATATCATTTTTCTGCTTTTTTAAAAGATACAATTGTTGCTTGTATTTCTGTCACTTTTGAATGTGTCTGAGGAACAAAGCACTCCAGTGGAACTTTTCCTGTTATATATTACATTCTATATTTCTGTAAAATTCTTTTTTGAGCCTCAGGGAAAAAGCTAGCATTTTTTTCAAACTACTTTTGTCACTGTGACAGTTGTAAATAAAGTTTGAAAATGCTTTCCAAATTCTTAAGAGGTGTCCTATTTATTTACATTTTTTAAAGCTTTGGCTTTCCCACAGCTTTTTAAATAAACATTTCTCAGAAATTCAGATGAAGGTGGAATCATCTCACTGAACAGAGCAATCATGGCTTCATTTTACGGCAAAGATGGAGAGAAGAAGATCCATTGGTATCGTGCAGTGATGGCTAACCTTTTTGTCCTTGCGTGCCGAAATCACACACACACCCAATGCCCCATTTTGGGCCTAGCAGGCCTCCCTGAAGCCTCCTGTGACCAAAAACGGGCCGGGGGGGGACGCCAAACCTCCCCAGCACTCCCCCACATATATGCACATGACCCTTCTACCCCCCACACATGCACACATCTCCCACATGAGCAACAGAGACCCAAAAATCAGTTGGCTAGCGGGAGGTGCACCCGCATGCACAGTGGACCTGAGCTGGGCGATGCCTCATGTGCCAACAAACAGCTCCGTGTGCCACCTGTGGTATGCGTGCCATAAGTTTGCCATCACAGGTATAGTGGCAGCACATTCACTGTCCTCTCACCAAAGCCAGGAGGATCTGATTTTTGACTATTCTCTATGATAGAGGTTCTGTGTCTTTTGATCCCTGAAATAAGCACTTGGCATTATTTTCAGGGAGATCATCTTATTTTTGAGGGTCAGGAAGCTGCGAGCTTGGTCACCTCATGGCTGCTGCTGTTGCAATAGTTTCAGGAAGGGCTTATTTTCAGGGGAGGATTATTTTAGCGTATGCACTCAAAAGCCCAATTGGGTTTATTTTTAAGGAAACGGGTTAGTGATACTGCGCCAACCCTGTGTTGATAAGTAAAGCCATTTCTGCAGATGTGTCACTGGGAAATGGGCATTTGAATCTCATCCCAACAGAGTATACCTCTGCTACCTTCCTGCACTTCAGGCAGAGCAGTTATGCTATCCAACTCTTGTGACATGTGGGAAATGTGTGATAGCAGAATGATTGTGGGCTCCTGCTGGAGCAATACTTGCACCATTTCCTTAGCTAGTTACCCAGGAGAGGGTAGGAACGCAACCAAAGCTGCAAATTAACATCGTAAGATCTATTGGGTTGTTGCATAAATGTAAATCCAAATACGTATATAGCAAAAAAAAAAAAAGGCATTTCAGGAATAGTTTTAATCTAAAGCAAGCAAATCAAAACATTCACAAGTGGGGTTAGGGGAAGCTTTTTCTAAAATATTCCTTCACTCCTTGCCATCCTTGAGAGATGGATTTAAGTAGTAAGGCATCACCAATTATCACCAAGTTGGCCCTTGTCAATTTTTCTGCATGTACACTCAAAACATTTCTGCCAAAGAAATTTCCTTAGCTGGAGGAAAGCCATCTTTCTTACTGAGTATCATCTCAAGGCCCCAAGTCAGAAAGATATCATGAAGTGGAGTCTCACTGCTTTGCACAGGAGACCAGAATTTCCCCTTTTGAATGGACTCTTTGCTTGATCCATAGATGGAGCATGGACTGAGCCCAATGGTGTCTCTTCAAGTTAAAGCTTTAAGCTTAAGAATATTATACTTAAAGCAGAACACCATTACAAATAAAACACCTTGTGAGGGAAGGTAGTTAAGTAGTTCTAGAAGTAAAGTGGGAGGAAGTATTGTTTGTTTAGTTCATTTTTTTAAATACAGTTAAACACAGTCTGTCTGCCCTAGGACTGAGTAGATTTTTCTTTGACCACGCCTCCTTTGCCTCATTGAGGGCAGTTTAAAAACGAAATCTTATCTGCTGTAGGACGCCCTTCAAGTATCTTGATCGTGATGCAATCTTGGGCACCACGATAAACCCTGGGCGGGTTTGGACTCTCCTGCAGCACCATGGTAAATCTACAATGTCTGATCTGCAAAAATTCAAAGGACCACCAAATAGTATATAGGAACATTCCTTAGGTACCAACTGGTGTTACTGGAGTTTTGCAGTCCAAATATGTTTCCTCTAATGTTCTAACTATTTCCATATGATGTTGGAAGAGCAGTTGACTACAATCATTTTTTAAGTATTAAATTTATGACGTAAATGAATCATAACGTGGACTTAACTACTTTTACAGATGTTCCATGATTGAACATACAGAGTTAGCTTTCTATGAAGAACTTGCTTTATGTTCATTGGGAAGCTGTATTTATGAACAAATTGATGTGCACAATTAGTAATCAATTCACATGATTGATTGTTGCAGGTGATTGTTTAGATTCCCAGAATAAGACATGCCACAGAATAGGAAAGACTTAGATACATCCACTCCTCTTCAGCAAGTTCAGCTGGGAAAAAAAATACTCAGAAGTTTTGCTCTTTAAACTCAGGAAACAAAATCCGAAAGTTGATGATGGAACTTTTTTTTCTATGTAATGTTATTTCTGTGGGTCATGAAGAGGAGAAACCAACATAGGAAGAAAAACAGGGAGGAAAATAACCACAAAGGAAGCATGTACTGCACATTTACTCTGTAAAACAGACCTCTGAGCTGCAAGCTCACCATGAATGTACCCAGAAACCACCAGCTTCATCTGATAAACACAACTGAGGAAGTGAAGCATGCATAAAGAAGAGGATGTCAAGTTGAGTACGAGAAAATCTCACCAATTCTTTGACTGTATTTCTTGTACTTCCTCCTTCAGCCTGTGCTTCTTAATGTGCTCTTGCCTGCATGGCATTTCCTGCTGTTGGTAAGGTTCTTCATGTGTGCAACTTTATTGTTTTCTAAAATTAAATCATTCCTCCCCTCCATGAGTAAATAATATTCCAAACAGCTTCCTCTGATTAATGCATGACTTTACATTGGCCTTTCAAACCTAGGTAGAAGGCAGGAAACAATTCAAAGAACAATAGGGCAACATTGATGATTTCTAAATATGCTAAACAACTATTCCCATCATTGTTGTCCAGCTTGGCCAGTAGCCACTTGATTGGGAATTGGGATCAAACAGTTCTTGAGGAGGTCATCAGGCTGAAGAAGTGTAAAAATATTTGAAGTCTCCTGTGGGCATGGCAATGTATCTTTGAATTGAGGCATATGTGGCCTTTCTCTTGTTTGACCACGTTATAATTATTGTATCAGGAGCACATAATTGTTACACATGACTTTTGCTCTGGTTGAATTGCCCCACTCCTAATCTGATACCCTATGGAATGAGTTACTGATTGATAGAGTAAAAACACTACCATAATATAATTTGTGGGGCTGAAGGCTTACATGCTGACAAATATCCCAATTTTTTTGGCATCCTATGCTGTGATACCAACATAATTGCTGGTTTGTCTCTGATTAGTGGGCAGTGTTCATATTTCTCCTGGACCATGAGATGAATGCATGTCTTTGCTATTTCTGCTGGGGTTTATGCTCTGTTTTGGGATATTGGCTTCCCCATTCCTTAGCTGAGGGTTATAGAATTTGCAATCTTTTCTGTCCATATAATGCCAATTTGTCTCTCCCAATGGTTATAACCTAATTTGAGCATTGCCTGATTGACTCTTACAGTATAATGATAAGTCCTAGTGCATTCAAAAGGTTGAAAGTAGTATTGAAGTAATTTAATCACTTTGCACTGTGTTTCTCTGTAGGAGTGGATTTTTTCCATCACAGATTGGATAGTGTTACAGTCTTTCTGAGGTGAAACCCAAATCTATGCATTATAGATTATGCTCTCTAGTTTTTGTAGAAGACTGTTGAGACCAAGTACAGCAGCAATATTTCTATTTGTTGTGACTCTTCAACCACAGAGCCCGTTGCTAGTATGAGATACTCTTTTGCATGATGATATTATAGCATGAGACATATTTCCACAAGAGAAGATGTAGATTATGCTACAGAGCAGCCTACATCTATCTCAATCCAGTTGTGTTTGAGACTGCAACTCCTAGAAACTGACCATGCTGCATGGAAGTTTTCATTCTTAATACACTAGGGAAGTGCCGGTTTAGGGAAAGTCACTATAAAATTTGTGGGCAGTTAAGCTTACCACAACCTATACATAAAGTATGGATGAAATGCAATAACCTACAAACTGCAAGAATGGGTTGTTGCAAGTGGTAAGAATTGTGGGATCCTTGATACAGTATTAAAGCATCAAGGGATTCTGGAATAATCTCTCCTTTTCTTTTCAATTTGGACAAATAAATGGAAGAGCTTTATTTTGTACTATTTATGCTAGGCCTGTGAAAATAGCTATGGTTTAACTAGGCAATAACCGATCCGTATTTCTCACTTCTTTTCCTTTGCCTTGGGGACTTTTTGTGGAGACACAGTGATGGATTCATGTGCTCTTCAGGCAATTGTTATCATCCTGTGAGACTGCAAAACAGATCATGATAAATTCTCAACTTTGTTATGCAAAACAATGTTCCATTCCTCTTCTCTAGAAAAATGTCAAATATTCTTGAGATTTCTCCCAAATAAAATATTACCTTTGCAGCTCATTTGATAAGGCTACAGTTTAGACATCCTACTTTTTGCTTCTGTCTGTGTTTGCATATTTTTTTAAGACTACAGATACAACAATTCATTGTAACGGTCATGTTGACTCACAGGATTGAGATTAATAACATTAAAGAGTAACAGGTCACCTATTTCAGTGTGTGTGTCAATTTGTGTGAGTCTGTGTGTGTGTGTGTACATATGCATGCATCCATGCATACATAGATACTGAATCAACTATTCCTGTCATAAACATTCTCCAGGACTTCCCTTCCAAGTATTCCTAGCAACATCTATAGTGGCTGAAGGATTCTAGGGACTGAAGCCAACACACATCTGTTAGACACTCAAATTGGGAAGACTGATATGAATAAATCATTCCTTAGATAAAGCTTCTGGAATATGAAAAGGCTTACAACTGAATCAGTATAGTAAGCCAGTAGGCCCATGTAAAGTGGCTTTTATTTACTTTGTCAGAACATTTTGCAATGTGAATGCAATGGGATGCAACTTACTAAAATGAAAAGGTGGTTCAGTTAGTCTTGACAAAGCATTTTGTATGTTCTAAGAGGATCTTCTGGTCCTTCAAATACCTGGACAAAGCTTCTGTACACATAGAGAAACCTCTTCTGATTATTGCAACTGCTGGAGGAAACCCGGGCATGAGCAGTGATGAGGTAAAGCCCAAAACTGCTTTGCTTCTTGATAAGGTAGAACAATGTGGGATAGACAATAACACCTCCAGATGGATTCACAACTGCCTGACCAAATGTAGTTCACAATGGAACTACATCTACATGGAGGGAAGCGTGCAGTAGGGTACCCAAAAGTCCTGTCTTAGGCCCAGTACTCTTCAACATCTTCATAAATGATCTAGATGATGGGACAAAAGAGAAAGTCATCAAATTTGCAGATGATACTAAGCTAGGAGGTCACACTTCAGAAGATAGAGTCAAAATTCAGAAGGATCTTGACAGATTTGAACACTGGGCTCTCTCCAACAAAATATAATTCAGTGATGTGAAAAGTTAGGTTTTACACTTACACAAGAAAAACCAAATGCACGGGTATGGAATAGGTGGTACCTAGCTCAACAATAGCAACTGTGAGAGGAATATATGTGTCCTAGTAGACCACTACTTAAGTATGAACCAGCAGTGTGCTCCATCTTCCCTAAAAGCTAGGTTGCGACCTAGTCCTAGTCGTGGGACAGAAATATAGTCTCAAGAACACATGAAGTGATAGCACAATTTTATACTGCACAGGTGAGACCACCCTTGGAAAACTGCATCCATTTCTGGTCAACACAATACAGAAAATATGTTGAGATGCTAGAAAGAGTGCAGAGAAGAGCAACAAAGATGATAAGGGTTCTGGAATCTAAGCCACATAATGAACAATTGAGGAAACTAGGTGTGTCTAGTCTAGTGAAGAGATAAACTTGGGGTAAGTAGCAATCTTCTAGTATTTGAGGGACTATCGGGGTGTGTGGTATGTTGACCTATACTCCAAAGCACCAGAAGGTAAGACAAGAAGTAACACATGGAAGGTCAATAAAGAACGATCCAACCAAAAATTAAGGAGAAATTTCCTGATAATGAGAACAATTAATCAATGGATGGCTTAGCTCCAGAGGTTGTGTTGCTCCATCAATGGAGCTTTTCAAGAAGACTGGTCAGACATTTATTCAGAATGGTATAGGGTCTCCTACTTAAGTAGGGGCATGGACTAATCTCCAAGCTCTCTTCCAACACTATTATTCTATGTTCTCTGCTCTTAGATATGAAGGGATCAACACTGCTATGCAAAACAGCTTTCATCAAATTCCTCTTTTGAGCCTTTGTTAAAGCAAAGGACACCTTTCAAGATCAGTGGGCAGCCCTAGCAGACAATGGCTTCATTGCTGCACTTAGGTAGAATTAAACTACAGTTACTCTTCTTTGAAAAGGCAGATGCAAACATCCTCTTGAATCTACTTCTTGGTATTATAGGAGAATGCCAAATAAGAATAATCCATTCCTTTTATATAAATAACTTTTTGTGACTTTTATAACAATGCCGTGAAAAAGTGGCCCTATCATCATTGATCAAGAATAAAAATGAACTATCTGAGGACATAGTTCATATGGATGTCTACAGATGTTTGTCCTGGAAAGAACATTCCTTTTATAATATGTATATTGGAAATTTTGACATAATAGGTTCACAACTATTAACAGACCACTGTTAAGTACTTTTACTACTATTTATTCAATATTACAATAATGTTGTACACTTGGCACTTTTGTTTGCAGGCATTGCAACTATTCCTCATCTTACAGGTGACTCAGTCCAGTGTTTTCAGGAGCAGATTTAGGAGCAATGTTTGTGTAATGCATTCTCTTCTGCATTCACTGTTCTTTGTATCCCAAATTTAATCCAAGATAAAATGCAGCTGCCTGAAGACTTGCTGTCAGTAGCTTTTGGCATCTCGGTGCGGGGAAATTTTTACTACCACTACCACCATGTTCATTATGCACATGACTGCTGAAGGTGACATACTTGATTGTGGTATCACAAACACTGATACATAAAGGGATCAGACAGCGTTGCATAAGCCCTTTCCATATCACAAGATCACACACTGTTGTTCTCATGAATTGTGAGTATTGTCCGGCCAACTGTTTTATAAGCAGTGGTTCAATGCTTTAAGAGTCAAGGGAATTAGCAGTCCCTACGGACTCTCTCTACATGCTGGTGGATTATTCTGTGATATTTTGAGAGTAAAACATCTCCTGCTACAGATCTCTTACAGGGCCAATTTTGGGAGTTGCTCTTCCAGTAGATCCAAAACAGGGCGAGTGCTCATAGGAACTAAGTCCAGTGGTGTCAACCCTTCCTTAGGCCAATCAATGATAAGAATAAAGTAGATTGAAATGGTTTTGTAAATGTAAGAATTTCAACTATCTCATCTGTTTAAAAAAACTGCTCTCTAACAGGCTAGCAAAATGTATGTGAAAATCACCTACATGTTTGAATGAAAATATAAACCAATGTTCTCTATGAAAGTATCTCTTTGAGTTCACTTCAGGAAGCCTTTTCAGAAAGAAACAATGGTGAGACGGGGGACTTATGATCACACACTACGTTTTAATAAAGGTAAATCTACCTTAAGTCGAAAGAAGAGCTGGAGTCACAAGGGTGCATTTGTCACTGGTTATATATTTACAACTAAACAAAATGCTTAAATAGATAAACATAGTTATGGGTTGACTTTGTAAAAATGAATTGTATTATATGCAATGATAATTGTTATTGAAACATTATTTTGTTTGGAGAATGGATCTATGAAGATTGCATGTTTCAATGGGCAAAGAATTTTGGGTATAATGTGCTTAAACAATGGAAAAAAACATGAAGGTTTAAAATTTATCTTGATTATTATCTAAAATATTTTCTTTTAATAAAATGAGGTCCCACCGTATTTAACTCAGATACAGTGTCCCAGACGGACCAAAGATATTTCAAATGTATGTTGCAAATGTACAATGCAAAGAAGGACTTTTTCATCTTTGGTGACTTGTGATAAAGCAAATAAATGTGTGTAAGGATTCATATTTTAATACAGAAGATTCTTAAAATAAATATAAAAATTAAACCAGAGATCTTTTTTAAGCTTAATAGACAAAGAACTTGGGGAGGGGGAGAAACCATTGAGTTATATACGTTGAAGGCAGCAAGATCAAAATTTAACAGTTCCAATTTAATAGCTGACTATCCTTTTATTTTATAGCAAAGCATTAACAGATCGAACATAAATAATTATTTACTACTATGCACAAAAAGGAAAGATACTTTAATTCCCACAATGGATAAATGGCTGGAAAAACTGAGTGAACTAGCAGAGATGGCTAAATTAGCTGCTCTAATCAAGGAATGAACACATCCAACTTTGTTTTTACCTGGAAACCACTTCTGGATTTTCTGCTTAAGATGAAAAAAAATTAACATTGACTTTGAGTTTTGCTGATTAGATTGAATTCATTGTTATGGAAATGGTTAATACATACTAAGTATGGAAAAGTAAAAAGTTGTAATGCTATTTTATTCTATTGTGCTAAAAAGGGGCAGAAGTCAATGCTTTTTTTAAAAAAAAAATTCTTTACCCTACACCTGTCTTCCCTTTACCATTCCCCATTTCCCACTATTTTCATTTTCATTTATATTTTATACTTTGATGTTTAATAAAATTATATATTTAAAAGTATTGCTTAATAGAACATTAGTAAAAGGTAACAATAAGACTAGTAAGTTGTTTTTATAACACAAAAAAGAAAAATCACCCTAAAATAATATATTAAATAAATATTTAAAAGGCATCCAGTAGTGGGGTTCAAATAATTTAACAACCAGTTCTCTGCCCTAATGATTTCTTCCAACAACCAGTTCACCAAACTGCTCAGAAACTTAACAACTGGTTCTCCCAAAGTGGTGTGAACAGACTGAATCCCACCACTGCATATTCCTTTTTTTGCTTTCTTTTAAAGTCAAAACTGTCAGGTAAATTGAATTCAGAAGCAGCAAGTAAGATTTGTAAAAAGGGGAAGCCATAATATGCTCATGTTTAGAATCTCAGTTTTTCTATTATCCTTCTTTCCCTCAGGTATTCTTTTTCTCCCCATACAGTTTTTAACAATCAGTGTCCACTTACTATACTCAGTCTTTCCTGGGCTATATCTGGGGCACACACACACAAACCCAGTTAGGACAACTTCTTTAAAATGTCTTTGTTCAACTGCAGATCTTTCTATCTTATCCATGACTGGTGCCACAATGATCACATCAGGACTATCACTGGGGCAACTGAGATTTTTAGTTATCGTCACATAAAATCTCAGTTCAAATCTAACAAGTATTTAAATATATATTTCAAGATATATTGGGCTACAATACCAGATCAGCATGCAAAGCTATGATAAACTTAGTTGTTGGGCCTGGAAAAAAGTGTATGTAAATCCATTCAAATTTGACATCTATAGCAATAGCAATAGCAGTAGACTTATATACCGCTTCATAGGCCTTTCAGGCCTCTCTAAGCGGTTTACAGAGAGTCAGCATATTGCCCCCAACAATCTGGGTCCTCATTTTACCCACCTCGGAAGGATGGAAGGCTGAGTCAACCCTGAGCCGGTGAGATTTGAACCGCTGAACTGCTGATCTAGCAGTAGCCTGCAGTGCTGCATTTAACCACTGCGCCACCTTGGCTCTTATATCAGGTATATTAATCCAGTTTAAATAGACCAATTTCCCCAAGTGTTTATCCTCTCATAGATTCAGTGTTTTTTTTAACATGGATGTGAGTGTATTCTGCACATTCTCAAATATACTCTCTTTAGAATCTCATAGAAGCTTGCCCTGGAATGCAAAAATACGGTGATATTTTCCATTGCTTTTCTTCAGATTAAGAAAAGTGTGTAACCTGTTTATAGACTATATGAATGAGATGCAATCTTTTTTGGACCAAGAACTGCTCAGATTTGACCTTCAAGTGGAATGCCTTGGCTAACAACTAACAAGTGGGTGAAGCCAGAAGAGAGAAACAACTGTTACATTATTTCACTACAATAATTATCAGCACTTAATTCTATGTATTTCTCATTTAACTATTTAAGATATATTTAATACATGCTTTTAATAAGGTTTATATGTAATATTTTCCCCTTTCTGTTCATGAAAAGGAAAAGTTTCTCATTTGGCTACTCAAAAACCAGCATATTAAGAGGATAACATACAAAATACTTAAACCAAATGTTCTGCACCCATATTTGTGATATATACACTTTATAATTGTTCACATCATTTGAAAAACAGCAGAGGCAAACTTTCAGGACTGTTCTGAATCTGTGTCCGAACATATTAGATGCCTGGTAAGTGAAAGGTTACTGACAAAGTTAATAACATGCTGACTTTGCTAATTATTGTTTCTAAAGTCCAAAGTCATAGGAAAAAATGACTGGAACTACATTCTACACACCACCAACAGGAAAGATTACTGGAAAATTTGAGTCATTCTCATTTGGAACAATTGTAATTATATATTGTATGTTACATATAAAATGACTCTCATTGTGAAAGCACATCGCTCTTTGTGTGAGCTCAGTCTCTGTTTCTTCATTATACAAAGTTCTTTACCATGTGGCTTTGAGTTGAAGGTCCCGTGGGTTTGATTGTGTAGTGGAAATAAAGGCTCTAATGAGCAACTTGGTTTGGGTTTGTGTGATAAATTGAATCATTAATACAAGTATCTTCTATTTAATTTGTCCCAGAAAATGAAGTACAAGGTAGATATCTGGATGCTTTTAACTGAACAAAAGTGAATGCTGGCTTCTCCAGGTTTATAGATTTACTCTTGCATAACCGAAAAGGACAAAAAGAGTAATGAATTTCTAACTGAAGGTGCATTTACTTATCAGATTTTTGTTTTAAAGAAATGCTTCACTTTCCAGCACAATGAAATCACAATAAGTCCGTAAAGTGTCAGGTTCATAAATAAGCTGGTAAAACAAATGCATATTAGAGCCCAGGTGGCTCAGTGGTTAGAGTGCAGTACTGCAGGCTACTTCAGCTGACTGCTAACTGTAGTTCAGCAGTTCAAATCTCACTTGCTCAAGGTTGACTCAGCCTTCCATCCTTCCGAGGTGGGTAAAATGAGGACCCAGTTTGTTGGGGGCAATATACTGACTCTGTAAACTGCTTAGAGAGGTCTGTAAAAGCACTATGAAGTGGTATATAAATCTAAGTGCTATTGCTATATTAACCTCCAAAGAGATTTACTGCCCAAAGATTGGAGATTATTTTAAAGATACACTGATATTTGACTCCTCTTATCCAAAGTTTTAAATTTTATCTATTTTATGGAATTTTGGCTTTGAGATCCTTTCTTGTGTGGCCTTGTGATATACCTTCATTTTTGTCCATATCTCTAAAGAGCTTGCAGAAATTTCAGACAGGACCGTAGCCCTGTCTGTGAAGCAACTGACACACACACTGTGATGAAGCAATTCAGGCCCCAATGGCCATGCAATCCCACCAAAGCGAAGAGGCCACATGATTTACCGCAATAAGCAGTGAAGGGGGCTGGGTGGGCTTTGACTGTTGCAGGCCAGTTACAGGAAGAGAAGGTCCGTGTGCTTCCAGGCTGAGCAGTTTGGGGATTCCCCACAGTGTGGTTGCCTGGTTGTAGAAAGGAGACTTCCTGCTATGAGGCTGTGGCATCATTGTGGAGAGTCCACAGCACTTCAGAATTCTTGCCAAAATCACCAAGCCTAAAAGAACATTGGCATGTTCTGATAGGAGCACTGATGATTGCATACAGCACATATTGGAGTCACCTAGTAGAGAAGGAGGGAGAGCCTCAGGGATGTAGATGGTTCATCCCCTTCAGCACTTGCTTTTTGACTCAGCCTTCCATCCTTCCGAGGTGGGTAAAATGAGGACCCAGACTGTGGGGGCGATATGCTGACTCTGTAAACTGCTTAGAGAGGGCTGAAAGCTCTATGAAGCGGTATATAAGTCTAACTGCTATTGCTATTGCTGCCTCTCAGACTTCTGAGGTGCTGTGGGAGAATGCTGAGAGGGTCCCTGAAGCACAGCAAAACCAAGCAACTTAAAAGTGAATAAAGCAGCTTGAAGATGATTCATTCAAAGATGCATCAGAGCAAAGCCTCCTTTCAGGCTTAATACAATCCAAGCATGCAAATAAGTAAAAATATCAAATATCTACTTCAAAATCTCATTGGATTCTCTCTTTTTTTGTATAAGTATAATCTTTATTGTCATTGTACTTAAATACAACGAAATTGGTTGATTGATTCAGTGAGAGTGTTTAAAATATATGTTTAACTACTACCAAAATACATGATAGTTAAATGTAATTAATTTAAACTCTGTCTCTCCTTTATACCTTTTTAAAAGAGTCTTATAAGAGGGATGTAAACCATTTCCTGAAATTAATTTCTGAGTGGATTTGGGAGTTTTGCTATTCCAGTGGTCCCTGGTGAGATGAATGCTACCCACAAATTGAACACATGTGTTGATTGGGTTGGATTGGGTTGGGTTGGGTTTGGCTTGGCGGAAATCAAACATCAGGAAACAGCAAGTGAAAAAATGCCTCCACCCATTTGGTAAATCATGGCTTCATGAATCATGAATAAATCATTACATGGACTTTCACATGATTGGCTATAATGATCATAATGAAAAGCACTGCATATGTTACACTAAAGTCAAACAATCCATATTATGATTCACCCACAGACACTAAGTAAGTTCATGGGAAATACCAGACTAAGCTCTATTAAAAACCAAGCACTAGAAGGGTATAAAGATGAAGTTAATACTTTCCCCAGGAGATTAATTACAATTCAATCATTTGGGGAAAAGTGGGTTCCCATCACAAGAAACAATGGAAAACATCTTAGAGGAAGAAACTTGTTAGAAGAAAAAGCATGCATAATTAATTTGCTGTGTCAACTTTCATTCAGCTTGCAAATATAGTTGGGATGGAGAGTAGAAAGCAAAACATGTTTTTTTCAGGAGGAATATTTTAGAAAATTCAATTTTCTAGGTGATTTTTATCTTAATCGGAGACAGAGGTGGTATTCAGCAGGTTCTGACCAGATTTGGAGTAGTGGACCAGTAGCGGAAATTTTGAGTTTGGAGAATGGTAAATACCACCTCTGACTGGCCCCGCCCCCATCTATTCTCTGCCTCCCAAGTCCCAGCTGATTGGGAGGAAATTGGGATTTTTGCAGTAACCTTCCCCTGGAGTGGGGTGGGAATGGAGGTTTTACAGTATCCTTCCCCTGCCAGGCCCACCAAGCCATGCCCACCAAGCCACGCCCACAGAACCGGTAGTAAAATTTGTTGAATCCCACCACTGATCGGAGACCTTAATTTTTATCCTAATCTGAGATGAGGAGTGGCAGATTTTTAAATAGCCCACCTTTTTGGTTGTGGTAGTGTAACATGCCAGACATACAACTCAATAAACATAGTCATAGAATGCCTATTTGTTCCCAGCTATTTAACTGAGACTTGTTGCTTGCAATGTTATCTGGACCTAAAACAATATTCATCTGAAAAGTGATCTAAAATAAATCTTGGTTACAAAGTCCAGTTTTCGAGTTGTAGCTGCTGTGGATCTGAAAGGCATTGTATGTTTATGACCAGAGCTTTCTCCCCATTCTCAAGTTTTGACAGATAGGCCAGTGCAAAACACCCTCCTCAGAAACTGTTCCCCTTTATAAAACAGACAGTTTAATTTTCAAGTACATTCCCTGTGAACTTGATTTACAGCTATTCAAACCAAGCCTGGGGTCTCCTGTCTTCTATTGGTTCTTCTGCTGATAAGACTCAGAAGAGAGAGTGCAGTCTCAGCTTGGTATCTAAAATGCCTCATTTTTTCTCCCTTCTAGAAAATTCTGTGGCCTAAAACTTTTGTAAGTATACAGGGTTTTTTTTGTGAGATATGCTGACCTTCTAGTCTTCTAAATACTTCAGTCACTACTATTATCTACTATCTTGATTTCAGAAAGGGCTTAAAAATACCAGCAAGCAGCTTCCCTTAGTCAGCCTAACAATTGGCTTTTCTGTATCTCTAAACATCTACTAAAGATCATCCTTGTCATGGAAAAAAAGTCTATCTGTGGTCACTAGGATTCAAAAATGACTTGATGGCCCATAATTAACCAATAAAAAGATAATCTGCAAAGGATAAACTAGGTCCCTTGACACATCCTCTTTTTTTCATTGGTACAATTCTCTGGATTCTGCCCTTTTCCACTTCAGAAGTCTTCAAAATCCCCTTGAACCACTGTGTCATCCTAAACCTCGCCTAAAGCAGCTAAATTACTTTGAGGATGCAACATAATATTGTTAGCATACAAATAATACATCAATGTATCCCCTCAAAGCACTTGCAGCTTGTTGAGAACCCCTGAGCAGAGGAACATCTACTGCTCATGTACCCTAGGCCTACTTCGTTGCAAAGGCAAGACAAAAGGAAAGGCAGATATTGTGTAAGGTGCAGTCTGAGATTAGAATATTTTTGATAACTCCATCTGAGTGACCTCCTTATTTTTCCCTTCCTTCTAGGTCACTATAGCAGCTAGATATTATCACTGGGCTATGATCAGTGAATGTAAACAACGTGGTTTACTGGGCACAAATTCCTGACTTGTTGCTAATCAGGGTCGGTTCAACCTGCTGTCACTGTTCTGTTACAATAGGGCTGTGAAACTCCCGGCATGCGGGCCAGATGCGTCACGTACTGGCCACGCCCATGCCCGGTTTAGCAAAGGGCAAAAAAGTCCAGATACATCACATGATGCTACTGTGACAATAGGAGTTTAACACCCCTGTCTTACAAGGACACTTTAAGTAGTTCATATGTATGGGATAGGGGTGGACATCTCACAAGTTTGGTATTGAATGCAATCACATGTGTATGTGTGTGGGCGTATCTTTTACCATCACAACATCAGTGGTGGGATTCAATTTTTTTTACTATCGGTTCTGTGGGCCGGCTTGGTGGGCGTGGCCTGGCTTGGTGGGCCTGGCTTGGTGGGAGTGGCTTGGTGGGCATGGCAGAGGAAGGATACTGTAAAATCTCCATCTCACCCCTCCCCAGGAGAAGGATACTGCAAAAACCCCATTTCCTTCTGATCAGCAGTGACTCGGGAGACAGAGTATAGATGGGGGCGGGGCCAGTCAGAGGTGGTATTTACTGGTTCTCCGAACTACTCAAAATTTCCGCTACCAGTTCTCCAGAACCGAATACTGAATACCACCTCTGCACAACATCCCAGGAACAAAACACTGATACAGCATTGAATGGCCCATCCCTTTCACTATCACCAACCCTCTGTGCTTTCCTTAACTGACACCAATCTTTAACAGCCACTGATGTTAAGACCCATCTTAGTTTTCAACAATGATTCAATTCCATCAAATTCTTCCTCCCACCTCTCCACCCACACCCCCAGAATTTTCTGATTAAATTCAGACGCTACCTTTGATGCCAGACTAATAACTTCTTTCTTCTTTTCTCATTTTCCTATGGGAAGCTAAACTATCCCCAATCTCAGCCTGTCTTATGAAGTTGATCTTTCTGAAACTTTAAAATTCTGTCTCTTGACTGTGCCATCTAAGCTCCTACCTCTACTTTCCAGGTTTAAATACAGTAACTGTAGATTTCTTTCCCCGAGAGAAAAGTGGATTTTGGCAATTAAAGGGAGGATATATTTTCTGGGGCAGGTAAGGATTTGAGCAGGCTTTGAGTAGACTCCACTTCATCCCCCTCTATCGCTACCTTATGAATTTGGCTGGAAGGTTGAGGTGGGACTATGTTTTCCTGGCAGGGGTCTGGGAACGGAAATTTATTTTAACACACATTTTCATTCCTCCATGGGGAGCCAGGCTTTTTAATAAAGTAGAAATGATTTGATATTTATGGAACAAATCCACTCAGCCATAGTTAGAACATTACATATAAACTCAGGAAAAAAAAATTAAGATAAAGAATGGTATCTATTTTTCCTTCTTGCCCAAGTTACCTTTCAAAGCAATATCATTTTCTTCAGACTGAAGCTTTGGACAATTTTTCTTTTATTTTAAAGCAGACTTTTGGAATGGCTCTCAGAGTTAGATTAAATTGCATTTTGAGCCAAAGGTAGCTTTTGGGGACATCAGTTGACCACCTTTTATATCAGTCATGATGCATTTTTCAACTCTTGAAAAGTGTTCTTGTTCATCTAGAATGGATTGCAGGGATACATTTGTGATTACCACTTAGGAAAACAGAAAGTGATGCATCCACCAAAAAGAGCAATATACAGTTTACCAGTAAAAAGCAGTCGCGGAGACCTAGAAAGTGAATATTCAGAGATTAAATTAAAGCCTTTTTATTCCTTTCTTTTTCCATCTCCTTTTTTAATGGAAGTAAAAAAAAAGTCGTTCAGGTTGAGGGATAGTATTTGTCACAGTCTCATAATACCCAGAAATTCCCAGATGCTTAGATTCTCCCCTTCACCTTGAGGAAAGCCGGATTGAACCAACCACATTATTAATCTGTGCTAGCAGTTGTCTATTATATAAATAAAAGTCAAATCCGATAGATGAAGGGGTGGCACATTTTGGACAAGAGTCAAAAAATATGCTGCTTCCCAAGCCACACTCAAGACTCTTCTTAAAACAGTGCATTAACTATACCCCATTGAGCAAGTGGGATTTGCTTCCACATACATAAAGAATGGACTGGGCTTCAGTTCTTTTGTGATGGTTCAGAAGAGTGTTTTGAGCATTGAACAAAACCTGCTGAGATTCAAATACCCCCAAACTCACTGTATACTCTTGGGATGGTCTCAGGGTTTCCCCAGAGAATACAATGGAAAAAAATGTGCAGTTTGCATGCTATCTTGAGCTCCTGGCAGAAAAATCATGAGATAGAAACTTTATGAATAAATGGTGAACATATAATATCTATTTAGGAGACAACCCCAGGGACTCAGGAGGATGACTGAAAATTTATGAAAGTGACAGAAGTAAAATTCCTCCAGCAAACAAAGAGATCTGTAAGTAGGATAATAGAAAGTGGAAATCCGGCAATAAGCTGTGGAAAATGCTGTCTGAATTTTTATTCAACAAACCAAAAGGTTTGTTCAGTTTTGCCATCACACTGGAACCGGGAAAGATAAAAAACAAAAAACAAAAAAGACAATCAAAATGATTAAAGCTGTTCCTGTATTTTAACAAATAAGACTAGAATGTCTGTGGCTTTTTATTTTAGATTAGCGGTCCCCAGCTTTGGCTGCATTGACAACAAACAGAATTCTCAGCAAAGGCCACACTGATTAAGAAATTCTAAGTGCTGAAATCCACACATCTGAAATGGTACGATATGGAAAATAAGGATTGAAGATTTTCTTCTAGTTGCAAGTTGGAACTCAGAATCACTGCAAAACACTCAGAACCAATAGAAGGGAATAATTCACTGCACAATATTTGGTGCCTTTCACCTTAATGATGAAAGATTCTATACTCTCATTCTTTGAGCTATTAAGAACATTTACTCTTAGCAACCTTATAGTCTTCAGGATGATCTAATCTTAACCTGATCTTTCAGCTCTTCCAATGATGCACTCATTGATACAATAACTGACTGCTGATTATCCTCTTCTTCCCTTCCCTTCTTCTTTTCTCAGCATTGGAACCCTCTCCAGAGAGCTAGATTTTCTTATAAAGTGTCCAAAGTAGGACAATTTGAGCCTCATCATTTGCATCCTGAATAAGAAGTTTGGGGTGATTTGTTTTCTTCACTGACCATAGTTTCTCCAGAGTTTTATCTAACACCAGCTATCAAAATAGCAATACTCTTTCTACCCTGCTTCTTCAAAGTCCAATTTCACTTTCCTAGAGTGTTACATGGAACACCATTGCCTGCACTATTATGATCATTATAGGTAACCACCAAAAGATAATCATGGCATCTGATTATCTTTTCCAAGGCCTTCATAATTACTCTAAATGCTAGCCTGCCTGAGTTTCTTGACTGCTTGTACCATTACTGTTCATGCTTGAGCCTAAAATAAGAAGCTACCTACTTCTTTTCACTTTCAGTACTATGGCTGGTTCAGGGATGGGTTTTTGCCGGCATTACTGCCGGTTTGGTGCACAAGTAATTTTGTGCGTGCATGCACCTGTCGCACGCTGCATGCACATGCACAGTTGCCTATGAATAGGTCTGTGCATGCGCAGAACATTTAAAAACATCAAAAACACATACCGTGGCAACCAGGGAACTGGTTTGGGGGCGTGGTGAGCATCCCTTCTGGTTTGGAGACCCAGTTGCCATTCCAATATGGGTTCCACTGAGCCGGTGCGAACCAGTAGGAACCCACCTCTGGGCTGGTTGCTGTATCTATTATTTGATTATTTAATATTATTTTTTTCATTGTGCTTCTTGACTTCAATTGTAGATGCTTTACATTTTCAGCCATCATAACGTAACATAGGTTTTTGATGTTCCTTCCTCTAGTTTTAAAACCATGCTAATTTTCTTCCATTTTTCCTTAACATATATTCAATATATATTCAGCATATATGTTGAATAAATACGGGAAGAGTATTCATCCTTATCTCATGCCAGGCTGGAGACAATCTTTCACCATGTTCTGACCACACAATTGGTTTTGCATTAGGACAAGATGTTCTGGGAGCCTCATTTTTCTAAGCACATTTTGCACCTTGATGTGATTGACAAAAAGTCCTTACTATAGTCAAAGAAGAGACTTCATTTCATATTTCACTGGGTTAAGCCTTCTCATGTTCATAAGTCTTACATACCATGTTCCCACTAACTCTGTCTTTGCAGCTTTGGATTTCCTTTCCATATATAGCCACACCAGCAGTTACAATTTAATGTAGCCATATCATAAAAACCCTTAGTATTCCAGAAAGCTCAGTTCTTCCTCAGTAGCATGATGAGAGCCATCCAACCTAATAGGCCCATCACCCAGCAATATATGGCAATATTTTTTTTAAATTTTCTATCCATGTGGTTTTGTTGCTAAAATACAGAAGTGGTTTACCTTGCTTTCTCCCATACAGCATCAATTGATGCCTAAATCACTAAAATGATCGTTTACCACTGCTGCCAATTCATGCCTGCTTACTTTAGGTGGACAGCTAAGATGATCTTCATACCTTGGGTGATCCCAGAAGGATTGTACAATATATTTTCAGCTTACAGTCCCAGCATTCCTCAGCTCTCCCTGAACATCACCCTGCCATAGTGAGTCAGTCCAACAGGACTTGGGGGAGGAAGACATTCTTGAATGGGCAGAAAAATAAGTTTGCCTGAATTTTTCTGCCCCCTTTGCTGATGCTTAATTTCACTTCAACTGACTCTATTCTGACTCACTGCCAGGTGTCTGACCCATCCAAAATAAAAGATGACAAACTCTGACAAATTTTACATAGCCTGAGGCTGTCCATGGACTGTATTAAAATAAAGTGAAACATTCTACTTTAACACCAGTACATCTGCAGACAACTTAAGCCTGTCTTAGCAAATGGCTAAGGATGAGACAAAGTCAACATTATTGGAATGGGGAAGGAAAGAAAAACGTGGTCAGGGCAAAGCTTGAGATGTGGTTAGGTGCAAATGAGGACAAAGCCATAGCTAAATTGGGGGCTTCTTTACCATGTATAGGGCTCACGGACACCAGTTTAAACAGTTTTACGTGGCAACTAATGGATACATTGAGGGAGTATTGGGTAATTACTGCCTATTAATTTACTACAGCGCTGTCAAACTCATGGCCCATGGGACAGATGCATCATGTGCTGGCCATGCCCATGCCTGGTTTAGCAAAAGAGAAAAAAGTCACGATACATCACATGATGATGCTGTGATGACACAAGTTTGACACCCCTGATTTACTGTCACTGGTCAGAACTTGTGACAGTCTGGCAGAAAATTCTGGACTGCATGATCCCTAGCATGGTCCAGAAGGGTTGAAGTTCTGTATGTTTCTACTGTTGTTGTTAGTTGCGAAGTCATGTCCAACCCATCGCGACCCCATGGACAACATTCCTCCAGGCTTTCCGGTCCTCTACCATCCTCTGGAGTCCATTAAAGCTTATGCCTACTACTTTGGTGACTCCATCCAGCCACCCCATTCTCTGTCGTCCTCTCTTCTTTTGCCCTCAATCTTTCTCAGCATTAGGCTCTTCAGTGAGTCCTTCCTTCTCATTAGGTGGCCAAATTATCACCAGGCTATCAATCTGAAAGACCTAAAGCCTTTACATTCACTTTACATGCTCCCCAAATATGTGTGTGGTATTATGCCATTCATGAACTAGGCACAATCATTTCCCTTCATCCAGGGCAGCTAAACCACCCTCTCCTTTTCTGCAATGAGGCAGGAGACTCCATAAAAATTCAGATTGTCTACCATCCAGTTCCCCACCCTAGTTTTTCTCTCCACTTATTGGATCATTCTATAAATTATGTATGATGTTGTCATATTTTTTTTCAGGCTGTCTCACTTGTCATTATATCTGTCAATGTACTTGCCCAGGATCAATCATGTGAATTATATTCTGGTTTACAAAGGGAGGAAAAAAACCTCAAGGAAATCTGCTAAGAAAGGAGCTGTATTATTAGCAGTGGCACCTGGAGCCTTGAAAGCCTAATTAGCTGAGATAGCTACACAAAGCAGAAAGGAATGGAAAATCCTGAAACAGAAAGCGTTATGGGCAGCTCCGTTTCATAATTTCTTTAATGGGTTGTTTTGTCACAGGCCTTTTATAAACAGGCAGGTGCTTAAGGGAGGGGAAAAAGGTGGATGGAAGAGTCTTTAAAGTCACTGCAGGCTTAAGAGCTGTAATTTGCTGCTAGTGACTAACTTAATTATCAGCTTTATATCTTCCATTTCCTTGCTACTACCTCAAGGAGATTATATTTATTTGCATCTACGTTCCTTCTTCCTTTGTTGGAATTACCAGTGTCATCCTTCTTCCTACTGCATGCATCCTCTCTGTCATGTCACACAATCTTTTCATGCTATTTTTTGCCATCTCTGCAGTGAAAATGGTCAGTATACCAGCTGTCTAATGATCTGTCAATTGTTTGTTTTTCTTTCTTTGCCATTCCACTTCTATCTTTCATCAGTCTGAGCCAAAAGTTCTGTCCAGAAAAAAAACTTTACAACTTGAAATAGGGAATGAAGCTGTTTAGAAAGTGAATAATACCATGAACTGTCTGGGAAATGAGGGTGTGTGTTTGTGTTAATTGGCTGATGTTATATCTTTCTGTCTTTCTTTGCCGGAGTTCATGCTGCTTAAATGACTAAAACTCAAGTCAATGAATTTCTGTGATTCAAGTAACTGGGTTCATCATTAAACTACGTTATAAAAAGAAGGCCTCATAAAATAACCTTCCTTCCTTCCTTCCTTCCTTCCTTCCTTCCTTCCTTCCTTCCTTCCTTCCTTCCTTCCTTCCTTCCTTCCTTGCAATGGCAGCTGTGGTGATGCTTTGAGTGAAGCACCCCTTTGAAAATGGTTTGTAAAGCTTTGCTATCTCCTCCAATGCACTTCTAAAGAACAAAACAATACAATTGGGTAAATACTAGGGGCCATCTTAGGTGAATTTCCTACTTGAGGCAAAGTAAAGTTGCCTCACACAGGTGTCGTTCACTGTGTTTAATTTAATTTAAACTAGCTTTGCCGCTTCATTGGGTAATTATGGCTTCCAGGAGGGTTGCACAACCTAGTGTCTATTGTTTGCTGGCCGAAGTTACCACATGGTACCTACTCACACAGAGACCACTGCCATTGTAAGTCCTGGATGCTTTGATAAAAAGATTATGTTAGGCCTTGCAAAAGGAGGAAGCTAGGTAGACATTAAGTTCAGCATTACAATAGCATCCTGACTCACGGGAATAAGCTTGCACCTCAGCTCTTGCTAGTAAATTGCTCAGTGGAATCACCTGCAGTGATAAATTTATACATAGTCAATGCTGGATATGTGAAAGCCAGCACTTCCATTCTCAACAAACTTCATATAGATGGCAATGAAATCTTTTGTTCGATCTCCCTTCTAAAAATTTCTGAAGTACCTTATCATCAGTACTAATAATTTATTCTATAGCAATTTTTCTGAAGCTTGGCAAGTTGAAGCTATGTGGATTTCAACTCCCCCATCTACAGAACTCTGCTGAGAGTTAAACCAAATAGGAGAAAATGAGGAAATATTGACTAAAAGCTCTGAATATCTTCAGGATAAGCAAAAGTTGAATAGTATGTTTGTTGTTAAGAAATATCACTGAAAGTTATTACAAGTTGAGGTTATATTACTGTTACCTCAGGAATATTCATTCATTAGAAGGAGGTAAATATCTGATGGAAGATATTGATCTCACTGAGAGCTTTTCTTAGCTTTTCTTACCCCTACTAATATAAGGAATATTTGGGAATTATGGTAATAATAAGCCAAGAGATTTGGAATAATCAAATTGCCTCTAGGAAGCCCAAAATGATAATAGTATAGTAGACCCTTCTTTTCACCATTTGCTTATTTTAAAGTGCTGTTATTAGCGGAAACATTGGAATGAATACCACTCATATCCATGACAATGATGAGATGATGTTAAATTCACGACATTTTCTTTTAAAAATATTTCCCCACATGAAAATACTGTTTGCCCAAGAAGCAAAGATGTTTATTTCTCTCAGGCAAAGAACATTTTTATGGGGGTCAATCTGTCACAATGAAGGTTTAATATACTTCCTTTCCTACACTACTTGACACTCCAGTGAGCGATAAAACATTAGGAAAAGTTAAGACTGATTGATTCTGATTGATAGGCGGGGCACTCAGAGACTGGCTGAACATCTTTCCCAGTGACCACCATCCCTGGCCCCGGTTGGAGCCCCGGTTGGAGCCTCCTCGATTTCTCCTTCTCTATGTTCTTTCCCACTTCGTCTTTTCAAGAAATGCCATCACTGCAGTGAGCATGAAAAATCTATGTTATACTGGTAACGACTGCAGCTTGTTCCCTATATACGGACTTAGGACTTTCGGCCTTGGGTGCCGTTTTTGGGACCTGGAGGAAGGGAGAGGGGCAGAGCAGTTCTCCCTTCCCTCCCTGCACCATTGACTATTTTAAACCACACTTGCGCAGTGCTCCGCAAATTTTAGGAATGTGTTGTGAATGGTGTGCCTGGTTGATGTCTGTACCCACTTTTTAACTTCATTATTGTTGTATTTTTTGTGTTTTAATTGACTTACGTGGGGAATGCATGGATGAGCAGCTGTGTATGTATGAGAGGATTGGGAGTACAGCCTGGTGCCTCCTCCACTGAGTGCTATTGCAGAAGTGATAGGAGGCCCAGGCCTACCTGCCATCCCAGAATGAGTGACATAAATCGCCTGCCGGATGGAGCAGAGGCTGTGGGAGGGAAAATGGGGTCTGCGGGTGTGGGGGTGGGCCGGAGCATTATGGTCACTATGGGGAGAGGCAGGTACGATGGGAACTTCAGGGCTAGCCATTACCGGGGAAGGAGGGTTTGCTATGTCACAGAGATCCCTCCTTCCGGCCCTGTTAGTTCCACTCCAGGGCCAGATGGCGAGAACTGTCAGGGCCCTGGTCTCAGGCTGTTGTTGCTAAATGCCAGGTCTGTGGTTCACAAAGCTCCCCTCGTCCGGGACCTAATTTTAGATGAGGGGGCAGACCTGGCATGTGTTACTGAAACCTGGCTGGGCCCGGAGGAAGGAGTCGCCCTCACTGAAATGTGCCCAGAAGGATTTCAGGTGCTTCATCAGCCGCGACCCCAGAGAAGGGGTGAGGGAGTGGCTGTCATCGTCCGAAGGTCTTTAGTTCCTCATAGGATCCCTGCTCTAGAGCTTGTCAGGTGTGAGTCCCTGTTGATGAAGTTGGACCTTGGAGGTCAAGTGGGTTTGTTGCTAACGTACCTACCTCCCAACAGCATTGCAACAGCCCTCCCCTCACTCCTCGAGTCAGTAGCCGAGTTGGCGGTAGAGTTCCCCAGGTTTATGGTTCTGGGGGATTTCAACCTGCCTACACTTGGTGAATGCTCTGACGGGGCGCTGGAGTTCATGGCTTCCATGACAGCCATGGACTTGACCAAAGTAATTCGGGGTTCGACTCATTCAGCGGGTCACATGCTTGACCTCGTATTCCTCTCGGAGCAGTCGAGATGTGATCTAGGGTTGAAGGGCATTAAGACCTTGCCCTTGTCATGGTCTGATCACTTCCTACTGAGGCTTGACTTTTGGAAACCAATCCCCCACTGTAGGGAGGTGGAACCGATTAGGTGGTTCCGCCCCAGGGGCCTGATGGACCCTATGGGATTTCAGACGGCGCTTGGAGAAATACCTGACACTCTCGTCCACAATCCAGTGGAGTCCTTAGTCGCTGCCTGGAATACAGTGGCGGCGGAGGCTCTAAACCGGATTGCGCCTTTGCGACCTCTCCGAGGCAGCGGATCCAGGAGGGCCCCTTGGTTCACCGAGGAACTCCGGGAGATGAAGCGCCAAAAGAGACGCCTAGAGCCCCACTGGAGGGCCAGTAAATCTGAGTCAGACCGAGCACTGATGAGAGCCTATATCAGAGCCTATCTCATGGCAATACGGGCGGCGAAATGTGCGCATTTTGCCGCCCTTATTGCATCCGCTGAATCGCGCCCAGCCGCCTTGTTTAGAATAACCCGCTCCCTCTTGAAAGTGAGAGGTGTGGATGACCCTTTACAAGGTAGAGTTGAGGAATTTGTTCAGTATTTAACGGCTAAAGTTGCTTGGATTCGGACAGAGCTGGACTCCAATTGCACGATACCAGCCGAGGGAAGGTCTTGAGCGTATTTCATGGATCGAGTTTCAACTTGTCTCTCCTGAGGAAGTGGACAAGGCCGTGGGAGCGGTGAGTGCCTCCACTTGTATACTGGACCTGTGCCCCTCCTGGCTGGTCTCGACCAGCAGGGAGGTGACACGTGGCTGGATCCGGACGATAGTTAACACCTCTGTCCGGGAGGGAATTTTCCCACTCCTCCTAAAGGATGCAGTGGTGAGACCCCTCCTGAAGAAACCGTCTCTGGACCCAGCCATTTTGAGCAACTATCGTCCAGTCTCCAACCTGCCCTTTGTAGGGAAGGTTGTTGAGAAAGTGGTGGCCTCTCAACTCCGATGGTCCTTGGATGAAACCGATTATCTGGATCCCTTTCAGTCGGGTTTCAGGCCCGGTTACAGCATGGAAACTGCTTTGGTCACGCTGATCAATGATCTCTGGTGAGCCAGGGATAGGGGTCACCCTCTATCCTTGTGCTCCTTAACCTCTCAGCGGCCTTCGATACCATCGACCATGGTATCCTTCTGCGACAGTTGCAAGAGGTGGGAGTGGGAGGCACCATCCTCCGGTGGTTCTCCTCCTACCTCTCGGACAGGTCGCAATTGGTGTTGGTTGGAGGGCAGAGGTCGACCCCAAGGCCCCTCAATTATGGGGTGCTGCAGGGTTCGGTCCTGTCCCCCCTCCTATTTAACATCTACATGAAGCCGCTGGGTGAGATCATACGCCAGCACGGGATTAAGTACCACCAATATGCGGACAATACGCAGTTGTATCTGTCTGCCCCGTGCCAACTCAGTGAAGCAGTAGAAATGATGTGCTGGAGGCTGTCAGGGTCTGGATGGGTATGAACAAGCTTGCACTGAATCCCGACAAGACCGAGTGGCTATTGATGTTTCCTCCCAAATATTGGCCAAGTATTCCATCTCTCAGGCTGGGGGTGAAATTATATGCCCCTCAGAGAGGGGTCGCAATTTGGGAGTCCTCCTGGATCCGCAGCTGACTTTAGAACACCATTTGTTGGCTGTGACCAGGGGGACCTTTGCCCAGGTTCGCCTGGTGCACCAATTGCGACCCTACCGGGATCGGGAGGCCCTTCAGATAATCACTCACGCCCTTGTGACCTCAAGACTGGATTACTGTAATGCGCTCTACATGGGGCTGCCCTTGAAGAGTGTTCGAAGACTTCAGCTAGTCCAGAACGCAGCTGCGCGAGCGATTGTGGGTGCACCCAGGTACACCCACATTACACCTATCCTCTGCGAGCTGCACTGGCTACCCATTAGTCTCCGGACTCGCTTCAAGGTGCTAGTCGTTACTTATAAAGCCCTACATGGCATCAGACCTGGGTACCTGAGAGACCGCCTCCTGCCAATTACCTCCCATAGACCGATCAGATCGCACAGACTAGGCGTCCTCCAGATCCCATCTGCCAGCCAATGTCAGCTGGCGACTCCCCGGGGGAGAGCATTCTCTGTTGCAGCTCCAGCCCTCTGGAACGATCTCCCCGTGGAGATCCGGACCCTTACTACTCTCCCGGCTTTCCGCAAAGCCACTAAGTTTTGGTTGCTCCGGCAGGCCGGGGGGCTGTTGAAATAGCCAGCCCCATGGTAACTATGAATGTTGTGTATTTTAAATTGTTGTTTTGTCTATTTGTCTATTTATCTCCTTCCCCCGTTTATTGTAAGTCGCCAGGAGTCCTTCGGGAGTGGGCGGCATACAAGACCAATAAAATACAAAAATACAAATACAAATTCTGGCCAGGGGTGAAATCAACTTACCTTCGCTACTGGTTCGCAAATGTGAGCACATCAAAAACGGGACATGATGACATTCGGGGTGGGTGGATGGAGTCTCCCACCACCATCACTACTGGTTCACCCGAACTGGATAGAATTGGCTAAATTGCACCCCTGGTTCTGGCCAATAGAGGGTTTTTTTTTAAGTTCCCGCTGGTAAATATTCAAATCCATGTAAAATATATTTGATTTTTATTTGCATTTCTAAACTATCTACAGAAGAGTAATATAACTAATAGATGCATATAGATAGACAGAATAGTTGCTCCAGACTAAGGGAGTCATTATTATCTAGTAGTTCAGTGCAGGCTCAAGTAATAGTGCTCCCTGGGATAAATAAGAAGATAGTGTTTCTCAATTTCATGAACCAACACAGGCCAGACTGGCGGTTGAATTTGCTTAACCTGCCATTTGAGACAACTGCCTCACTCAGCCTAATGGTTGTGCTACAATTAGAGTAGAAAAGCTGTTCACACCACTGAAAGAACAGCCCTCTGAATGATCTTGGTGGCATGCCAAAGGCCTGATCTCGGTTGATATGTGACATGTGCCATCATTGTGCATATGATGACTTCTGTCTGTGGCAGTCTCCACAAGGAAATGATCAGGGCCTGACTGGAAACTCCAGCTGCCAAATATGAAGGGGCCCGTGAGAATATGCCTCAAGTGTTTGTGCTTTGAAAGTTTCCATAGTCTGCTCTGGAAACTGTTGTTCCCACAGGGTGTTTAGCAGGAACTCAGTGATGAACTAATGGAAGAAAGATTAGTTCCAAGTAGGAAGAAACAACTGCATCTTTATTTGTTGCTGTCTTGTTATTTGCTCTTCTGCATCTTCTTTACCAAGACTAGGATGAAAAAAAAATCCATGTTAACTTTTATGGATTTCTCTCTCTGGATCTATCAATGCAACTTTATTTTAGTGCACCTGAATATGTCTTTTTACTTTCAGTCATGTTTGCAGAACTACAATTATTTCTGAATGAAAGTCTGCATAACCAATCCAAAGGTATTATGCTGAATGTTTGTGTTTTTCCTCCATTGCTGTTAATCTATTGTAAGAAAAAGAAAAAAAGAAACAGTGACAAATACAGTTGAAAATATTTCTCCCCCCCTGTAAAAATTAGTAAATATGGAAGACTGTTACTCAAAGTGTCCAAATATCATGATATTACTTCTCCTTCCTCTGCAATCTCATCAGAGATATTTTTTATTTAAATGCATATATCTTACTAGAAGCAGATCTTTCACATCCACTAAAATGAAAGCCAAGATGAACACTAACAGGAACAAAATCAGCTTTTGTCCTTCCTAAAATGGGGAGGGGGGAGGCTTAACATCTTTTGTGAGCTGCCAAAACTCTGTTTCTGATTGAACTAGGATATAAATCTAACAAACAAATAAATTTACTAGGATATATATAGTGATGGCCAATAGTCGTTTCCCCCTCCTTTCGTTTCATAGGAAAAGCCCCTTTCCCCATGCACTTAGCAGTAGAAGGCATTTCAGAGTTTTTTTTCTGTGTTTTTCCTTCTTTTCTAGATGACCATGTAAACATGCTTTGTCATGTGATCATAGTAACCTTAACCACCCAGGATTAATTATTAGGCTCGTGTAAAGGGACATGATCTGTTTGAATGCTTCACTTCCAATATCAGAGGAGATGCAACTCCCATTTATTTCCTGCAATCTCTTCCATATGACAATGGGTACAGATGGGTCTTTCACCACCTATGCTAACAGGTAAATGCGTCTTCCTTGTGCAACAGGTCTTGATCACTTTGCTTAAGCCTTCAACATAAAACAACTATTGGAAATAAACAATAAAAGGCTTAAGAATGCCCCGTGGCAGCTTCAGACTTATCGCCAGAGAGACCAAGTTGAAATGCCCCAAATGGACAGAGCTAATTCATGTGGCATTATTGGACAATTGATGGCAGTTGTTTGATGGTGACCTTGGCTTAGTATTGGACCTAGTTACGTATGAATGGGAGGTTACCAGGTGATAACAGAGCTGTCAATTAAACTAAGCAATTATAAAGCATCTCAGAAAAAGCAGCAGTTTTTAAATTGACCCCCTCCCAAATAATTTGAGCTTGTCCATGAAAACATCAGGAGATAAGGTCAACTCAATCTGGTAGCAATTGAAAAAGGAGAGAAGGACACTGGGTTTAGGATTAAATGATAGACCTCCTTCTGGATTGTATATAGAGCTAAATAAATGGACAAAAATCTCAACAAATCTATGATAATGCCAGATTCTGATCCTCTTCTAACCAACTACATCTGAGAGTTGGCTATGGTTTGGCATGTGATATATTTGAAAAGTTGTATCCTCCAAAATGAATGCTGAGATGAGTTCAGTACAGCATTCAATAGCTGCCCATAAGACAATAAATAATAATTTTTCACCTCAGACTTACTTCTCCAACAGAGCAGTGAAGGAAAGCCTGGCACAATGGAGTGACATTTGTGAGTTGTGTTTTATAATAAATTGATTCTCATTTTTTGGCTGACTTCTATTCTAGACAAAATGTCTGGGAAGAGACAGTCATATATTGCCGAGCTCCAGTTCAACTTTGACAGGGACAAAAGGCAATATTCTTCTTTTCTTGGCATACTCTACATTCTCTGCTAGCCACAGAGTTGGGAGCTGTTATGAAGACTGCAACTGGGACATGTTGACAAACAAGTAGAAGCCATTTTTATATGTATAGGGATTGGAAGGTGAAAAAGGGGCATTTGAAAAATGATTCCTTTGAAGAGGTCAAAGAAAACAATAACGTGGCCAGGGAGAGAAGATACGCCAAGGATGTTGTGCTGATCTATACACAAAAAATGTTCTTCCACCCAAGTATGGAATAAGTAACATTCAGGACTAATGCTATCTGAATGGAAGGCTTCTGTGCTTGGAATTTTAATGGGATTCAAGTCAAAGAATGAATTGTTGTTTTTTCTCCGTTCTATCTCTGGATAGTAAATAGAATATGATTTGAAAGAAAAACAAAATAAGACCATATTGTTTTTCAGTTTCTTTCCTCATAATGCCTATTTTTTTAAGTTTTACTTACTAAAACAAGGCAATCCCCTTACAAAGTGGATGCTTTAAAGCAATTACTAGAACATAGTAAAGTCTGCTATGATTCCCCAAATTAACTAAAAAATATTACTTTGTGGTAAGTTGTTGTTCTTTTTATTACAGGGCTTCATTATAGCATTCCATCTTCAAGATGGCAGATGCGGCCCTACTCCATTTTATTTCCACAACATCTTTGTGAGGTAGGTTGTTTTGAGAGAGAATGACTAGGCCAAAATCATGGAATAGGCACTTTTGGCAAATAATGGATTTCAACCTCTGGATACCCAGTCATTGAGCAGAACTTTAATCGCCATATTATATGGTCATGCAGCTCAGTTATAGGCATTAAAGGGCACAGTTGGTGATATTCGCAGACAGAGATGTAGAGAATAGCAATCTTGATCTTCAGCACAGGTAACTATGGCTTTTCCCCCGCTTTCCCTAATCATCCTCATTTCCATAAAAAAAAACTTTTGAAAAGATATGGCACGTTTCTGACTTATATTTGCCGTCTTACCCTTTTCTCTCAGGCAGTTATTTTGGGTTGCGTATTTGGAGTTGCAGTCCAGTGCCAGAAAGGAAATATTTGCTATGTTACCTTGGCAATTGGAAAGCATTCCATATTCCAAATTTCCTTCTG
This sequence comes from Thamnophis elegans, assembly GCF_009769535.1. Classification (NCBI taxonomy): domain Eukaryota; kingdom Metazoa; phylum Chordata; class Lepidosauria; order Squamata; family Natricidae; genus Thamnophis; species Thamnophis elegans. Next base: position 83,768,887 of record NC_045544.1, read on the forward strand.
CAAATACCTTCAGACCAGTTGAACAAGAGTGTTAGTCCTGCATGACAATATATGAGATGTACATAACTTCTATGGCTTTGTGAAGCTCTCCTTTCTCCTGCCAGCTGACCTATGATGAACAGCTTTAATGCTCAATCACAAAAGGATGGGTATGTTTCTAAAAAGCTGGTCTTATTTCACATAAGATTGAGCTTTAATATGGGTGAAAAGAATTTCAGTATTCGCCCCTATTCCACAGATAGACTTTTTTAAAAAAAAATAGTATTGAAGACTTTGCACATATCATTTTGAATATATGCCGGAAACCATTTGAGAAAAACAGTTGTCTTACATATTCCTGCTCTGAGACCCAGCCCTGAACATAATCAGTAAAAGAACTGGGTAGTAGATTATTTGATTTTGCTTGATTGCTTCCATGCCATCAAGTCAGTGTTGATTTTTAGGAACCCCATAGATAGACTTTCACTAGGAGGATCTGTGCCAAATCTGGTTCTTAGTCTTCCATTGGTGCATCCTCTGTAATTGTTTTTATTGCTTTTATGATTGTTTATTTACTGGTTTTGTTATTATTGTGAATCACCCGGAGTTGCTTAAGATGGGCACCAAATAAATCATTTAAATAAAATAAAATGAGTTGCAGATGATGAGTAAGTTATTTACTGGAGACTTCGAGGCAACTGATTCTGATACCATTCAAACCAAGATACTAAGAGACACTACTGCTATATAAGTAACCTACTGTATTAATTATTTACCTATTTGCCATTATCTTATCAATGAATTGCCAACAGTACATAAATAATCTGACTTTATATGTCAGCTTTCTGCATAAACAGAACGGTTGGAAATATTCCTCACAAGCTTTAAAAAGAAAGAAAATCTGCAGATTTTATCTAGTAGTTGGCACTGCCACATCATTTCTGATGTCATGCAAATTACATAAATGGGTTTATGAAGTAACCATCTACCTCATGTTTCCAGTAAAGCAACATTGAAACTCAGATGAGAATTGTCAATGCCCACAATCAACCAAGTGATGCTTAGGTTCTGGCATCTTTCTGCCCATGACAAATGTGTTGTCCAATTTATTTGTCTCAATCACAGCTAGTATTTTTCCATATACTTTTGGAAATTTTCCACACCTAAAAATATGGCAAGTTTTTACTGAAGGAGATGAGTCATATGACCCACTTTGCCAATAGCAGGAAGCTACTAACAGCAGAATGAACAGAACAAAAAAAAATCCTTTTGGGGAATATAGTAAGGTATACACATATCTGTTGACCTAAAACACCAACTTTTAAAATAGATGCAGTTAATTCATAAATTTGTAAGGAACTGCATATCTTCCCAGAACACGATGAGGCTTACCCACAAATATCATTCACTGTAGACAATTCATAATATCATAAATGCCCTGGGTAACAATTCATATTTGTATATTTGACTTCCCTACCATTAGATTTTCTAATTGTTTTGTGATAAACATCTGGATGTATCCTAGTTATGCAAACAGACCAGCCCTTGCCCAACTACTTTCCACAGTTTTAATTTGCTTCATTGTATACAAAGGGCTATATGGACATCCCACTCAACATGCAAATTAGGAGTGGAAAGTGTGATCTGGAGCATCAATACAATCAGGAAATGTAAAATAAGCAAGATCCCTGACTATATAGGCAAAGTTTAGTTGCACATAACCATTCAAAGTCTCTGGATTTTTGGAAGAATATGTATTTGAATGTATCTTGTACAACAGGCCTAAAAATCTATATAGTTCTGAGACTCGTCCAATTTACAATTTGTCCTGATTGGGGTACAACAGGGTTAAATCTTTCTTGGGGAAAAGCTGTTGACAAAAAAATTGCATTAAAATCAATGGGCATCCTAGTTGAGGGAGGGCAAACTACATATCAGAATGCCTTTTTGGTGGCTGCCCCTGTGCTCTAGAATGATCTCCCCTGCCACCCCACTCCAGATATATGCTCACCTTTAAGAAAGTCATTAAAACCTGGCTTTTCCACAAGCCTTTTGGATCCAGGTGAGTAGAGTCCTCCTTTTGTTGCTTTTACTAGTGGGTTGCCAATTTATATTTTGTATTTCATATCTGAGATATAGTTTGCTATAGAAATTAAGGAACCAGGTTAGAAACTGCAGGGCCAAGTTCTGCTTTAAGTAGAAAGAGAGGAGGGTGACCTTGGACCAGTCCCTCTCTCTCTCTGTTTTAGAAAAAAGGGAAATGACAAACCACATTTGAAATTTTGTCAAGAAAGCTTCAATTCCTATCCAGACAGTCACCAAGAATCAAACACTGATCCCCCATCCTCAAATCTTATAAACTTGTTGGCATATAATAATTTGTATGTTGTGTGATTCTTTTGATTTACTATTTGATTTTCTGTTGGAAGACACCTAGCATCCTATTGCTTGAGTTGGGCAGTCTTACCAATCCAGCAAATAGACAAATATATAAAATAAAAAACATGGTAAATAGTCTTGTTGATTTCAGTAGGCAATCAGGATAATTAATCATCTAGCTCTATCCCTTTGACTGAACACCAAGCATGAACTTTAGCATTTGGCTAATAGGCCACTATAAATCCAGTTTTATCAATGAAAACAATGAACCAGTTAAAAGTAATTATGATTCACTGGACATGTGAACTATATCTGCACTTCAACTGGGTCAAATCCCAGTGCAATGCATTTAGACATAATTTCCAGCTAGCACAATGAGTGTGGGAGTCTAACAAATATAAAGCAGGCCAGATCTATAAAGGGGGTTAGTATCAAGGCTGCAACTCTGCATTCAGATCTTGCTGTTGCTACGGTACAACAGTTGTGGTGTTTTGTTCTTCCTTATGGAAAGAAGGAGCTCTCAGGGGCTTAGGAGATGATTAAGGCAGCCAAAAAGACAGCTAATTAATGACTGCAGTGCAGTCTAACCACGGTGAACTTGCCAGGCTAGGTTAAGTTCCCAGGGCACTTTGTGCAGACACCTTGAGCTTGCTTGTTCCCAAGGACTTTTTTTTAAAGATCATTCATACTTTCCATTATGCAGTAGGGCAGGGCACAGTAGTTAGAACTGCTTCTTCCTTCAACAGCATAATTGCAGGGAGAAAGAAAGGGAGGGAGGACAGAAAAAGGAGGAGGCATTATTAGTCCATAAGAGAACCTCTATAGCATTTGAAACTTTCCAGGAAATTGACTGAAAAAAATAAAGTCATGCTCCAAGGAGGCAATCCAAACATCTTATATTACAATGCCTTGGGCTTTGCTGCCACAAAGAGCTTTGCAGATACATTTATATTATCAACATGTGCTTCTAAATTTGTGGTGTTCATGGTCATGGAAAGAAGTAATTTCCCCACTTGTGAACCCCACACAGAGAGTCACTTAGGTGTTTAGAGTCTTGTACAGAAAGCTCAAGCATGTACCTTCACATTCATCTTGAAAACAATTTAGAAGACTCAGCTGCAATTTCTGTTACTGTAGGGAAAGGAAACATGGCCTTTTAAAGCCAGTATTCCAAGTGCTCACAGATCAGTTAGATAGGCAACTGTTTTGCTGTCATCAGTGGCCCATCTTGAACAGAAAAAAGCAATCAGGCCTCTGCTTTAATCAAAATTTGTTAGTGTTTGATGCTATCGTTACAGTATGGATGTAAGCTGTTCCAAGCAAAGCTGTGTTCTGCAATTGACTGACGGTTAATGCCGATGGTGTTCAAGTAGTGCTCTAGATGTTTTGGGGTTGCATCCAAAGGCACTTAATTTCCATCGGTACTATCTTTGCTTTCTTTTGCCACAATCATTGTACTTCTATTTGCAGGTCTTTGGTGATTTTGTCCATTTCTTTCTCTTATGTTCTGCTGTCTCCAGGTATTCACTATCCTGACTTTTTATCTTTCTTATGAACAATTGTTAAGTGTAGGGTGTTATGTGGCAGGTGCTTGCCTGTTTGAATTCTTAAGACCCAGAGCGCTTTAGCTTCTTTGTTTTCTACTACTTTGTCTATTTTGTGCTCCCACTTCTTCTTGCTTGCAGGCAAATGATATTTCTTGCAATTATTCAACTGCACCATTGTTGCTACTTTGCCATTCCATTGTTTGTAGTTGTTCTCTGTCACCTTGCAGCAGATAACTAGGATCACCATTGTTTCTTCAGCTTCTTAGCAAAGGGAATATTTGCTGCCTGTTGCTGGCTTTTCAATACAGTCTTTGTATGCATGAATTCTTAAGATTTAGTCTTGTTCAGCCATAATTAGTTCTCTGTCTCTTTCTTCAACTTTTCTAGTCTTAGCTATTGCTAGGTCTTGTTGCTACTTGTTTTGTTTTTGGTTTTTTCCATAATGTACTGGTCATATAATATTTTGCCTTACTATCTCTCTTTTCTATTCTTCATTTGGTCTTTCTTTTCAGGCCAGTTTGGTCTCTCTAGTTTAGTAAGTCTTCATGGTGAACTAGCTTCAGTGCATGTTTTTCGCTGTCCTTCAGATATTTTTCTAATGCCCTTTTTTTCTTCAGCTGTCTGATGTTCTTTCAACATCTCTTTCATAAGTAGAATGAATCAACAACACTGTGGGGATGAAGGGCATGTTTCATTGTCATTATTTTTCTGGTCTTCCTATCCAGGGTTTTTAGTTCTGCCTGAGTCCAGTCCGTTATTCCAGTTGTGTATTTAATGACTGAAGTTATCAAGGTATTAATTGCCTTTTTGGTATTTCCTCCATGTGTTTGGACTTTAAGCTCTTCATCACTCTCATGGTGTATTCATTTCTAAACTTCCTCTTGACTTCAGTTGTCAGCTTGAAGGATGCCCAGGTATATATAGTGATCCTTTTCATCCAGACTCTTGATGTTATTTCCATAGAGCAAGGATGCCAAAGTCGCAGCCTGTGTGTCATTGTGTCATGTGCTGGCCACGCCCACCCCTGGTTTATCAAAGGGGAAAAAAGTCATGATACGTCACATGACAGCAACATGATGCTGTGAGTTTGACACCCCTGCCACAGAGCATCTTGATTCTTCAAGTAGTCCTGCAGCTGTTGGTGCTGGCTGCTCAGCAAACAGTCCTGTAGCTCATTTGTCATCAGATGTCCAGAAACTCCAACATGTAGCATGTCCTTGTCGACCCAGGCAATGATCAGTCTGGTATGGGTTTCTATAAATTATGTCTCACCATATTATTTATGGGCCAGGAACTCTTCTTCTGGCTTCTCTGATGAGGTCTGTCTAGTATGGTTGAACCTCTGTTACAGCTCCACAACCATGTCAAGATAGTGCCTCACTGGGGAAAACAATCTGAAATGCTTCACAAATATGTGTGTCATTGTTACTAATATTATTACTATTATTGACTGCAGATGAGAGAAAGGAAGAGAGAGAGAGACAGAGACAGAGAAAGAGAGATGCAAGATCCTGTATTATCATATCCTCTAGACTTTTTACCTCTCTTATCTACATCCTGTTCTAAAAGGATAGGTGAAACAAGGCATTAGCAGGAAAATGATATGAAAAATGAACTCAGATTCTTGAGATTCTTTCCAATGGAAAAAGTCTTCACTTATCACTGAGTGTCAACAACAGTAACCACCTGCATTTAAATAGAGATGGAACAAGAGGTAACTTAAGGTCTCCTCTTATCACTAGACAGGTTTCTGTTGTGGCTGAGGCATGCAAAGCAAATAGGAATTCTTTTAAGCCCAGGCGAGTCTCTGAAGGAAACAAAACATACAAAGACCTTTTGTGTGTACAGTATGTGTATGCAGGTTTTATAATTTGGTAATCCGAGCTTAATCCAAATGACCCTGTACATAGCAACTATCATTTGAAACAATAACTGAGTAAAATCATCTCTGGCCCATAATTGCTGTAAACTCTCTGCTATGTTCTTATCCCCTGAATGCATGGGGGTATTTCAAATAGTGGCACATTTCTATCTCTCCATTGCAAGAAAGATTATCTAAAGGAAACTGAGGAACCAGCAGCCTTTCAAACAAGGGGCACCATCACATGATTTTGCATCATTATCACTGGCACCAGGAGTTTTTTTAATTAAAGCAAGCAAGAACTCCATATGAATCTTAATTTCTTTAAGTAGGATTCATTCTGGGGTGTGTGTGTGAGAGAGAGAGAGGGGGGGAGAGGGAGGGAGGGAGGGAGAGACACACACAGAGAGAGAGAGAGAGAGAGAGAGAGAGAGGAGGGAGAGAGAGAGAGAATATGAGCACAATATGATAATCAGCACATTGGGACAATTCCCTTAAAAAAAGCTTTTAAATTTGTACATATAAGTAGTGTTGCATCAGACTGACAGATTTTTAAAAACCTCAACTCACTGTTTGCATTTTTGGCTTTTATCCTTATATAACCAACAAAATAACAATGAAACGATATAATACAAATTGGTCATTCTAATTCCTAAACGTCTGCCACCTTTCCATTGTCTAAACATCTAACTGATTAAAAAACAGATACCAACATTTAATTAGCTGCCTCTCACTCCCTCAGCCAATCAAGTAAATAGCCTCAGTTAAAAGCCATTGCACAATTCAGGATCATTTGCTTCCTCTTGTAATGCTACAATTACTATTCATGGCTTATATGCCTGAAGATCATTTTTAAAAAGCAGTAAAGCCCAGGAGGGCTCTTGTCTGGTCTTTGGGAATCTTTTGTCAAAGGAAAAGGAAACAAATGCTACAAGACAAACAGAAATTCAGCGGATGGTGGGAAATGGTTACATGTAATTCTAATACTTCCCAGGCATCAGCCTCAAGAAAGAGAAAATAAAGATGTAGATATAATCAGGGGTGAGCTGCTGGGGGTTTGCAGGGGTTCAGGAGAAGCTCTAGCTAACATTCTGTGCAGTTAGGACAACCTCCAAATCCCATTCCTGGCTGACCTCGCCCACCCCAACCCTCCCAGGAGTCCCCATGTAGCCCATTTTGGATGCAGGTAAGTGCAGGGTGCACACAGAGGCTCGTGGAGGGCAAAAAACAGGCCTACCAAAAGTTCAGGAAGGCCGGAAATGGGTCCATTTTTGGCCTCCAGAGAGCCTCCGGAGCCTGGGGAGGCTGTTTTTGCTCTCAAGGAGGCTTGAGGAAAGCCTCTGGAGCCCATGGAGGGCAAACACACACATACACACACAGACACAGCTATGGTGCAAGAGACCAACTAGGCCATAGCCACCATGGCCACGCCCATCCAGAAAACGGGCAGAGAACCTCTTGCTAAACTTTTTGAAGCCCACTCCTAGATAATGAAATAAATCTGTCCTGTTTAGCTCATTCCTTCCCCGCCCTCTCTCTCTCACACACCAACACCTTTCTATTGAGTATTTGGTTCTCTTGGCTCTTCTCCAGAACATGTGTCAACCAAGAGTAACCAGAAAGTGTTTATTCATTCAACAGATTATTGACAGGTTGGTTGCTACCACTTAGTTTAATGGTAGGAGAAGACAGGTGGGTTTTTTTCCTCCTTGGAACAAATGGGAACTCCATTTATATTTCTACTTCCAATTTTGGAATGATGGAAAATATTATGGTTGAACTTTTTTTCTATGCAGTACTTTAGGGACTACCTGGATGAGCAGTTCAAAGTTTATAATTACCATTTTAAGTTGAAAGGATGAATCTTTTTAACCCAAGTCTGTTAAGGAAAACACACACACACACACACACACACACACACACACACACACACACACACACACATATATATATATATATATATATATATATATATCTGTGTGTGTGTGTGTGTGTGTGTGTTATATTTATGCTGATAAATAAATAAAGGGAAACTAGTATAGAGCTATTTCAAGCTATTTAGCTCTCATCAGCTAGCCATACCCATGTTGGGAATCGAACCTGTGCTCTATTGCCTCTTAGGCAGATGTGTTAACCATTGAGCTACAGAGCTCGACTCCTTATCAGCCAGCCAGGGTGAGAGGTATATATTTAAAGTCACAACCCCTGGTATGCCCAAATATGGGAGGGAGGTCACACTTCCACTCTCTGTCTTTGGCTCGTCACAAGAGACCATCCAGACAGAAACCCAATATTTTTTACTCTCACCCTGGCTGGCTGATAAGGAGTCGAGCTCTGTAGCTCAATGGTTAACACATCTGCCTAAGAGGCAATAGAGCACAGGTTCGATTCCCAACATGGGTATGGCTAGCTGATGAGAGCTAAATAGCTTGAAATAGATCTATACTAGTCTCCCTTTATTTATTTATCAGCATAAATATAACAAATGTAACAAAAAGGCAACAGTAAAAAATATTGGGTTTCTGTCTGGATGGTCTCTTGTGACGAGCCGAAGACAGAGAGTGGAAGTGTGACCTTCCTCCCATATTTGGGCATACCAGGGTTTGTGACTTTAAATAAATAAATAAATAAATAAATAAATAAATATATAAACGGATAAGAGCCTGTGGCCTAATGGCTAAGATCTCTGCCTAGTATGCCTAGTGTGCAATATAGCCCAGGTTCAAATCCCAGTAAGGGTATGGCTAGCTGATGAGAGCTAAATAGCTTGAAATAGATCTATACTAGTCTCCCTTTATTTATTTATCAGCACAAATAAAAAAAACAAAACACACACACACACACACACACACACATATATATATATGTTGTGTGTGTGTGTGTGTGTGTGTGTGTGTGTACTAGAATAAATCCAAATGTCATCAACAGAAAAGAGAAAATAGCTTCGCCCTTCCTATGTCCATTTCTATGAACCAGAAGTGACCCAGCTCCTCTTTCTATATCATCCCATGATTGCCATATATATTTCTCTTTCTCTCTTCCAGATACAGTTAAAATAAATGTCACCTCTCAGGGGCACCAAGCCCATAGGCAATCCAGAATCCATATTCTTTCTCATAATAGAAGATCATGGTAAACAGCACCTAGGAGCAAGGGGTTACCTGAGAGTTAGACAGAAACACTGGGAAAGAAAGAGTTTGGAAGTGCAGGAAGTTTGGTTTTCTTCCTTGTTCCTCAGCACACAGGATGCTCCTAAATGGCTGAGAAAGGAGATAGGATGGAATAGGGGGCTTTGTTTACATGCCTTCTTTTCCCTTTTTTATGTTTAGTCATATGTTTGTTCCTGTCTGCTTTAGAAGATGAGAAACTCGGAAATAACTTCAGAATTTGTAATATCTATAAATGTCAAAGTACATAATGTCATCTCTCACACAATGTTCCCTTAGGTATTACTTAAATTTAAATAAAAAAAACTTGATTTGTTGCTATTTGAAGCTGCTTTAAAATATTCAGTATTCTAGGCTATTTATAATTTGCACCACTGTTCTGCTTTTACATGAGGACAGTTTCATTCATTTGTCCAAATATATTGCTTATCATGGAAAAATGTGTTATTAGCTAGCATTTTATGGACATCACAAATCTGTAAAATAGAGACAGGGAACTTAATGCCCTTGGCCCAAATGTGGACATGTATTTATTAATTTATTTATAGAACTACATCAAAATTGGAGTTTTGTTTCAGATGCAAGAACAAAATGAAAAACATAATTTAAAATAGGAATAATAATTAAAATTTAAACATGCTTGAAATATTGATTTTGCTACTTAGAAATGGATGAATAAACTATTATTAATTTAGTGCTAAAAAGTGTAACAGTAATGATATTCTCTTGAAGCACTATTTGCTATTTGATAATTGTGGTGGCATCATAAACTAACTAGTTATGTTTCAGTCTGCTATATTGTGCAAGCTAAGCCACTAGTTGCCCCAAGAAATCAACACAGCCTACCCTAGTGACATAGTGAACACATTCGGGGGAAGAGTACACAAAGGAGTACTTTCACTTTGTCAGGAGTCCTATTATTAATGATCCACATTCTTTGGGGAGTGGGTTGCTTAGAAGCCTTATTTATCCCTCAAGTTGCACATCAGGAGCTTTCCATGGTGCTGAAACAATTAGCCTCTTTGCCCTTGGAAAAAATTGGTGGCTGTAATAAAATACTGAAAGATATGCATTGTATAATCATAATGTGCTTATCTATGCCTAATAGAATCATGGTTTATTGAAATAAACTAGGATATTAAGCTAAATGCAGCAGGATGATACAATTTCTTAAGTTAAATTATTCTTGGTTAATATATGGCTCAGTGAGCTGTGTGAACACAGCAGGAAGACAAAGTTATGGATTGGAGCATATTGGCTTACATAGTATTTTTCCTCTTCCCTCCTCCTTTCTACATTTGCTTGAATTATATAGAATTTATGCTGCCATAATTGACCTTATCCTCTGAATTTATTACTAGATCTTTAAGCAGTGCAGCTTGAGCCTAGCTGAACCAACTGAAATCTATTTAGTTAAACAATGCTTATATTGCTATTTATGACATTTCAAAACAGCTTACAGGTTAGAACAATAAACAAGAGAGCATATCCCATTTTTTTAAAAAAATCAATACAAACTGCAATCTAGTAAAATAAAAGAAAAATCAACAGGAAGGTTCATGTGTAAACAACATCACAATTACAAGACCTTAGGAAAAAGGACTTCCAGGGAAGACATGGTAAATTGAGAATTTACAATGACTCCAGCAGAATGAAGAGCCAGCATGTAACCCAACTCTTCATAATCCCTCTCTGTGTAGAGAGAGGGCTTGAAATCATCTACATCATCCAGACTGTTACTGTTCATGACGAATTTATTGTTTTGGGAGATGAGCATCTTGCTCAAATCACAGTCAGAACCTTTAAAAGAACTATGAGTTTGCATACTTTCATAAACACTTTTGGAAATTGCTGTTAACTGCTTTTAAAATGTTATGAACTTTTGGATTTCCAAGTCTAAAATACTGGGTTAGTTTCTGTCAATCCTTAGTGAAAGACATGTTATATAAAAATTAAAGATTTATTTATATATTTATGTATTATTTATTTACTTTGGAATGAGCAACATGATAATTAATACTTCACCTTTAGAAAGTTACAAATTGACTAAGGATTCACCCAAACTTGAAATGAGATTTTGAAATTAATTAAAAGAATCCTTCCCATGAGAATATGATTCAGTTTTATTTTCTCTTTTTTTAAAGTAATAAAATGAAACTTGGAAACTAGAGGGAAATAGAAGGAATTAAAGATAACAATTAAAGAACACTTATATTTGATTTACAATTGTTAATGAACAAACTAATTTAACATTGAACATATTGAAGGATATTTTTGAACAATGAAACCAGAAGTTAATTTTAAGAGTATCTGCTTTTATGAATAGGCTGCATTTAAAAGGAGGAAGAGTTTTACCTAACAAGATTGAAACTGATCTGAAAGTGAATTTAAAAATGGGCTGCAAGAATGATATGGGGAAAAAATGCTACACTGGATATACAAAAGAAAACCAGCTGGTTGCTGCCGGTTTGGCCCGGATCAGCTGAACCGGTAGTAGTGGTAGCAGGAGGCTCCGCCCACCCACCTGGATGCTTCTGCACATGTGCAAAAGCATTAGGGAGCGTGCCTAAACCAGTAGTAACAAAATTGGCAACCACCACTGATTAAAAGGTATACAGAAATAACAAAATGACCTGGATAATTTTCCTATATTGGATTTGCAAAAGAGGGTTGTTTGAACTTTAAATAATTTCATGAGATGGGACATGGAAAAAATGCAAAGAAATCAAGTCCTAGGACAGTGATGGTGAACCTTTTTTGGCTCGCATGCCAAAAGCGGGGGGAGTGCAGGGGGGTCATGCGCGGGCATGGCACACCCATAATGCTATGCACACGACCCTAATGCGCACAACCAGCACTCCCCCCATTTTTGGCATGCTTTTTTTGCCCTCCCCAGGCTCCAGAGGCTTTATAGGAGCCTGGGGAGGGTAAAAACAGCCTCCCCCACCCCCTGGAAGGTTCAGGGAAGCCTCCTGAAGACTCTGAAGGGCTAAAACCAGCCCTACGAGCAAACTGGAAATACATTCCCAAACTTCTGGTTTGCCCGTAGGGCTGATTTTTCAAAAATGGCCTAAAAAGAAGGCAGAAGTTAGCTGGCCAGCATGCACATGCGCGCTGGCCAACTGACAGGGCAATGCATCACGTGCCCTGACAAATGGCTCCACGTGCCACCTGTGGCACACGTGCCATAGCTTCACCATCATGGTCCTGGGACATTATTTGAAGTGACTACAGATCAAAATTGCTAAAAGTTAGTTCATTTGATCAAGGTTAAAATAAAATACATTATTTCTGATAAACCTTAATGGATTTTTGCTGTTGTCAGCACTAAAATGATGAGGCTTTGTTTATATATAAGTGATGGGATATATGAAAAAATATATGATTTGTTGAATTCTAAGAGAAGATAATAATCTGTAATTATTCATACATGTTATGGAGAGGTAACTCATTTCTTTATATATACTATTTCTTTCTTTCTTTTCTACTTTTTCTTTTCTCCAGATTCTATTTTTTTTAGTTTGTATTAGATTTCATTGTTTCAACTGTAATTCTTAATAAAAATTAGTATGAAATAGACGTTAGGAAAAGGAGGCTTTCATCTTGTACCTGAATAAACTGTAGGATATGCTTTATTTGATTGTGACTACCACTGAGAAGGTCCTGCTCTTGGAAGCCCTATGCACCAGGCAGAATGCAAATGCTGCTAATTGCAGAACCTTTTGGGAGTCCAGATCACTTCTGCATGCTGCATAATGTGTGGCTTTAGGGACTGTGAAAAGCAAAGGCAAAGATCTTTGTGAGTTGCCTTAATTCCAATAACTGTGTGATAGCCAAGTGTGATATCAAAAACCAAGCTGCTGCAACTTGATCTCTCCAACTCAACTATTGAGGGACAATGCTTTGCCTCACCCAGACAGGGCACTTGGATGGAAATGTCAAAGGTTCTTGAAGTCCAATAAACTGCCTGGTCCTATAATATGCGCAGATCTGTGGTAGGACCTGGAAGTGGGGCTTTGGTTTACCTTGCAGAGTTGTATTAGAGATGTTTTTATCAAAGTGGAGCACTCCTTCAAAAAATCGTATAGGCCTGGTTCCATCACTCTACCAGCAGTCCTGATCAAAATGACTGCTATTTCACTGTTTATACTAATGAGGGAAAAACCAATTTTGTCTGCATTGAAGTTACTTGGAAGACTACTCAGTATATCTTATCAAAAGAATTTCCCCACTTCTAATAACAGAAGGAAATCTGGAGTAGGTAAAACTGATTGTATTTAAGTACAATGACAATAAAGATTATACTTATGAACCATAATTTTGCCTGCAGCCAGATTAAGGGATGAGAGGTGGGGAGGTAAATTTAATTTCTTGTTCCAGAATTCTTGGCCAATTCATGTTCATTAATTCTGGAAGGAGAAATTAAATTTATCCCCCAACCAGCTTGCCTTAAGAAGGACAGCTTTTACCTTGGTTTCATCATTCTTATGACTCACCCTTTTCATTGGATAAATGTAGCTTTCTTCCTGCAAAATATGGCAGCCTCATTACTCTTCACATAAGACAGAAATGAAGCAGTTTCCTAGGATTTTAAATGGCAGATTATGAGATGCTTCTTTTCTTTAAAATAGGTCAGTGTGGGAAAACTGCTCTATATAGTGGTGTACAATTTTGTCTCTTCATGTATGGCTCATTCTATCCTACCTACCTCTGAGATGCTATGAGAGCACAATTGATTGATGATATTGTAACATCATCAAAATAGGAGAGATAATGGCAGCTAGCTGATCTCAGAAAATTAAGACAGTTGCTAATAATGGTTGGGAGACCAGAAATAATCAGGATCAGACTGTATTTCAATGGTAGGTCACCAGGAAATATTGGAATTCCAAATATTGGAATAGACCAGAATTGAGGGGAGGGACCCTCAGAAGGTATCAATGGCAAACCACTTGCCTATTCTTGCAAAAAAAGGTATGCGGATGTATCATAAAGAATTGTGTTCTCTGGAGAATGTATCTTTGCAGGAGCGTTTCCTGTCAGAATGTTTAGTTTAGTTTAGTTTAGTTAGTTTATTTTTATTGATCTTATATGCTGCCCACTCCCGAAGGACTCCGGGCGGCTTACAATAAACAAGGGAAGGGGATAATACACAAAACAACATGTTAAAATACACAACAGTCACAATTTCCGAGGGGCTGGATATTTCAAAAGCCCCCCCGGCCTGCTGGAGCAGCCAGGACTTAACAGCTTTGCGGAAGGCCGGGAGGGTAGTAAGGGTCCGGATCTCCACGGGGAGATCATTCCAGAGGGCTGGAGCTGCGACAGAGAAGGCTCTCCCCCGGGGAGTCGCCAGCCGACATTGGCTGGCAGATGGGATCTGGAGAAGACCTAACCTGTGTGATCTAATCGGTCTATGGGAGGTGATCAGCAGGAGCATTACGCATACCTATTTGATTGATTTTCCCCTACCAAAAGTTTAAAAAATTCAAAAAATATTGAGTATAATATTATCTACTTACCTGTATTTCCAATGTTTTAGGAAATACAGACCTGCTTTTTATTTGTTTGTTTGTTTATTTTCCATTTGAATCTAGCTGTTTCCAACCAACTGTGAATTAGATCTATCAAAAATGCATGTGGCCTATAGACTACAGTGTTTTCCCTAAAATAAGACAGGGTCTTATTTTCTTTTGCCCCCCCCTTGAAATAAGCGCTTGGCCTTATTTTCAGGGAGGTTTTATTATTTATGAGGTGCAGGAGGTGGCGAGAGTGCTCACCTCATGGCTGCTGCTGTGTTGCAATATTTTCTGAGGAGGGCTTATTTAAGCGCATGCGCTCAAAAGCTCGATTGGGCTTATTATCTGAGGAGGTCTTATTTTCAGGAAAACAGGATATGGGTTGTCCAGACAGATAAGCAGTCACATTCTGCACTTAAAAAACCCTTCTTGAACTGCCTTAGAAGTGCCCTACATAAAATATTGTTGTAATATAGTTCCTTGTGCAGGTGTGTGTCCTCCATGGCCCAGTTCATACTAGGGCCTGCAGAGTCACGCTGAATCACACAGGAGTCCAACACAGATGCCCTGTAAGCCTGAAGAGTTGTAGGCAGTGCTTCAGTGTGGTGGGATCTAGGGAGAAGATGTGTACGTATCATTTTAGTCCATCTGCTTCTTCTTTTTCCCTTGAATAATTTTTTTTATTTCTCCCTTCCCTTTCACTCCCCTGATTCATGAAGGAAACTGAGCAATTCAACCTTTCCGTGGAATCAAAATGGCTGTTGTAACTAGCAAAGCAGTTAATTCCAGCTGATTGCTCCACTCATGTGTGAAAGTGTCCCTTCCACACAACTGTTTCATTTCCCCTGCTACAAAACTGTTAAGCTGATGGCATTGCAAAATCTGCCAAGCACGGATGGAGTGACATGAGAAAACAAAAATAAAATGAATGCCAATTAATATTGTTTCCCTCCTCACTTGTGGATAGAAGAAAGAGATTCCCTGGCATTTCAACTCCCTCTCCCCCACTTCTGGATTTCTTACGTGAAAAATGTTAATAGAGAAACAATTGTCACCCAAGTTGATTTTTTTTCCTGATTTTATTCCTAAAGAAAAGAGATGAAAGGTGAGACAGGCACCCCTGAGGACTCTGCTGCCTAGGGCTAAAGACTAAGCCATGCAGATTGCAGAGAGGCAGATACTCTCATAGCCGTTTGTCTTTTATTTCCACATCTCTCCCATCTGTAGGGTCCACATTAGGAAAGCTCAAAATTTTATCTTTAGGTTCTTAAATGTACTATTATAAAATGATGGGCAAATGAAGAGGCATCTAAATAAAAATAACAAAGCAAATTAGAGGAGAACAAATCCCTCCTTCCACTTACCAGATTCTTCTCCATGGCTCTTACAAAGGTACAGATAGTCCTTGACTTATGGCCACAATGAGCTCAGCGTTTCTGTTGTTGAGTGAAATGTTTGTTAAGTGAATTTTGTTCCATTTTACGATCTTTCTTGTCACAGTTGTTAAATGAATCAGTGCAATTATTAAATTAGCAACCCGTTGTTAAGAGAATCTGGCTTCCCCAGATTTTGACTGTCAGAAAATCGCAAAAGGGATCACGTGGCCCCGGGACACTGCAACCATTATAAGTATGAGCCAGTTGCCAAGCATCTTAATTTTGACCACGTGATCATGAGGATGATGCAATGGTCGTAAGTGTGAAAAATGGTCATGTCACTTTTTTCAGAGCCGTTGTAAGTTTGAACTGTCACTAAATGAACTGTTGTAAGTTGAGGACTATTTGTAATTTACTTTAGCCACTCAAATTATCAGAAGGAAAAGATTTTTGGTGGCAGCTTGCAGGAAAGCAACCTACAACAAGTAGGAAAATACTCAGCACCTCTAATTTATACCACCTTGATGATTTAACAGATAGCTCTTCCTATTTTGTAGAGGGTTGCCATATATTCATCTAGAGGGTTAAAGTCAGATATCATCACTGATAAATTTGTCTTTTGTATATTTTTACTGAAGGCTAAAGAGATATTGGGGTGTCCCGCTGTGTGTGTTGGATTTACAGCCAGTGACCTGGTACTGTCACCTTTATTTCGGTACTGGTTAAGGAACGATGCGGGTTTTCTCTGGCTTGCATTCTATGTCATGGGGCTCCTCTCCCAAGTCAACTTATTACGCAGGAATTAAGTCCTGCATGTACTGTATACTTTCCTATGACCTTTCCTCCACTGTTGCATTGCAGCCCTATATACCTCTCTCTGAGTTGGCAGAACCCTAGAGTGGCATGAAATTTGTTCTCCCCATTGCCAAAGTTCACTCTCATTTATATGACATTTGTTTGAAGTCACTGCAATAGCCTGACTTTCCTCCAAGATAATGAGGGACAAAGCCAAGAAAAAAATATACCTCTTTGGAGGTGACTATAGAGACACCCTTGGATAAGGAGGAAAGGACACAGCAGAGCAGCTAAGGAGGACATGAGACTACTGTCTCTGTGGTGGAGAAATAAACTGGGGAAAATAGTAGAAAATAGTGTTGTCAATCCATGTTTGTTTCATGTTTAGGTGCATGTAGGGAAATGCCCTATGTGTCACAAATGCAAAACGAAACCAAAAAAGTCCTGAGTATATCATACAATAACCACACCGAGACTCCCCATGTGATCTACTGCCTTGATGTGCCCCCCTCTTTTTTCATCCCTTATTTCTTTGCCTCTTTGCTTTCAAATACTGCATTAAATTGGAGTCATCAAATGTCATTCTGGTTAATGTCATCTTTAGGAAATGGACATGTGCAGCATCAATGCGTGGAAAAGTAGTGATGCCACATTTATTCATTCACTTACTTTCCTTAACCTGGTTTTCAATATCTAAAGTTTTGAGGCTTTTTTCTTATGACACACTAACTTTAAAACCTAAGGCTGACCTTGATGAATCATTAGCAAGACTTAAGCAAATAATCATATGATATGGCTCTGTTGAGTCAGATTATTTCTGTACTAGAATTGTCCCTTCTGACTTTGTAAGGTTTCAAATTTATTTATTTACTTATTCATTCATTCATTCATTTTCTATATTGCCTGCTTACCATGTGACTATAAATGGTTAACAACCAATTAAAAATAAACTACACAATAATAAAAACAATGATAGTCATGTTAATTCATAAACTACACAATCTCATCAGCAAAGTCAGTGGCAACACTGAAGTCTCAAAATGGCTCCATTCAGGAGAGAGATGGAGTGAAGTTACGAGGCAACCAAACCCTGATTGGACCATGCAATTGTTTGGGGAAAGGAGAAAACTTTTACTTTTAATTAGGTGAAACCGCGGGAACATTCAGAGTCAGTTTTCACCAGAACTGCAACAATATGATATATCCAAATAAATTATTCTTTGAGGAATCTATCTGCCTTGGAGTTTTGTTCATTATGGGTGTATTACTTCAGCTTCCTCCAGCACCCTGCCCTCCGCCTAGAGAAGAAGCAGGTCTTTAGTACCTTACAAAACATTGGCAAAATCAAAACTATCCAGGATTTTTTTTTTTGGGGGGGGGGTGCGGGTGGGGAAGGAGGATTGTTTTCCAAGGCAGGCACCACACAAGGGAAGTGTTCTATGACCAGGCATTGACTAATTGTGTAATTTGTTCTCTATCTCCCCTCCTTACTTTCTGCTCCATCTTGAGTGGGACAAGTTTAATGGTGGTCCAATATCCAGGACAATATGTGTGACTTTTCGAAGGTGACGCTCTGCCTTGATATCTAATATATATCAGGGAGGAAAGTTCAATGTTCAGACAGATATGGACAAGGGAGCCCATTTTACCAAGGACTGACTTCAGTTTGAAAAAACACACCTTCAGCTAAAAGCAAGGATGCAAACATTGCAGTGTGGTCATTTATCAACAACAGTAACAGCTGGGAACCAGAGCACTCAAGGGACCGAATTAATAGGTTACATCAATCCCTTCGTCTTTCCATGCATTTCCAGCTTAGCTTGGAATACTCTTGCCATATGGTAATTGTCATACACTAACCTCTGTGCAATATGCTGAGGAAGCTGCAGACTAGACTCCAATGGGCAAGGTTTAAAAATATAACTATGGAGTCAGTGCTTTGGCTGACACTGGATGGTTCAACAGGAGTGCTGTTTTCATTCCCCCAACTTTCAATGGTAAATCAAATCTTTTCTTTTTATTACAGGTGTAGACCAATATAAGGAGATAGGAGTACAATCATTGAAAAAAAATATATAATAAAAGGCGTAAAGAGTTATATACAAAGTCAATATAAAGTATATAAACTAACAGCATTCCGTGTGCCGTTGGCATTTAGTCATGCCAGCCACATGACCACAGAGACGTCTTCGGACAGCGTTGGCTCTTCAGCTTTGAAATGGAGTACCGCCCCCTAGAGTCAGGAACAACTAGCACATATGTCCGAGGGGAACTTTTACCTTTACCTTAAATTAATTATTAAAAGTATATATAAAATTTGTAAAAGTATAGAAGATATAAAAAGCGAGAGTTCAAACAGAGGCAGGGGATCATTAGAACAGTGTAGAGAAGCATTAACATTTTGGGGTATCTAGTATATAAGAGACTATCTACAGTATTCAATTACAGAACTCTAATGCAGCAAACTAGGTGCACATTAAGTTTAAATTATAACATTAAGTCCCAAGCACAAGCCAAAAACCATCATCTGACAGATTTTAAGTACTGCTGCACAGAATCTGACAACTTTATAACATTTCAGAGTTGATACCTGAAAGCAACAGGAAAATATAAAATTGTCTCATCTACCTGGGATATGTTTGCAATAATGGCAAAATGGGATTAGTGCAAATATTTTTATAGTACGAGGATTATATGAGTGCATGCTTGTTCTTTCTATCCCTCAAAAGAAATGCCAACCTCAAAATTCTAAGAAAAATAAAGGGGGAAAATCATTTAAATGCATTCTCCTTCCTTCCTTCCTTCCTTCCTTCCTTTCTTTCCCTAAGATATATTTATTTTTGGTGATGTTGTTATATTGCTTTCTTTTCTTTTCCCTTTTACTGTTGCTTTGTTGATTCTGTTGGAGTTCTTTCTTTAACTAAAAGTCCCCAGCATCTCGCCACCCAAAAATCAGTTGTTTTAATAATATTGAATTCTCTATCATATCTATCTATCTATCTATCTATCTATCTATCTATCTATCTATCTAGATCTATTCAATCAATCATCTATCTATCTATCATCATCTCTCTCTCTCTGTCTATCTAATCAATCATCTATCTATCTATTATCTAATCAATCATCTATCTATTATCTACCTATCATCTATCTATCGTCTATCTATTGTTGTCTATTGCACTTAAAAACCACTTAAATCTTAGGAGAAAAGAATCTTAAAGGTTTATTGGCAAATACTGTAAATAGAGAACAGACGATACCAGGAGAATGTCTACTTCTCTGGCCTGGAAGAGCAAGTCATCCCAGAACAAATTATGCCTTTCTGATAATGAGCCTCTTTTTTGCATCTCCTTCTTGCTCCCTCCCCAGTTTTCAGGGAAGAACACAGAGCATTAGTTGCACTCGTGTCTGTAACCCAGTAAGGCCCTGGGAGCCTTTAAAAAAAACCTGAAACAGAAGCTGCTTGCCAGATCCCTTTCTCCTCTATGTAAATAAACCCAGTAATTGTACTCCTGACATCTTTAATTTGGATCTCAAAGCGTCATACTCAAGGTCATATAGACTAGGAAATAAATTCACTAGGCAGTCTTTTCCTCATTCATCTTTCACCAATGCAATTGTCTTTGCCTGTTTTGGGCCAGACACATGAATAGTATTACCAAGCTTTAAAGGAAACCATGTCTTCTTAAAGAATGGATGCCTAATCATCACAGAATCAATTGCTGGAAAGTCCTGATTTTGCTAAACTTTGAACTCTATCTGCTACTGTATATAGATAGTGAAGAATTACTGTTTTTCCAAGGGTATTTTAGTGCCTTGCAGAGCTGTTGGCTAATGATTAAATTTAGTATTTAAGCCAATGAGAAATAGTATCCATCTTAATTGTCCTCTTAATTTTGGAAATGGGAACTCCAGATCAGTGTTTCTCAACCATGATAATGTTAAGATGTGCTTCAATTCCCAGAATTTCCCATGCCCAAATGAATTCCATATGTCAGGACAAGATTGAGCAAGTCTACCCTTGATCCTCAATATATTAGTCCTTCTGGAATCAGCTGCATGTACATAGACAAGAAAGACATACAGAGAGCTAACACAACTTTATTTTGATAGCTTATCTAAAATTAGATATGAAATTAGTTGGTTGTTGGTAAAAGAAAGTTTTAGAATACTTATGATTAATAGCATGCTCCTAAATAAACATGAATTCTATGCTCACCTTCTTCCATTGTACTCTTGTAAATTCATTGCTTGGAGAAGTGGGATGAGCATAACACAAAATGTTAAAAAGTTATGAAATGTATGTAGTTACTTACCAACACATCTAAATTATATTAAATATAATTTTTATGTACACTGAGAGCATATGCACCAAAGACAAATTCCTTGTGTGTCCAGTCACAATTGGCCGATAAAGAATTCTATTCTATTCTATTCTATTCTATTCTATTCTATTCTAATATAACCAAATTATTTTTACAATCCCCAAGGCATGTGGCAACTTCTGAGCACCCCTGTTTGGAAATTGAAGGCTGAAAAATTTGACACCCCCTAGGGCTTGTAACATTATTTATAAAACTTCAACTATATTCTAAGACCAATGAGCTTCTCCAAACTAGTTTCCTCCAAATACATTGATTCTACCTCCTAGGTAGGATTGGGATGATGGGATTTGTTATTCAGTACACCTGGGGATAGCTATCTTCAGAGGTACATGGAATTGTATTATCTTAGTTGATACTTACTGTATGAGATCCTGAGTTGTTCCTTCTTTTACAAAAGTGTTAGATAATATTCTACTGACTCTACTCATTAATTTTGTCCCCAACATGATATTCTAAATATCAAGGAGCTAGTCATCCCTATTCCACTATTTTCCTTTGGATATTCCTTACCAGAACCTAAACTATCTCAGTATTTGATGGAACTCAACTAGCAGGTATGTTGCTGAAAACTAAAGACCTTCCCATTTCATTTCCTTAACATTAGAGTTCCAAATAGTTTATTAAACATCAGAAACTCCTTGACCAATCCATGTTTGCTTTATGTATCATCTATCTCAAGAAAGAGTTTTGGGGAAGCTAATTGTAGTTTTAATAAATATTTAATGTGGTTTTTAGAAGGAATTTCAGGGGTTTGGCCAATTTTGGTGACCTTTGGCCAGTCTTTCTCTCTCAGTCCCACTCACCTCACAGGATTGTTGTTGTGGGGAGAATAGGAGGAGGAAGGTATTTTGGATATGTTTGAATTATTTGTCAAAATAATAAAGGAGGATACAAATAAATAAACAAATACATTCTCCAAGACAAAAAGTCAAAATTCAGTATATAAAAGTTCTTTCTCTAGGCATTACCTGCTTTAAATTTAAACTCCAAATCTCAGGCTATCAAATCTAGGCTGCAAATATCTGGATGGCCATTAGATGACAGCAAAAAATTAGTTTTCTGTATTTATTGTGATTCTGGGTGACATGCACCTTCAGTGATTGTCCGGATATTGGAATCCAGATCTGTTTGCCCAGTCCAGTTGTTACCACATATGTCTGAATGTCAGATGAGACATCACTGAGAAGATTACATTATTTTGAAGTTTAAACTGGATGGCAATGAAATTAATAGTCCACACTCTCAAGGATGTCATGCAATGCAATTCTAACTGGATTAATCCAGTCAATGTCAATGGAATTTATTTCTTGCTGCATATGCTTAATGACTATAGTGTAACAACACACTGCTATATTTGTTTACTATAAAATAGACTCCAGTGTAGTTCTTAAATTTTTCTCTTAAATAAGTAGTTCTAAGATTGCTGTTTTGCAATTGCAGCTTGACAGAGCAGTTAACATATTTGGCACAACAGATAAATATTTTGATGTCTTTTTAGATAAGGCTACGAGAAAAGAAATGAACAATTGTGATCAAAGTTTAAGGGAAAAGAACACATGGAACACAGATGCTTATTTAAAGGAATATTCCCCAGGGTTGTGATCTTTAAAGCTTTGTTGTGCTGACATTAATTCACTATCAGCTTTTGAAATGTGCTGCTAATGCATTAAGCTACAAGAGAGCTGGTAAGATTGGCATGTGAGTTTCCATTCACTTTATCTGCACTTATCAGCAGTGAGGGAAGGATATGCGCTTGTTTTGGATTTTTTTTTAAAGAAACAGCATGCTAATCCAGTGCTGAGAGTCAATATTCCTGACGCTACCTTGACCTTGCCTGTACAATTGTTTCCTTCATGATATGATAATGCCTCTGTAATTCCATATGCCACACTTTCCCTTCAAGCCATAGTAAGTACGTGACTATATTCATGTCACCTTTGGAGCTGCTGCATTTACAGCAAGTACAGATCCCTTATATTGTATAGAACTGAAAGGTTCAGGACATTCTCAATTAGATGACTGCATATCCTGAATTAATTTAGGTGGCTAGGCTGGAAGTGGATTTTCTTGGGCAGCAAAGAATATAAGAAGGTTTCTCTGCATTCCAGTAACCATGATTACTATTTGCTTCTAATTATTAACTTTTTTCATACCTCAAGATTTATATTCTTGATTTAAAAAAGCCCAGTGGAAGATAAAGGTAAAGGTTCCCCTCGCACATTATGTGCTAGTTGCTTCCGACTCCAGGGGGAAGTGCTCATCTCCGTTTCAAAGCCGAAGACCCAGAGCTGTTCAAAGATGACTCCGTGGTCATGTGGCCGGCATGACTAAATGCCGAAGGTGCACAAAACACTGTTACATTCCCATCAAAGGTGGTTCCTATTTTTCTACTTGCATTTTTATATGCTTTCAAACTGCTAGGTTGGCAGAAGCTGGGAGAAGTAATGGGAGCTCACCCCATTACACGGCGCTAGGGATTCAAACTGCCAAACTGCCAACCTTTCTGATCAACAAGCTCAGCATCTTAGCTACTGAGCCACTGCGTCCTTTCAGTAGAAGACACATACATCATATTCATACACATCTCTCCCAATGGACTCTCTCTCCAAATATTACACTTAGTAATATCATTTGCATACATAAGTCTTCTGTTCTATGAAACTGTTATTCTTATATTCTAGGGACATTAAAAAAAAGCTTGTTGCATATATGTTCCAATAGAGCCTCCTATGACAAAGAAATAACTACTTCAGATATTGGGCAGACTTGTTAAGAAAAAGTATATATTGTTGAACTATTCTAATCCTAGGATATTTTAGTCCAGGTTTTCTTGTACAAGTTAATACTGTACAACTTCTGTGCTTGTTAAAGAAATCATTAATGAAAGGGTATTATGTTCAGTTTGCACATAGAGTTAATGCATGAGTGTAGAGTTTCATCTTCAGAATTCAGAAGTCACTCTATAACTGGTTCACTTTGGCAGAAACCACAAAAAATGATGTTCAATTCAGATATTCTGTCATAAAGCAAAAATGTTGGGGGAAGTGAGAAAGGCTCAATGGCTCTATGGGGATCAGAAGACTAGTTTGTAGCAAAGTAAATAGGACCAGAAAGGCTGTAAGAAAAGCCTAATACTGTATCATTGAATCCTTGTACCCAAAGAAGCTCATAATGATTTTAACTTGAATTCCATTGATTCACTCCAATCAAAAGGGATGGAAATTTCTTCTGAAAAGACCATTAATGGAGTCTGTATGCCTATCTGAGGGTCAATGAGTCCCATTCTAAAAAAAGAGTCAGCACATTATGTTCTCAAGCCCTTAGCAGAAGCTGAATGAAATGATTTGGCTAGAGTTTGGGAATTTATTTTAGAGATTAGATAGCCTGGGATAAATGAAGAAGATTGTAGATATTTATTTACACAAAAGAACAAGAAGTGTTTCTTTTCCCCCAAAATAGCCTCTTTCCATTTATTTATAGTTCTTCCCCCTCTCTTTTTTGAGATGGAAATAGATCATTTAGATAAAAAGGAGAAAAAGAAGAAGAGATGATGATAAATAACCATTTCTTATGTGCAGATTGAAATTATCATTATACCTGGCTGGCTAGATAGCTGTATGTATACTGAAGTGAGCACCAGAATTAGAAAGGGATCATTTAAGTGCCAGGCATTTTTAAGCTGTGATGACCAAACCTTATTTAAGTTCATTTCCAAACACCACAAAGGCTAAAAGATAGCAGCTTTCTGAAGTTTATATTTAGCCTTTGTGAAATTGCATACAAAAAGGAACGTTAAAGGTCAAATCAGCATGGCCTGTTTTGAAAGCTAGAGGGGAAAAAAGAAGTTGTGAAAAAATGCAACCTAATTATGGAGGCCTTTGAGGGCAACTTCTCAAATAATATTGATTGATCATATAAAGGACCATATGTATCCCCCCCGGCAATGTCGTGAGGAGCGCACAAAGTCTAGTGGAGGCAGGAAGGTTCTTGGAGCTCCCCAGTCACTTTTATGGCTTCTCAGAGCACCGTGTTCTTCCCCGCGCACTCCTCTACACTCTGGGAAGCCACGAAAGTGACTGGGGAGCTCCGAGAACCTTCCTGCCTCCGCTAGACTTCGCCCACTCCTTGCGACTGCAATAGACGTCCACAAGTGGCGGGGGCTGTTGGGCTGGAAGCCCAAACCCCATTAGCCACAAAAGCCACTTCTGAACATCTATTGCAGTCGTGAGCAGCGCATGGAGAAGAGTGCGAAATCCAGCGGAGGCAGGAAGGTTCTTGGTGCTCTCAAGAACTTCCTGCCTCCGCCGGTTGCCCAGCTGGCATGGTACTGTGCACACACCTCTTCCTCTTCCCTCCTCCTCCTCTTCACTCCCCAAAGGCTCTTCGCCTCCTTACCGGAGCTCAGCGGGAGCTGAGCACAAGAGATGGGAGGAAAACAACACCTTGGAAAACTTCGCTGGGAAGGGAGGCGGGGAACCAGTCGGGGCAGGGATGCCCTGGGATGTCCCCTTGCTTTGCTGGCAGCCACACCTCATAGACAAGTTCAGGGAGATCCAAACTACTGCCAGTGAGCGGCGATGGAACGAGTGGGGCAAGCGAGTGAGGGGGGCGGGACAGGTGCTCCGTGACGAACCTCTTCTAACCTGTACAGCAGATTTCTGGAAGCTCTTCTACCGAACTGGTTAGAACCAGCAGGAACCCACCCCTGCACCCCGGCATTAATCTTCTTAATATATAACCAACATATGATTGAAAACCCAGATCATTTTTGCTTGCTGTTACCACCTGACCATAATTTTATCTTTTAGAAAGATGAGCAGAGTACTAAGTATTCCCAAAAGTCAGGGAATGGTCTTTCTGTGAACATGTATTCTAAGGACGGAGCCTAAGGAGGTAGCCTCTCCTTAAATGTCCTCCCTCCCAGGGGTGGGTTCTTGCCACCATTACTACCGCTTTGGTGCCCAAAAATTTTTGCACATGCACATTTGCACTTTAAACAGTCTGCGCATATGCACAACATTAAAAAAGGAATAAAAAAATACATTTTTTCAATGAAGATTGTTCTGTGCATGTGCAGAACAGAAAATCAATATGGTGCCACCGAGGATAGAACTGGTATGGTCACATGACCACTGGAGTTACTACCTATTTGGCCGAACTGGACCGAATAGGTAGGAACCCACCTCTGCTTTCTCCCCATTATTAGAGAACATAGAGATTGGTTGATTGATTCCATTTATTTCATAAAGATGCTGAAGCTCTGAGCATAGCAAGGATACTGGCATATCATTCCAGAAGAAGAACTCATCCCCAGGAAGGCATAACAGAGAGAGATGCATAATGTTTACAAATTCTATTGTATATTATAGCTCCTGTTTTAATACAATGATTAGGCATGAGTTTGAGCAGCTGGTTCTTTAAGGAATCTCCAAGTGGGATCCCTTCAGCTTCTAACTGCATTGTCCCAATATGTGCCAGGACATTTTGTGCCCAAATTAGCCAGAGCAGTCATCTTTGGACACACATTTAGTTTCAACTAAATAATCAACAATGATGGATGAGTAACACAAACATTTGTTTAGATATTGTTTAGACTAACAATTAATTTGGATCTAACTGAGAGTTGTATAGCACCAGCCTCATTCCTCATCATCAATATAACTTTGTTTGTTTGTTTGTTTGTTTGTTTGTTTGTTTATTATATTTATATGCCGTCCTTTCCCCCCGAAGGGGACTCAGGGCGGCTCACAACTCAAACCAGGGAAGGGGGATACAGACAAAAAATTAAAAAACGAAACATAACAATGCATAATTTAAAACACACAACAGTCATACCATTCGAGACGGGGGCAACAGCTCTTTAGCCCCAGGCCTGTTGGAACAGCCAGGTTTTAAGGGCTTTGCGGAAGGCCTGGAGGGTGGTGAGGGTTCGAATCTCCACGGTGAGTTCGTTCCAGAGGGTCGGAGCAGCCACAGAGAAGGCTCTCCTCCGGGTAGTCGCCAGTCGACACTGGCCGGCGGATGGAATTCGGAGGAGGCCTAATCTGTGGGATCTAATCGGTCTAGTGGAGGTAATTGGCAGCAGGCGGTCTCTCAAGTACCCAGGTCCAATACCATGAAGGGATTTATAAGTGACGACTAGCGCCTTGAAGCGTATCCGGAGACCAATAGGCAGCCAGTGCAGCTCGCGGAGGTTAGGTGTTACGTGGGTGAACCGAGGTGCACCCACGATCACTCGCGCGGCTGCATTCTGGACAAGCTGAAGTCTCCGAATGCTCTTCAAGGGCTGCCCCATGTAGAGCACATTGCAGTAGTCCAGTCTAGAGGTCACAAGGGCGTGGGTGACTGTTGTGAGGGCCTCCCGGTTCAGGTAGGGACGCAACTGGTGCACCAGGCGAACCTGGGCAAATGCCCCCCTGGTCACAGCCGACTTTCTCTCTGCCTATCCATATCAAGACCTTCTGGATGCAACTCTGCTCTAAGCATTGGCATCTTATTGACCATGTCACTGTCAGGAGAAAAGGAAGGCAGGATGTCAGTGTGACCAAGATCATATGTACAACTGACTATGGGATAGTTCTATTCATTTGTCTGCTCACTCATCGGGAGCTGGGCTTGCCTTCTGAGTCACAGAGGTCATGAAACTACTAACACAATTTTTGCCATGTAAAAACTTCAGGAGACGTGTCAGAGGAGAATCGTGATTGCCACAAAACCTCTGCTGATGCCACAAAAATCTTTGATAGTGTCAGCGGATAAGGCCTGTGGAGGATCATGTCAAAATGCAGCTCCTTTGCCAAATTCATTCAGATGGAACACCAGTTCCATGATGGCCAGAGTGTTGGATGGCAGAAGCTTCTCTAAGATTTCCCCAGTCACCAAGGATGGTAAAGAGGCCTGTGTGCTCTTTAACTGTGTGCACATTGTTCAGCATGAAGTTTACTGCCATGCTGAATGGTATCATTCAAGACAATGATGCTGGAATCAACCTCAAGTACAGAGCAGATGGGGAGGTGTTCAACTTGGGGAGGCTTCAAGCTATTACCAAAGTGAAGGAAACTGTTTTGAGAGTTCCTTTTTTTACCAACGATGGTGCCCTGAAAGCTGGTTCAGAGCCAGAGATATAAACAAATTTTCTATGGCTTGTGACACCAACCATGAATATTCAAAAGGCCAATGTCATGCACCAGCTTGCTCTTCATACACTAGTCGTAGAATCTATGATAACCATCAAGAGTCAGAAACAACAAGCAATAGCAGTAGACTTATATACCGCTTCATAGGGCTTTCAGCCCTCTCTAAGCGGTTTACAGAGAATCAGCATATTGCCCCCAACAATCTGGGTCCTCATTTTACCCACCTCGGAAGGATGGAAGGCTGAGTCAACCCTGAGCCGGTGAGATTTGAACCGCTGAACTGCTGATCTAGCAGTAGCCTGCAGTGCTGCATTTAACCACTGTGCCACCTTGGCTCTGTGGACCAAGCAGTGGACCAATTCAATTACTTGGATTGGTAATTGAATCCAATCCATCTTGTCCCAAGTAGCAACCATTGATACAAAAGTTAACTACAGAACAGCAAAGGAAAATTTTGGTTTCAGTAGACCATGCTCTATTTTTTTTTGTAATAACAAAATTGCAAGTCCACATAGTGATGGTATTCACTATCCAGTGATATGTGGACTTTTGTCTTTTGAAGGCATGCAAGACAGCTTAACCATTTCCACATGACTTGTTCTGACAAAATATTTGGCTTCAGATGGCTAAATATAGTACCAGACACTGAAGTTCTCTCTAGAGCAAATCTATCATCAATCCACTCTCTGTTAATAAGAGCACAACCCAGTGGGCGAACCCCATCATCTGCATGCAGAATGAGTACATACATAACTCCTTTTTGGGACTGTCTACTGGAAAATGCTTATGCAGAGAGCAGAAGAAACATTTCAAATATACATTAAAGATTTCTGTGAAGTTGCTTGCAAATATACAATCATCTGAGAAATTCTGGCTCAAAATTGGCATGGCCATAACAGCAGTGAAAGCAGTGGAAGCACAATATAGGTGTGAGTTGTGCAAGTCTAGTGCCCCATCAGTGCAACAATTGCAGTATCTACACATGTTTGGCCAATATGTGCCAGGACATTCCATGGCCGAATTGTCCTCATCAGTCATCTTTGGACACACCATATTTAGTTTCAACATGGCTAATTGTATTGAGGTCTTCATTGATGATAATGGACAAAAGCCACAATCATTTCACTCTAAGCAAACTTGCTGCCAAACTGCCATCAGCAGGTTTCTCTTCAGGTGGGGAGCTGAAAGGATTGTTTCTTCCTTCTCTCCAGGTGCAACCTAAAAGAAAAACTTCTTAAAGATGCTCACAAAAGCTTCATCCAGGAATTGGTCTCACTCCCATTTTTGCTACTTGGTCCTACAGTGGATTTCTTTCCTCCTGGCTCCTCTGAATCCTATCTGCTCCTCCTCCTCTCAATTCTAAAAGCCCCAATCCTTCTGCTGCTCATAAAATTTGCCAGTTTCTCTATTCACATTGAGTTGTCAGTTCTCTCACACACAAATTCTCTCTCTCTCTCCCTCCCCCCCCTCTCTCTCACACACACAAGCTGCCCATTCTTCTTGTAGATATAGCAAGTGGAGTCTCAGGCTGGAATTCAGTGATTTAGGGAAGAAACAATCTGTCTCTTTTACCCTTTCCCATCCAAGGCTGCTTCACTGTAATGAACCATTTCCCCTTTCCTGCCCTTAGCAATTTCTCACAAGCTAAACTTCTGCTCCATTCCCCCCCCTTTTGTGGATGTATGTATGTACTGTACCTGCAGATCCAAATGTTTTTACACTCTTCCTGACTCATTTAAGTGTTCTTCCTTCTCTAGTCTTTGGAACAAATTCCTTTCCTTCTGCAGATCCCAAATTTTAATTTTGGTTGGGATCTTCATTGACTTCCAAGAAGCTCCCATCTCTTCCTATGACCTCTTTCTCTATTTAACATTTGGGGATCCAATTTTCTTATCTTCTACTTTCTCTCTGTTAAGCTCTGTGCAAGCAGATCCCTAGGCTCAAGCTAATATCCTTCCTTTTATTGGCCAACTTCTGTGAGGCAGATTTATTTCCTAGCTCTACTGTATCTTTTTGAGCTGTGTATGTATCAGTACAAGCTGTATATAGAGGTGAAACTCAAAAAATTAGAATATCATGCAAAAGTTCATTTATTTCAGTAATGCAACTTAAAAGATGAAACTAATATATGAGATAGACTCATTACATGCAAAGCAAGATAGTTCAAGATGTGATTTGTCATAATTGTGATGATTATGGCTTACAGCTCATGAAAACCCCAAATCCACAAGCTCAGAAAATTAGAATATTGTGAAAAGGTGCAATATTCTAGGCTCAAAGTATCCTACTCTAATCAGCTAATTAAGCCATAACACCTGCAAAGGGTTCCTGAGCCTTTAAACTGTCTCTCAGTCTGGTTCAGTAGGAATCACAATCATGGGAAAGACTGCTGACCTGACAGTTGTGCAGAAAACTATCATTGACACTCTCCATAAGGAGGGACAGCCTATGTGCTGTATCAAAGCACATTAATAGAAAGTTATGTGGAAGGGAAAAGTATGGAAGAAAAAGGTGCATAAGCAGTAGGGATGACCGCAGCCTGGAGAGGATTGTCAGGAAAAGGCCATTCAAAAGTGTTGGGGACTTTCACAAGAAGTGGACTGAGGCTGGAGTCAGTGCATCAAGAGCCACCACACACAGACGGATGTTCCGGTACGTGCTCCAGAGGGCTCACCCACCCGCCCCTGCGCCTTACCTGTGCTGTAAGCTTTTGGCGCTTCCGCACAAGCGCGTGGCACATACAGTACCTGCGTGATGCTCCACCGAGCAGCTGGAGCATCATGGAGGCTTGCGGAAGCATCATTTGATGCTACAACACATGCGCATGCCGCATGCATGTGCAGATGTGCCATGCGCATGCATGTTGATGACTCCGGGGCCATTCCAACCGTACCGGTTGAAATGGAATACGGAACCCACCACTGTTCCAGGCCCAGTAATGAGCCGTGACCCAGATTTGGGGAACTCTGTTGTAGGAGAAATATCACAACCTCCTAGGCATACCAGATATAAGCTGAGTATCCAAGATTTTTAAATTTGTAATGCAAATGATGAGCTCACCCCATTTTAGTTTTAATTCCTGTTAAATTTCAACCCATTTATTCTTGATTATTTAAGGCTAACTCTTGGGCGTTTGCTCAAATTTTTCATTTGCTCTCATCTAAGACATTCCAAAGCTTTTTTTAAAAAAAACAGTACATTTATGGGTTGCTGTGGCACGAGGCAGCATTATGCAAGACCAAACTGGCAACAAAGCTCTGTAGATAAAATGATGGTGTTTCCACTGTTGTTCTGTAGCCTTGGGAACTGTGACTTTTCCCTGCCCCCTTCCCCTCATCTATTGCAACACTCTGAGATTGAGATCTCAGACAATTACCAGCCTAATTAGGGTGTGTTGAGGAGTGTTTAAGTTTATGTTTCCAAAGCCATAAAATTAAGGCTTAGATTTCCATTATCCATCTTAGCTGGACAACATTGCCATCTATCAGTGCTGAAACAACTCTGCTAGAACTAAGATTCTGCCTAAGGTAACTACGTAAGAGGAAAGTGTTCAGGTAGATTATCCCGACGCAAAACTATCAAACATTTTTTTTGTAACATGTAATCATTTTCTGGCTTGCTCTTATTATTTGCATCAAGTTAAGATGAACATAAACACTTTTGGAAACACACTTTACAGTCTTGAAGTATAACAACATTTTATTATGATTTTGAATTAAAAACTTATTTTTGCTAGAATGTAATTAATGTGAATGAATGAACTTCTCTATTCATACACTTTTAATACAGAATCATGCATAATTGTAATTGGAAATAATATAAATAAAATTGGAATGGAAAAATGCACCGAATTTGAAATGGAATTTAAATTATGAACATGCCATAGCAAAAATGTATAAACTCTTAAGATTTGAAACAGAAACAGAATAGGTTAAAGAACACATGACAAAATGGGCTATTAACTTTGGATACAATATAAGATGGATACGTGGAAAGAAGCATGGATAACTGGTATTAAACTTACATTATGTCATAACTTAAGATAAAACTTTTATAAAACGATCTATTGTTGGTATGTGGCGCCAAAATGCCAGGGGGGCATTTGCCCAGGTTCGCCTGGTCCGCCAGTTACGGCCCTACCTGAACCGGGAGGCTCTCGCAACAGTCACTCAAGCCCTTGTGATCTCTAGGCTGGAATACTGCAATGGGCTCTACATGGGGTTGCCCTTGAAGTGCATCCGGCGACTACAGTTAGTCCAGAATGCAGCCGCGCGAGTGATAGTGGGCGCACCGCGGTTCGCCCACATTACACCCATCCTCCGCGAGCTGCACTGGCTACCTGTCGGTCTCCGGGTGCGCTTCAGGGTATTGATGACCACCTTTAAAGCACTCCATGGTAGTGGATCTGGATATTTGAGAGACCGCCTTCTGCTGATCACCTCCCTCCGACCGATTAGATCGCACAGGCTGGGCCTCCTCCGAATTCCATCCGCCAGTCAATGTCGACTGGCGACTACACGGAGGAGAGCCTTTTCTGTTGCAGCTCCGACCCTGTGGAACGAGCTCCCCATTGAGATTCGTACCCTCACCACCATCCAGACCTTCCGCACAGCCCTCAAGACCTGGCTCTCCCAGCAGGCCTGGGGATAGGTTTCCAATTTACCCGCCCGAGTATTGACTGTTGAATGCATGTTGTGGTTTACCATTTTATTTTGTTCACTATTGTTTGTCTCTTGGTACTGCACCCCCTCCCCTTGTGATTGTAAGCCGCCCTGAGTCCCCTCAGGGAGAAGGGCGGCCTATAAATCTCAATAAAATGAAAAATGAAATGAAAAATGAAACAGAGAAATTATCAAAAATTATCCTTTTAATTCAAAGCAGTGGTGAAAATGGGAAAACATAAGGGGACATTTTATTATGTATGGTGTACTTGCGACAAAAATATGAAATTTGGATTCCAATTCATATGCCAATGCAAAGAATTTTAGAGATACACATGAAGAAACCATTTTTTTATTGGGATTTATGGACAATGAATTAGAAAAGATTCTTGGCAGATTGATTTTGTATATAGTGTCACAGGAAAAACACTGAAATTCCCACAGTGGAAGAATATCAAAATTTGCTCTGATGGCCAAGCTGATCTGTTTGATGAGAGACAAAAAGCAACAAAAGCTTTTTGAAAGACTGAAAACCTGGAATGAACTTCTTGCTGGAAGAAAAAAAGCTGATGTGATTTATGGATTTGTGGAGTGAAAATGATTTGGAGTAAAGGTGAGATTAAAGAGATTTGTATAATATAGTATAATTTGTATAATATAAGATGGAAGTAAGATTCTAAATATAATTCTAAGATTGTAACTATCTGTTGAAGTAAAGTTCAGAAGACATCATTTCATAAGTTTGGTTTCTTTTATTTTTCTTCTTTTTTTGTACCTTTTTCTTTTTCTTTACGTTTATCTTTTACTTCATGTAAAATTCTTTAATAATATAAACATAAAAAAGAGTACTGCCGGTGTCAAATTGCTAGAGCAGCAGTCACCAACTGGTGGTCCACAGACCACTGTGAGAAAATGTTAGTGGTCCACAGAAAAATTATTTGCATTTTTTATATTGCAATAAATACTATTTATCTTTTTTTTTAAAAAATCATATTAGTGGTCTTCAGGATTTAAAATTATGAATTTAGTGGTCCCTGAGGTATGAAAGGTTGGTGAACCCTGCCCTAGAGCATCTCACAACCACAAAGCAGGATTCTCACAAACTCACAGTAAGCAGTTTTTCTAGAAGGAAAAAGAGGTTAGGTAACATAATCTTCAGCCTTGGGCTTCATTACCTAGGACATTAAGGTGCGGCTTTCCTGTTGCCTTTGATCTTCATTCAGAGTCTTAGTTTAATGGGAAGATGGTTATCACTTACTTAAAACCACAAACATGTTCATCTGTTCTTGTTCTGCAATATTTCTGAAATGCCCATCATCATTCCTAGGCTCAGAGAGTTCCATCAGAGCCAGTTTCCTCTTCTAATTCCAGTGACAAAAAGAAAGTAGGAGAAAGGGGAGGGGAAATCCTGTATTCTCTTTTCACAGGTGGAATTCTGGACCTTTCTTTCCAACTTAAAACAGCTTAAACCATGATTTCTCAGACAGGGATCACAAAGAATTAAGTGGATGCTCACCATTTTTTTCATTCTGCAGAGTCAGAGTGCTACGAAAACTTGGACCATTGTGGAATATAAATTAGAATTTATTGATCGCAAGACGGTTTATTGGTTAAAGGTAAAGGTTTCCCTTGCACATCGTTCCTGACTCTAGGGGGGTGGTGCTCATCTCCGTTTCAAAGCTGAAGAGCCAGCGCTGTCCGAAGACGTCTCCATGGTCATGTGGCCAGCATGACTAAATGCCGAAGGTGCACGGAACTAAAGTGGTCCCTATTTTTCTACTTGCATTTTTTATGTGCTTTCGAACGGCTACGTTGGCAGAAGCTGGGACAAGTAATGGGAACTCACTCCGTTACACAGCCCTTGGGATTCAAATCGCTGAACTGCCAACCTTTCGGATGGACAAGCTCAGTGTCCTAGCTACTGAACCACTACGTCCCAGTGTTTATTGGTTAGCCAACCTCAATCCCAATGAAATAATTAGCTATATTCATCGGCATCCTCCATTAACTCTTTTCTGTCAGAAGACCAATCAAGTTGATGTCCTCTTTCTACCTAAGAAACTTTCCTGGAACCACAACTGAATCTTACTCCATCACTGGTGAAAGGATAGCCTCCCCTGCTGTATCTGAGAGCATCATGCTGTCATAGGTACCATCTGAGGAAGCTGTTTCCACTGAACTGTAAAGTTATCCCTACTTACTGCATTCACATGGATTAGCATTAAGAAGACTCATCTGATCTGAGAGCTCTTAGGCTGTTTGCCATTGAGGTCACCTACTCAATTTGAGGTGGCCCAGAATAATTCACTCTCTTACTTTCTTCTTTATGCAGCTCCAGCCTTCCTGAATTATAGCTGTGATT
Organism: Thamnophis elegans; assembly: GCF_009769535.1. NCBI lineage: Eukaryota > Metazoa > Chordata > Lepidosauria > Squamata > Natricidae > Thamnophis > Thamnophis elegans. The sequence continues at coordinate 83,804,054 of NC_045544.1, forward strand.
GTGCCAAGAGTCCTTTTGAGTACCAAATATGTTGAAAACAAAAGGTGGATTTTTTTTTTTTTTAAAAAGTCCTTTTTCTGCTGAAGAACACAAAATTTAGGTCAGTGATGGGAAAGAAAATGGAGAGGAAACTACAAGTTAAGTTAGTGTACTTGGAAAAAGGAGTGTACTTTTTGAACAATTTATTTTTCCAATGTTTGTAATTCAACAAATTACGCTAAACAAAAGTTACAAGAAATTGCATTCCACTTGCATAAGCTGCCTTATAAAAGTCTATTTTTTAACACTTTGAAGCCTGCAAGATAAAACTTATTGGAGAGATGTTGTCCCTGAAACTACCAGGCCTTATACCATAAAGGGCTTTATAAACCAGTACCTTGAATTTTGTCTGGAAACCTATAAGCAATCAGTGCAGGATATCCATACATACATGCCTATCCATACATACATGCAGTATGTGTACAGTATGTATGCATACAATAATTTGTATTAAAAATTACATGACAAACATCAACATGGTGATAGATAAATAAAAGTTAAGAAAAGGAAAAAAATATAAAGGGTAAATGCAAAGAAATAAAGAAGATAATTAAAGAGGCAACTTCCAATTTTCTTTACAGCAGATGCATTATATCCTTCCTCTATAAAATTATATTACATAGTTCTTTTCAACCCCATATTCAATCCTTTTTAATCAACAAATACAAAAATTACCATTTTATTGTTTTCGTTTTCAGCAAAAAAGACCATAAAGGGTTTCTAGTCTTTTATAACAGTACAGTACTTATTGTTTTATTCCTTATCAAACAAGTCAATTTTGCAATTTCTGTGAGTTCTGCCATCTTCATAATCCAATCCTTCACTGTGGGTACTTCAAATGTGTTCCATCATTGTGCATTATGTGTCTTGCTGCAGTTATTATGTGCAAAGCAACTACTGAAAGTCCTGAGGCATAGGTATACATGGACAAGCTGTGACAAGCCTCTAATTGCCCATGCTGCTACAATCTGGAACTGCTGAAGCTTTCAGAGCAGCTCCTTATTGGACACATTGCAATAGTATCTAAAGCATGAGCAACCATCATAAGGGCTACCTTGCCTAAATATAGGTATCACTGTAGCACTAGATGAACTTGTGCAAAGGCCTTCCTGGACAGAGATATAATTTTTTGCTCAAACAGGAGATGAGAGGCTAAGAAAGCCTCCAAACTGAACACCAGTCTTGAAATGGAAGTTTAGTCATCAAGTTGAATAGGGACAAGTTGTGTTATTTCCATCCAGCTCTGCCAAAGGTGGGCAATGCAGCCGTGATGCTATGCTCCAGTTTGAAACCAGACTGAAAGGGATCCAGATAATTGGTGTCCTTTAAGGTCCTTCAAGCTGGGTATGTAGTGATTCTAAAGTAGTTTCTGTAAGTTGATGCCTGTCAGATATGTTGGATTTTAGTTCCCAAACTGTGAGTAATTGTGTTATTTGGGATTTATGAATGTAATAACATAAAAGACTGGGAAAATAAGATTTAAACTAGAGAGATATATTCCACAGTGCTATACATTTCCACTCTACATGTTCAAGGTTGATGCCAAGATCAAGATTCAGTGAGACCTGAAAGACGAGTAACTGATTGCCAAGACCAAGATTAATGACGTAAAACTAAATCTTTGCAGTGTTTTTCCCATTATATTAGTAGTTGAATGGCTAAGAGTTTACATAATCATATTTGAATTCCTTAAATAACCTAAGGGTTTGAGGTGAGAGAGGATGTGAATGTAATTAATCAGTGACAGTGATGATATAATTATCTAATTTCTTTGTTCTTAACTGGGCTGTTGTGAAAACATGCTCAAGCAGAGCTAGTCTGTTCTCTCAGTATGCAACATTTGTAATACAGTAGTTGAGGGCAGTCACAATGAAATAGAGTCATAATTGAATTCCATTTCCTTAGCACACCATGATGCTGAACTATGGCCGTATGAAAATTAGCAACATACTTTTTAAAATCAAGCAATGTTTATGAATATCTTCCATGGGAAATTGGCATGTTCATGCAGAGAATGGTATCAGAAATAGCAATTGCAAGTAGAACTGGAAATTCAAGATCATAATCATGGTTAGACTAGCAAAGCAATGGAAAAATGAGTGAGGATAGAATATGTTGCTTATGACAGGTCCATGGTGATAGGTGATAGGTGATAGACAGACAGACAGACAGACAATCAGTTTTTACCATCCTTGTGATGCATTGGGAATGACAACTCCCAAAAGTCCTCTTTGGAGGTGATTTGATGGCTGAAAATTCTGGGAATTGTCTCAACACATCTAAAGGAGGCCAGATGAAGAAACCTGATAGCACCTTCCATTACAAAACAGAATTTTCTATGTATGGGTCCCTACATGGACTAAACAACATCATAAATCACAAAAGGAAGATAACAGCAGCAAATCTGGAAATTTCCAAGAGTTTAAAAATAACAAATGCACAGCCCCAGTTAGGGCTGAGCATATCCAATGCCATGCAAAGAGTAGATAACATAGGAAAGTGGGATGGAAAGAGAAGAAAATAAAGTTTTGTGGAGGGCATGGCCAATTTCCCAGAATCTATATGATCACATGCCATTGTCTGTTTGCATGAAATAGCGTACCTCAAAATGGCCCACATTTATTTATTTTAGAATTAAAGAAAGATACAGCAAAATACAAATGCCACCACAAAATAATAATAGGCAATAGTAACCAACAGCATAGCCCAGTAACATGCAAGATAAAACCAGTATGATATCAGGAGGTGAATCATACTACCCTTCTCTAGAGCTTGCTTGAAGAGCAAGTTTTAAAACGTTTTTGAAAACAGGGCATAACCCATGCAGATTTTGAAAAGCTTGGACAAAGAATGTCCACATCCTAGGTGCTAAAATATGATGGTGTTTTACAGATGGGAATCGAGTGAACTATTTTTGGCAGATCTTACTGACCAAGCAAAAGCAACAAGGAGAAGGCAATTCTGTAGGTGCCCAGATCCTAAACCATGAAAGGCTTTATAGATAACAACCAGTGCCTTGAATTGCATCCGGAAGCCCACACGTAACTAGTGCAGTATATGCAGTAAAACCTGACTGTAAAAACATATATATCTTGTGACGAGCCTAATGACAGAGAGTGGAAGTGTGACCTTCCTCCCATACTTGGGCATAACAGGGGTTGTGACTTTAAGTATATACCTCCCACCCTGGCTGGCTGATAAGGAGTCGTTCTCTGTAGCTCAAATGGTTAACTCCCTGCCTGGGAGACAATGGAGCACAGGTTCAATTCCCAAACTTGGGTATGGCTAGCTGATGAGAGCTAAATAGCTTGAAATAGATCTATACTAGTCTCCCTTTATTTATTTATCAGCATAAATATAACAAATATATATTTATATATATATAATTTTTTGGGGGGATATCACTTCTGGATTTTGTGCTTGTGATGAAAAAAGTGACTTTTACTTTGGTTTTACCAATTAGATAGATGTGTTGCATAGGTGGGTTTCTCCTGGTTCAGCCCAGTTCAGGCATGCACAGAAGTGTCTCGTATGGACGCGAGGACAAGCGAACCGGTAGCACCAGGATTTGCCACCCACCTCTGATGTGTTGTTATAGAAATGGCCAGTTATATACTAATGTCACACCCAACAAGTCAAGCCATGCCCACAGAACCGGTAGTAAAAAAAATTGAATTCCACAACTGAGGTGCATCTATAACTAATCACGTACTGTGTTCTGGACAACTGTGCTTGGTATCTTCAAGGGCAGTCCTATGTAGAACGCATTGTAACAGTCCAATTGAGAGATGTCATGACAAAGGCATGAGCGACAATGATTAATGCCTCTGTTTCTAAGGGGAAAAATACAGTTTACATATAAGATGGACCTGTGCAAAAATCTTCTTGGTCAAAGTTGATCCTGCGCTTCTGGAAAAGGAAGAGTGAGTCCAATAGGCCTTAGAAGTTGTGAACCAGCTTTGCTCGGGAGAGTACAAACCCCTATATATAGTTAATGATAGAAATTCGTTGGAGTTGGTACACCTTCAAACTCAAAGCCACTCCCACTGCCAGGCTGAGTCTTAACCTGTTCTTCTCATCCAGATCTCATCCTCTAGGTACCTAGACAACATTTCAATTAAATCACTTAGTCTTAGGGCATAAGAGGTAAAATTGGGCATCAGCAGAATATTGAAGGAACTGGCCTCATATCAATAGCTGATGTCACCGCAGCAGTTTTGTGTAAATATTAAATAGGAAAGGGAGAGTGTTGAGCTAGTAATACCTTACCATTAGGGGGCTTGGGGCTCAGTCTTTCCTTGAACCTGGTGTAAATGACTGAAAATGTCCCTTCAGAAAAATTGTGAATCGTTACAGATTGTTGTACTCATTCTTAACTCTTGAAGATGGATCAGAAGGATACCATGATAAGTGGCTTCAAATGCGACTGAGTGATCAAGCAAGACTCGGAGAGTCACATTAACCATCCTGGTCCTGACAGAGATCATCTATAAGCACTATCAGTGATGATGCCTCTTTGCTAAAATAGCCTGAAACCCGACTGTAATTTTCTCCAGGGCTCATTGTATCTCTAGGGCTGTTATTTTCTAACATTATACTCTCAAAAGGAAGGCTAGACACAGGTCAATAACTGTCTGGTATATTTAGGCTGAGTGTTTTTTTTTAAAAAAAGAAGGATATGCAACATCACCTCTTTTAGAAATGATGATAATACTCCCTTCTCTCAAGGATGCACATGCCAACTCAACTCTCCATCACCTCTCTGATGTTTTCATATCCAGGAAAGACAAGAGACCTACTTGCAAGAGACTGAGCCAGAGGTGGGTTCCTACCAGTTCGCACCTATTCGGTAGAACCGGTTCGTTAAATCTACCGAACCGGTTAGAAGAGGTTCCACCAGTAGAACCGGAAAGCAGGCCACACCTACAGAAGAGGTTCCAAAAAATTTTGAAACCCACCACTGGTCCTTGGATATGATTATTCTACACTATCATATTTATAAAACTCAGTGCCTCTGTGAAAGGTAAGGATGACTACTGCGTTTGTGGTGCAATCAGAACATTGTGTGTGTTGAAGTTGTTTTAACGCAAACCAAAGATGCCTTTTAAAAAACAAGTTTACATCATATTCTTATGCATGCCAGTGCTGTGTGTGAGGTAATTTAAGGTGGTTCTGACAAGTGTTGTCGGCATCTTCATATCTGGTCACATGGGCGGCAAGCCACTCCCACAAAGGAGGCCACACCCACAGAGTAGGTTCGAACAATTTTTGAAACCCACCACTGGACTGAACTCATGCTGCAAGAACTCTAACCACCTCTTCAGGATTCATGGGAGCAAACTTAACTTTTCTAGTTGAAGTCACTGACATCACTTCTGGACCTGCCCGGGTAGCATCCAATTCTGTGTGAATCTGTGCTCTAGAAGCCTAGAGAAATTCTCAGAGTATACCCTTAGATGTTCTTTCTGCCATTCCCTGCCTGATAGGATATAATTCACTTTAAAGGGCCCTGCTCAGCAGCAATCTGCATACAGTTTACAATAAGAGAAGAAATACCAAGGTTTTGCTAGTTTTATCAGTATAGGCTGCATATGGAATCGATTGGAATCACTTGTTTTATGTCAGTAGAAATCTAGGCACCTTTTGGCTTGCTACATTCCTTGTAGCTCCCTGCAAAATCATCCCAAATCCTAAGCCAGCAAGCTAGGAGAAACCTTTCAGGAACAACCGTCAAGTCTCCTAAAGGTCCTTGAAGCCTCCGGAGGCCCTCTTGGGGGGACGGGGGAGGCTGTTTTCACCCTCCCCAGGCTCCTATGAAGCCTCTGGAGCCTGGGGAGGGCAAAAAAAAAGCATGGAAAAATGGGAGGGTTCACGTGTCTCATGCTCACATATGCACTGGGGAATCGCACATTGCATTATGGGTATGGCACACCCGTGCATGACCCCCTTGCGCTCCCCCCCTTACAGCCCGCGAGCCAAAAAACCCTGGGGAGGGTGAAAAATGGCTTTAAAAAGGCTGAACTCGGCTGGCCAGGGCGCGCATGTGCGCTGGCCAGCTGACAGGGCAATGCCTCGCGTGCCCTGACAAATGGCTTCAGGTGGCATGCGTGCCATAGGTTTGCCATCCTGGATCTAAATGGTATTTTATGGCTTTATGTCTCTAAGATTTAATTCTCAAAAGAAAGTTTGTCCTATCTTGTCTTCACCCCAACCGTGTGTGTGTGTGTATGTGTGTGTGTGTGCATGCGCGCCTTTTAGTCTTAACACCCGGCAACTACAGGAAATGCAATTTACTTGGCAACATTTTCTGTAGTATTTTGTCCTTGCTTTCTTCTGTGCCTAATGTAGAACTAGGACAACCAATGTTGTTTTTCCTGGAAATGCTCCATTTCTCTTAACAACCTCTCAGCTCTGGAAATTTTGTAGTCAGTCCTTTTCAAATCTTTCTTCTTCATATACATCTGTAAAAGCTAGAGGAGCACTATTTTAAATAAAAATTAGGAAACATCCCCCTTTCAACATGGGTAAAGTAAAAAATTCAATCCAAATTTCCTTTGCTCTTCATAAGCAGAGATTTGCTTCTTGGTTGAGGCAAAAACAAAGACAGACAAGCTGACACAATCTGGGTTCTTTTTTTCCCTGTCTATCCGAAATGCAACAGAGATGCTAAACTTTTATTGAAATATTCTTAATTTTCTAGCGTCTATATTATCGTCATCTCACCAACTGGTTTAATCAGGCCTTGGAACAGAATGATCACAGGAAGCAATGAACAGAAAATAACCCATGAGAAGCAACAGAAAAAAAAAATGCTTGAGACATGTAGGCTATTAATAAAGCTATGTTCTGCAAACCCTCGCAGTTTGTTCAATGCAGCAGCAAATAGGAAAAATTAGCTCATCAATTTGGGTCAAATCCCTTGGAACAAAGGCACTGATTGGCAACCCATCCTTTCACTGAAGTGTTTCTTGGGGCTTTTACTAGTTGGAGTAAAAGTAGCCTAAGCCCTTCCAAAGTAGTCTAGGCAGGGAAGGACATACTCCTGACAAACTGGACAATCAAATCCACATTTTCTTCAAACGTTTGTAGAAATGTTACTTTTTTGACATTTTTCTTTGTAATCTTCACTCTGGACTGAATTGGAAGCCTACTGAGGCTGCCTTTCTCTTTTCTTTTTTCAAGACTTAGCTGAGAACCTGCCTCTCTCACAAATCTTTTCAGCACTTCAATCTCTCAGTTGACGTCGTGCAATTGGTAACCAGCGGCCATATCATGATTCTTTTATTACACAAATCTCTGCTGCAACTACACTTACACCCTGTGCAGTTCAGGTCAGTTCACTGCATTTCAGAACAAGATATTGTAAAGCACAACATTTGCTGAAAAGGTATCAGAGTCTGGCGCATCTCCTTTATGGGAATACATACAACAATAACTAAAATACTCGATCTGTTTTTGTTTAGGAGAAAAACGATATATAGACAGACTCGGGGTTGGGCTTCAAAAATTTCAGCAACGGGTTCTCTACCCAGTTGCTGGATGGACGTGGCCATGGTAGGCATGGCCTAGTTGACCACCTGCACCACATCAGAAGGACGGGGCGTTTTTGTCTTCCCCAGGGTCTGGAGGCTTTCCTCGAGTGTCTGGGAGGGTGAAAATCTCTTCCCCTCGGGCTCTGGAGGCCTTCTGGGAGGCCAGTTTTTCTCCCTCCCTGAACTTCTGTGTGGGCTCTGCACTTACCTCACATCCAAAACGGGCTGTATGGAGACTCCTGGGAAGGGAAGGGTGTGAGGGGCAGGGCAGAAGGGGCCAGCCAGGGGTAGGATTTGTAGGTTCTCCAAACTGGCCATAATGTTAGCAATGGGTCTCTTGAACCCGGCCAAACCCATAGCAGCCCACCCTTGGGCAGACTGGAATTGGTCATGAGAAAGTTTCAAGGAAGATCAGGTAACTAAGTCTGTGAGGGGAGATGAAAGTAAATGAATATGTTTAGCCTTCATGTAATATCATTAAGGGAAGTTAGAGATGATACAAACTTTCAAAGGCCCAAAATAATAAATGTATAGTAACTGCTGCAGAGAAGATCAGAAGCCACTCTTTTATATTTTTACCCTTTTTCTTTTACTTGCACTACTTTTCATGCCTTTTTGTCTTCTTTTTCTTTACTTCATATTATTTCACATCTATCTTTTATTTCTATGTAAAACTCCAATAAAAAAATTATAACAGAAAAAAGGGCAACCATGTATTATAAGAGGCGGACATGATTCCTTGGAAGAACAGTGATCTTCAGGGGTATCCACAGAGTATGGTCCAAAGAATAAAGTCTCTCACTTACAGGATGCCCATATAAATCAAGTGGAACTTCCCTCATCCCATTGTGGCTGCCTTCTTGATCTTTTTGACTGTATCCTGCAGATACTGTTATGATATTAGATTACAGGAAAGTAGATTCTCAGCTGTAGGAAAAATATCCTAATCAGAAAAAAGAATTAATTTCCAGGGGAGGTGATAGAGCTCTTCTTCTCTTAAGGCCTGGGGTTTCTCAACCTTGGCAACTTTATAGTGTGGATTTCAGCCCCAAGAATCCCCCAATCAACCATGTTGAAGTCCACACATCTTAATATTGCCAAGGTTAAGAAACCTGTGTTTGGCTGTTTGGCAGTTCCCTAAAACTGGAGGCTTTTACAGAGGGCTTGTCCACAAATTGTCAGATTGACCTGTCCCTAGAATAGGAAAGCAACTGTTCTCTGGAGGTGTTTATTCTTTGGGTTCCCCACTGCAGATTTGGCCTCCTGCTGAAGTTTGAAAGCAGCCATTTCCTCCTATGTCACCTTCAGTTTTCTTGTTCATTCAGGCTGGATTGTTTTGGTTCCTTACCATTAAACTGAGTGGTTCATTGACCACTTCATAGAAAGAGGAACACTCCCTTAACACAGACAATAATGGTCCGCATATACTGACTTTTAAGACTTCTCTTTCCTTACTAGTGTTATAATAGCATAGAGAACATTGGTTTTATTGTACATGGTTCCTGGTTCAAAATGTAACTGAAGCATTTATTTTAAAATACTAGTGTCTTCCACTTACTTTTTTCTATTTGGCTCAGTTAATAATACAAAAAGTGCAGGATTACAGAGTTTCATTGTGAAATCCATTAGCCTCAAGAGACTGATCTCACCAGTGGTGGGTTTCCAAAAAAATGTAGAATGGGAAGACAAGGAACGCGAGGGGGACCCCGTCCCCCATGGATGGGCTCCAGAGTCATTGCCGGCCGCGCAGAGCCTCGTCGTGGCTCCACACCATGGAAAACAAAGGCGCACGTGTATACCCCATACAATTACAGTCTCGGAGACTTCGCAACAGCGGGAACTTGTTCTCACTCATCTGGGCTTCTGCAGAAGCTTCCCTCCAAAGCCCTCCAAGGGAGAAAGGGCCAGTTGGGAGAGGGGCTTTGGTCCTGCTCTGGGCTTGTGCGGGGCATACATGCACCTGTGTTTTCCACGGTGTGGGGCCACAGCCAGAAGACAAGAAGCACAAGGGGACCAGGAGGGCTTCATCCTTCTGAAGAGGACCTGTCCCCAAAGAGGGCAGATGTGGTGGCATCAGTCTTGGGATGTTCTGTGGAGCCCCCTCAGGGAAAAACGCTGTGGGGGATGGCTTTTTAATCAGGTGTCTGTCAGAGAGAAGAGGGCAGTGCACGCCTATGGGCTTGTGCAACAGCCAAATCCTCACCTCCTGTTCCTTCTTCGGCTGCTGCACAAGCCCATGTGGCGTGTGCTGCCCTCTTGTCTCTGACAGCCGCCTCAGTTACAATGGAGGGGGGAGGAAGTGCATGTGTTTTCCTCCCTCTGTAGGGATTTCCCACCCCTCATTGGTAATGAGGCAGCTGTTGGTGGGGCAAGCCTGGTGTGGACAGGCGGGTCAAGTGAGGGGCGACTGGGCGGGTGGGGGAGTGAGCAAGGGAGCAGGCAATGGAAGGAAGCATTCCGGTATGCGGCCTCCGGAAGACACACTAAATTTGACAAACAGGTGCACACGTACCAGGGTGTAACCCCTTGAAACCCACCCCTGGATCTCACATATAGAGCCCTGGTGGTGCAGTGGTTAGAATGCAGTACTGCAGGCTACTTCTGCTGACTGCCTGCTTCCAGCAGTTCAGCAGTTCCATTCCCACCAGTTCAAAGTTGACTCAGCCTTCCATCCCTCAGTGGTCGGTAAAATGAAGAACCAGATTGTTAGGGGCAATGTGCTGACTCTGTAAACTACTTAGAGAGGGCTGTATAAGTGCTATTGCTGTCACATATCACACAAAATACTTAAGCACTCATTTGTAGCAAAAACAATAATAAGAAATTAACATAAAAGTTCTGACAATGAAGGAACAATCAGTTTTTAAAATGATGTTTGCTCATGCCTGCGTTGTATATATACATTTAACTATGTGTGTATGTGTTAGAATGTGTCTCTGTATGTTTGTGTGTCGTGTGTGCCATGTATGTGTGTGTGTATGTCTGAGAGAGACAGAGTAAGTGAGTTACAGATTTAACTCAAATAAATAAACATTCCAGGAAACCTCATTCACAGGACGTAAAGTGACTGGCCATTGTTTTCCTAGAACATATAGATGGGAGGGGTCTAGCAACAGGGGAATTTTCTCAGTGGAAGGATATATTAATCTGCAGTCCAGACTGATTATAGTCTAAATTGTTGCCAATAACATAGGATTTTCTTAAGCTGGCTGGTACACAGGGCAGGAGCAGATTAAATAATAAGTGCAACTATGTCCAGAGTCTCTTTACCAAGATTGATTGAGATTAAGGAATAGATAAAGAATAGTGGAGACATTCTTTTTCTCATAGGCTTTCTATGAACTGGTGAAGGGATAACTCTTTGCACTGCTGATGCGGGATTTGAATCTTGTTGCCTAGGCAGGTCTCTTGAGTCTTTATCAACTCATCTACCTTTTAAACATAGATGTGTTTAAGAATAGTTTAGATAGGCATTTGTTTGCATCATTATGCTATGGAAAACTATGGATTTCTATCACATGTACATGTTCATGTGGAATCAAATGAGAATTTAATATCATTTATCATAGCTACTAATATTTGGTTAGTTGTTATTTGGTAACTGGTAATCAATGAAGATATGCACATCCTCCTTTGGCAAGTTTTCCCCAAGCCTCAATATTTCAATTTAAACCAATTCTATTTTGTAAAGAGAATTTAATTGTGTTAGTTAATGACCCCAATAAAGTTTTTCAAGTCAAGAGTTTTACAACATTTTGAAATCCATAGGCAGAGCAATATACTATCATAAGCAGCATATCACCACATGTGAAGTAGCCTAGACTAAGAGATGGTACTCAATTTATTTTATAGATGGGTGGACCTTGAACCTGAGAATTCCCAGCCTGGTCTGACAGTCTAAGCCCAGAATGCTGGTGCCTGATAGTAAAAAATGGAGATGAGATGCCAATTCGCAATCCTTGGAAAATTGCCCATGAAACTATGTTAACATTCCACAAAGAGTCTTTGTTAAGGCAAGACTGAATGCGGAAACATGACATGGCTATTTGAATTCTAAAGAAGTTATTAAGTTCCAGAATGCTGAAAAACAAACATAGGTGAAAACCAATAAGGAACTAAACAAAAGGAAAGTGGATAGATTAAAAAATATTCTTATTCTCATAGCAACATATAGGGATGACTGGCAAAGCTTTGATCTAGAAATAGGTTACTTCTAGAAGAAGTAACCTGGGACAATATCAACCTGTCCCAGGTTAATGTCCTTTAGCGTCTGTTGGGCTTTCCCCAATTCATATTCATATGATAGGAGTTATATTTTGTGGAAGGCTGGTATTGTCTCATGTCTCATATCCTTTGGCGATAAGTTCATAACAGGCAACATTTTCCATGCTGGGCCTGAGATTTGCTCATTACTTGCTTTAGCAGTTAATTCCTCTATGGAAAGACTCATGTGAACATTTCCTTTGGGCTCTCTCCAAGCAACTGGCAAACAGGTGACTGGCTAATTTATAGCCCAGAAAAATAGGACTTGTTCAAGGTCTTGTGCCAAGAAATAATTCTTGATAGCAACAGCTTCAATGGTCAGCCACTGCTACTAAACCACCCCATCTGATCCCATTTTGTGAGAGCTACAAACATTCCTGAATCATGGCTGGCTTCTTTGCAATATGCATTTGGGGATAACATGTCTGGAATTAGCTTTACAGAAGGATTGTGTTTGTTTAAGGATTTGGGCTCCTTTTCATATTTACAGGATAAATCCTATTGAGACTTATATTAGCTGTAAAAATGTTGTAATGCTGACTAGCCTAACCAACTGCAAGAATAGAGAACACACACACACACACAAACACACACACACAAGCTTCCAATTGGAGCATAGATGACTGAACCATCTCAGGCAACTGGCCATGGCAATCAGGCATGTTTCAGCCATTAGTATCATGTTTTCTGGAAACAGTTTGCCTTTAGAAGTTGCAGGTACTCTATCACTGGAAGTTTTAAAGAAGCGATTAGACAATGAAGATTGAGCAGGAGGTTGTACTAGAAGACCTCCAAGGCCTCTTCCAACTTGTATTCTGTCAACCCATTAATCTTACGACAAAATCAATGTTAACTACCATTCACAAACATTACACCTTAAATCAGTGGTACCCTTGTGACTCTGCAGAATGGCAGTGGCAGCGGTGGTGAGTGGCAGTGGCAGGGGAGAAGGGGATGGTAGAATGAAACAAAGTATAGATTTGTATATAAATGGTACAAATTATGTATTTAGATTCTTATAGAATCAGAATTAGAAAAGCTGTCTGGGTCATAAGATCCAATCTCGTGCTTCAGTGCAGGAATCCTATTTCAGGCACCCCTACAGAAGGGTGTCTAGCTTCTACTTGAAGTTGCCAGTGATTGAGAACCACCATTTCTCTCAGTAACTGGCTCCAATGTCAAACTGAACTTACAATTAGGAAGTACTTAAGGTTATAATTGCAACAGAAACTACTGTGGCTGAGCAAAAAATCAGGGGTGTGGCCAAATTATTCCACCGATTAGAAGTGAAACTCTAATTTGCTTTGGGGAGCCATTCTGAAGAGGCAGCCGATTTAAGAGGAGTGAAATGCCCCTTTGAAGATTTGCCTAGTTTTAGTGGATTTGCATATGAAAGTTTAACTTTGGTGCCAGTTTTTAATGTTTGTAGATTTAATAAACATATATTAATGTATAGTGGCAATGTATAAGTATAGTAATGTATAGTGGTGTTATTTATTTTAACTGTAGGTTGGGAGCCACCTAGAGTTAGCTATAAGATTGGTGGCTATATAAATGCTTGAAATAAATAAACGCATGTAATAAGAGTTAACTAACTAATCAGAATGATTTTGGCACTGAAATGAAAGTAAATTAGGTTTACCTCATTCCCACAATCTACCAAAGAATTTAACCAACTATAATGTGGTTTTAGACATTTTTATGGCAATATACTAATTAGCTCCAATATAGTATATATTTCCTTAGTATTTAACTGAAGCATGGGAAGCCAGTGAAGCTGCAGATTACTGAAAAGAATACAGATTACAGGATTTTCCTAATACCTCTTGGCTGCTTCTTGATTTCCCCTTTGAAAGAAATTTTGAAAGGGAATTTTGTTTTATTACTCACCATTCTAACCTAAAATCAGCAACAGTCAACATTATAATCTTAGTACAGGGCATGAATTTCATCGTGGTGTTAACATGGATGTTGTGGGATTAGTGAGAAAAGTCTTGTAAAATTTTGGGGAGGTGTATTCAAGAACCTGTCTTGGCTGCATATTTAGACATTATATGTGCTGCTCATACTTCTAGAACAGTGTTTCTCAACCTTGGCCACTTGAAGATGTCTGGACTTCAACTCCCAGAATTCCCCAGCCAGTTTCAACTCCCAGAATTCCCCAGCCAATTCTGGGAGTTGAAGTCCAGACATCTTCAAGTAGCCAAGGTTGAGAAACACTGTTCTAGAAGCTTCTTAGTTCAGTACAAAATAGTAGAGTATCATGGGACATTTTGTATCATGGGAATATTTTGTGTCAAGAGCAGACCTGATATGATGAACAAAGTACAAATTGAGTTAATCCTAACAATGTGCCTGATCAAAAGCAGATGCAATGCAGTCATTTGCCTTTGCCTAAAATATAGTGTAAAATGAAATGGTGACCCAGTAAAATATAATTAGTGCCACCATGGTATAGGATGACAGCAGGTTTGTACCTATTATTTCCATTTTCATCCACACCTGCTTGCTTGTCTGCACCAGTTTTATCAAGCAACAGCTAATTAGCACTTCTGTGGAAGCCCAGCTTTCTAGGCAGAATTGCTGGCATTTCCTCTGAGAGAAGCATTGCTAATTATACTATCATGAAAGCACAGTTAAAAGCAGAGATATTTTAGTGCCTCAGTATTAATAACAGGAAAATATACCGCTTACCTTAGTATTTGTTTATTCTGTCCTTTTCTTATATCTAACTAAATCATAGATATTCACAAAATTTGGATCCTGACTAATCTCATGAGAATAGATTGTTTTTCTATGTTCTTGGTAAGCATCAATGAGTAAGTCTCAAAACGGGATAATTTTTCAAATATATTTTTATAGTTTTCTTACAAGAGTCACTTTTGTATATTGTTGAAGATGCTAGCCTAGAAACCATGAGACTATAAATTCTGGCTAAATGACTTACTCTCTCTCAGCACAATTCACCTCACAGGGTTATTGTTGTGGGGAAAATAGGAGGCATTAGGGGATGGATGGATGGATGGATGGATGGATGGAGATAGATAGATAGATAGATAGATAGATAGATAGATAGATAGATAGATAGATAGATAGATAGATAGATAGAAAAAAGGCCATAATAATAATTTAGTTATTGCAAGAAGATTGCATAGATTAATTACACACAACAGCATAACAAAGTAGCAATAATGATGCATTGATGTACTGTATCTGCATGAGGTACCATTTGACTGCAAGCAACTCGATATATGGGTAAAAATGCCAAATCCAGTCTCAACATCTGACTGACTATGCAACCAACCATAACAATACTTTGTACTCCTATAACTCACTTTTTTAAATTATTGGATATTTTTGGATATAACAGGAAACAAACAAGATAAGAAACCACAGGAATAGTTGCTTGAAATATATATTTTATACCCCTCAATGTATTTCTGGAAATTAGCTTTTTTGATGGGAACCTGATGAAATGCACACGTAGGAAACAATTTCTGCTCTCTTAGTTTCCTCTTGGAAGATGTCTTGAAATGTGTTGGGAATAATACAGGAAATGTTTGAAGAAATTGCCTTTTTCATTAATTTCAGTTGCAGTTAAGTTTTATCCTCTTAGTTATAGTTATATATCAATCATAATTTCACTTTGGCCCCATGGCAAAAAACAGATTTGTGAATATATCTAACTTAGAATTGGTCTCTCAATTTTATCTAATTAAAAAAAAGTTGTATTTATTTTAGAAGAATCCAGAGAGGCAAAACATCTGAAAAAGAAAAAGTTAGTGTAATTAAAAGTATTGCAAGTATTTCATTGAGTTACAAAAGGATATCACAAAAAGCAAAATCTTACTGCGAAGACAAAACATAAGTAATTTCAAGAATGTGCCAGAATCTTGAGATAGATATGGAAACAGTATGATCTCATGGTAAAGAGGACTGATTGGAAAGCCAAGAAAGCAACAATTCCTGAGGTAAGAGAACAGTTAATCCTGTTTTTATTTCCCATCAGTCCTAGAAATATTATCAGGATTATGGGATTTATAATCCAAAATTTCTGAAGGCAATATAAGAACATGCTTTCTTTATTTAATGACTGCCTTTCTGCCATTATTCATTGTCCAGTATTTAGGTCATGCTGCCTATTATTCAGGTGATAGTAAAGAGTTATCAGTATTAATAGGCATTGATCACCTGTTTCTTAAAATCTCCCGTCAAAATCTGCCTTCCCAGGATTGATTAGTCTGACTATTAGGTCTGATAATGAAACTACCTACATCACTTTTCTAATTAAACAGGGAACTAATTAGCATTAGGTCTTAGAACATGTGCTCAAAGAACATCAAAATACTTGTGGGTTTCTCCCATGGTGCCTGCTGGATCCCTGATATTTATATCTTTCAACGAATTCATGTCATTAAAAAAGTGGATAGTTGGTGTTCTATAAAGAAAATACCTACCTCTACCTTTGTCGATAATGCTTGTGGGCCCACAGCATTTTTAGAAAATAAAAATGATGGGCAGCTGACATGCAGTGGTTTGTTTGGAGCTATGTCGACCTGTTTAGGAAAAGGAAATGGGGAAACGTAGGGGGCTGTCCAGCAGTGGAGAAATAATAGGGAAATTCTTATAAGCTGGTGTTTTGGAAAATGCTTTTTTATAAATTAATATTCCTGTTGGGTTCTTTCCTTGTCTTCCTGCAAACATTTGATTACCAGTCTAAATAGCATCACCAGTGCATGGAAGAGTTAAGTTTGCTGGTTGTTTAGATGTAGTAACTTGTCTTATGAGCCTTGATTGAGATATTCTTCCTTGATGGTTCTTGCTTATTTATTATATCTCTGGTGGTTGTAATTTTATGAATCCCAACCCCTCCCACACACAAACACCCTCAGTCCAAATGTATTTTCATCATTCTACACTTGTAGAAGCCTGAAATTTTTTTAGAGGCCTAGCAATAAGATTTTGATTTACTTCAAGTGCTAAACCAAGACAAGTGCTAAATACTACTATGTGCTAAACCTAGACAAAATAACCATGAAGGACAGGAAGTGGCCCTATGCTAGTGTGGTGGTGACATAAATGTTTGGGGGAAAAGTGCTTTGTGTCACCTTCTGTTTTATTCTTTTCGTGGGAGACATCAGGGACACAGCACCCTAAGCTTTCTTGCAAAACACCTATTGCAAACCAAGAAAAGGAGGAGACCTTGCTTTGATGCACATATGCCAGGGGAAAAACACAATCAAGCAGTACATTAAAGTTCCTCACCAAAGCAAATGCATTATTAATCATGCAGTGACTTGATATAACCTTTAATTACTCAGGGAGTTAGTTCTGTTCCTTTCTATTATAGCTCTTCCTTTATAGTTTTATTATCTTAATGAGTTATCATTCCCTGGAAACAAAAAAGAAAGAAAGAAAATGAAGAAAGCTATTTCTCAAAGGTGCACAAGGAGATTCAGGATGTGCATGTGTGGATGGACACAAAGGAGAAAATATGGCATTATGTTAGATAAGTAAATTATCTCCTCCCCAAAACACTTCCCCAGGGACAATAACCTGTCAGCTCAGCCATAAAATATTTAGATACAAAGGAATGCTGATTCAGATATTAAAGAATAATAGAAGCATCAGAAAGGACATTTGATAATACCTACAGTAAAGTACATGTTAACAGATACAAACTTTGTATGTCAGAAACCATTGTGTTCAGCTCCATTCCCCACTGTCTTGATTATATACACACACACACGCTATAAATCCAGTCAAGTATTCACATCTCAGTAAAATTAGTTACAAGGTAATTTTACACATCACAGTAAAATGTAATGACAATCAATTACTTTTAAGATTTGTCTTAAAGATTGTACAACTATTTGCAACTGAAAAAATATTTTTTAAATGGAATTAACAAATTTAACAATGTAAAAATTCTAATTAATATTTTGTATGGTAACTATGGCGAGATTGTATGTATGCCTACAAGTCGGCAATGAAGTTGCCTTCAAGGCAAAAGTTGCCTTCAAGAATTGCCATAGATATCTTGATCAATCTTTTCCAAATCAAAAGGATTCTGAGAGTCAAAACCCCACACATCTGGAAAGCATCATTTTGAGAAAGCAGCCAGCTGGCCAGCAAAGAGTAGTCAGATTCTGGTAAGTGATTTTATGGTCTTGGATCCCCACCATCTAGCTTTCCTCTTAAATATAATAAATGCTCTGCAGGTAGTATTCAACTTATAACCAGTTGTGTAATAACCATTCAAAGTTACAAAGTCCCAGAAAGGGCATTTTATGTTCTATAAATCACTTCCAGATGTTGTAAAATATTGTGCCACCCCCTCATGATCATGCAACCATACTTTGGGTGTTTGACAATTGGCTAACATTTACAACCAGCTGCCAAGTATCCTGTGATCATGTGATCACCATATGCAATCTTCTCTGCCAGCTTCCCCAGAAAGTAAACGGGAAGAGACAAGTAGAAGGGACCTGGAATCTTTCTGTGGACTGCAGGAACAAAGCTAAAATTCTAAAGATTCAGCTCTGTTCCTGCAGCCCCATGAATATAGCAGTAGACTTATATACCGCTTCATAGGCCTTTCAGGCCTCTCTAAGCGGTTTTACAGAGAGTCAGCATATTGCCCCCAACAATCTGGGTCCTCATTTTACCCACCTCGGAAGGATGGAAGGCTGAGTCAACCCTGAGCCGGTGAGATTTGAACCGCTGACCTGCTGATCTAGCAGTAGCCTGCAGTGCTGCATTTAACCACTGCGCCACCTTGGTTCCCTGTATGGGGAGCTGAAATCCTTCAATGGGCTGCAGGAACTTTTGAGAGCAAAAGGGCTGCCTGCAGGGAAGATTTCAGCTCTATTCAGAGCTGAAACCCTCTAGCAGGGCCACCCTTTCGCTTTCAAAGACTTGCTTGCCAGGAGGATTTTAGCTCCAGGTGACCACTTAATGATCGCAACAGGGGGTGCGAGGATTGTAGTCACAGAGCAAAGCATTTACATGGATGTCTCTTTTAATGACTGCTTTGTTCAACAACCAAGATTCTGGTAAACATTGTGTGAGGACTACCTGTAGGGTATGGAAGGAATATGGTGGAAAACTCACCCAGTAAAACATCAACAACTGGAGAGGATCCAAATTTTTATTCTGAAATTACAGTGAGTCTCCAGTCTCCTGTACCCAGATGAGCCAAGAGCCCCAAATTTACTTATGTTTTATATAATGCCTATCAAAAGCAGTTTGAGCATTTAAGAAGAGACCGCCATAGAGAAAGCAATGCTGTACTGATAAGGAAACAAGATAACTCTAAGGGAGACATAGGTATTATTCATGATGTAAACTCATTACAGATACATTCTCTGGTGTACAGCATAGCTACTCTGATCTATGAGAAGTGTCAAGGCTTTAACTGTTATTCTAACAACCTGATACCCTGCTTTACTGCACAAGGAAGGAGAAAGATAAGGAGGGATAGCAATACACATCCTTGACTCTACATCACATATCACAGTGTAAATTCTATAGAGATGTAATCATCAACAGGCAGCAAGAATTTCACTCTTAGGGACTGATCACACACACACACACACACACACACACACACACACACACACAAGAGAGAGAGAGAGAGAGAGAGAGAGAGAGAGAGAGAGAGGAGGGGGGAGGGAGGGAGGGGGGAGGGGGAGGGGGGAGAAAGAGGGAGAATGAGAATTAATTCAAGCTATATTCTTATTCCAATTTTCCACAGAGATTAGGTTATAGTTCCCATTTGACCACAATACTCATGAGTCTCTGTCATCTAATCACTATTTCTCAGCCAAACTACTTTATATCTTAATTACCTTTTTAATACATTAATTTGTGAGATCTTAGGCTTTTGTATCTTCCATTGCTTAACTTGAGTAATTGAGAATTGTGGTTCAGAAACATTTAGTAGAGAGAAGTTGTCCATCCCCCTTTAAAAGCTGTTGCAAACCACAAGCATTGGAAGAACCACGTTTTAAAAAATTGGAAGAAAAGTGTCTCTGCATTTCAAATCAGCTAATATGTGTACCAATAAAAGATGGCTCTGTCTTGCTTTTAATCCACATAGTTGTAATTCTGCAACGAGGTTGTTTTGAGCCTTTAATGGTAAAAACCTAAGTTGAGTAACAACAGGCTCTCTCCATTTCACAGGAATGTAAAATATGAATTGGACAAGGGACAAGCTTTGAAAATCTGAAATTCATTGAGCATTTCTTAAGAACTAGCATTCAGTCATCTGGGGTTTCACAAAGCAGTCAGACTGGCTTATTAGAAGATAGAAGTGAAGTATGGAAAACAAAAGTATCCCAAATATTCTCCTCAGGAGGAAGAGGAGGAGCTGCTGTACCAGAGTCCTGAAAATGATAGCTTATTTAGCTTTTACTCTTGCTTACTAAGCACAGTTGGTAATTTAGATTTATTTCTGAGCAGCTGTATTTAGTGTGTTGTTGAATGGCCAACCCAGGAAAGAAACATCAATAAGGCTTAAAGAAAATAGATCTTTAAGATCTTGTAAAATCAGTTGTTCCCTCTCCTACTCCTTGATTTCCCAGAGGTGAATGGCCTTAAATCTTAGCTGGTTCTTAGCTTGATCAGACAGGAAAAAAGGATGCTTTTAAAGAAACAGCAAACACATTTAGCTAAATTCAAGAACAGAAGTACTTACAGTTATAGTACCAAGTAATATGGAATCAGAAAAAAAATAGATGTTGCCTGTTCTGCACAATCATAGCGCTGCTTGTAATATTGGTTAAAGTGAGCAAAGAATGCAGCAATTGTCTGTAGAATCACTGTATTCTTGTTCTGTTATAAAAACATAAAATCTCTCTCAAGTCAAGCTTGCCCCTTGATAACTTCGCAGGAACATCTTGCAGTTTTCTTGGAAACAGTTCAGAAACCTTTTTCTAGGAAGTTGTTTTCACTTCCTACTGAAGATCTCTCAGTGGTCTCCTGCGCAAATCCTAATCCAGTCATACCCTGCTTAGCTCTCTAAAATCAATCAAAATTTCTAGGTGCTAAAGTGTGGCTTTCCTTTTATACGGACCAGATAAAGTTACAAGTTGGGCTGTTTCTTTAATATGCTCATTTGTAAGAATGAGATCTTTTTACAATTAATTTCAGAAGAATTCTATGTGTTTCTGCTTCTACCTCAGGCTACGGGAAGAAAAGTAAAACTATGAGATATTTTTCCTCCACTGGTTATGTAGGATGAGAAGATGTCAAGAATGAGGGAGGCAAGATGTGTAAAAGATTTATCTGTTGAAACTGCATATCTTCTAGGACCTACCCATGTAAGTACTGTGTTTCCCCCCAAATAAGAAAATCTTATTTTCTTTTGACCCCCCTAAATAAGCACTTGGACTTACTTTCAGTGAGGTCTTATTATCTATGAGGTGCAGGAGGCGGTAAGTGGGCACCTCATGGCTGCTACTGTGTTGCAATATTTTCGGGGAGGGGTTATTTTAGCGCATGCACTCAAAAGCCCGATTGGGTTTATTATCCAGGGAGGTCTTATTTTGGGGAAAACAGGGTATCAAGGTTCTGACTGATGAACCCAACTAAGCCAGCAAAGTCATGATGATCCAATCTCTTTAAATAAACTTTATTGAGTACATCATTTCAGCACACATGAAAGCAAAACCAACTCTACCTACTTCCTGCGGTTTTTGCATAAGTAAAGAATAGATTCTTCCCTCCCTTCATTAGCACAGGCATATTGTCCAATAAGGTGTTCTGATATTGCTATGGCAACTCTGCCAAGTCTTTGCCAAACATCTGTTGAGATGACCTTCATTCCCACAGGATGATTTCTTGTTGTTGTGGGGGGCTAGCCTTCCAAATTCTTTCACTCCCCTCTTACTCTATGGCAGCTGAGAAATGAAAAAAATGGCTGCAACTGCACATTTCGAAGTTGACAGTAAGACAGAGAGAATGGTGCTTACTTTCCTGGCATAGGTGGGAGGGGAGAAGAAATAGGGAACTCCACCGGGAGGACAATGGTAACCAGCATCCAGACTGAATACCTTGACAGCATCACTACCAAAGCTGAGGAACTGAATTGAAATCTGGGTATCAATAATGTCTTCATTACATTCAGTTTCATCATAGAAGCCAAGCAGTTAATGCTATCTCAAGAAAGAGCCCATAGGACTTTCAACATTTATCCTATATTATTGTGTCAAAGTAACAATCAGACTTAAGATTAGGCCTTGCATCAGTGATCATTGGGAGATATATGAAGATGCTATAAGTCAGTCATGAATATCCTAAAGTAGGTTTATCATATGTGTGAGCTTCTATGTGTTACTTTTCTTGGAGATAGGGAGAATTTTCTTTAGGCCCTTTTAACTTTTATGGTGATGCTTTCAACTTGATTTTCCTGTGCTGCCTGGATTGTTTAAAGAAATTGTTCTTTTAAAGAATGCAGGCACTTATGGTATGATAGCAGCTTTGCTCCTGTTGAGCAGCATTGAATGGGCTATAATGGGAACATTTGATAGCTGTCAATAATTGTGTGCCTCCATCTTCCAGGAAAGGCTCAAAGGAAACATTCTTCCAATCATTTTTAGCTCTGTGAATTATCCGATGTCTCCTGTTTCACTACATCACTCGGGTAGATGTGTGCTTCCTGGATTCCAGCAAGCTTGTGAATCCTGATCAAACAAAGAAATGCTTTAAAGCAGCGGTTCTCAACCTGTGGGTCGGGACCCCTTTGGGGGTCGAACGACCCTTTCTCAGGGGTCGCCTAAGACCATCAGAAAACACATATTTTCAAAAAATATGGAAAACGTAAAATAATTTTATGGTTGGGGGTCACCACAACATGAGGAACTGTATTAAAGGGTCGCGGTGTTAGGAAGGTTGAGACCCACTGCTTTAAAGGAATGGGATGCAGAAAGGAAAATACAGCAAGGGGAAAACAGAAACTCTAGGTTTGAGAACTATGGAAATCTGAAACCAGTTCTGTTGTCTGTTGGTCTGGTTACTGAAACTGACAGACTCAGGGAGTTTTACTCAATGCCTTATAATTAAACAGAAGAAGATAATGTTACCCTGGGGATCTGGTTATAAATTTAGTATTTCATAGGCCTTTTTCCAAAGCAAACAAACCTTCCAGCCATTTATTGCCATGGCTTGCCCTGCTCAGTTATTTGTATGCCCTATGAAGAGCTGAGACTACATTATCTCAGTCTTGATTGGCATTAGAGGCAACCAGGGACCGTTTCTTTGCTGACCCTTTCCCCGTGTCAATCTGTATGCCCTATTGGAAAACAGAAACAGGGATCATGGCATGGGACATGTTTTATGGAGAACGACCCTTACCTAATGAATCTAGATGTCTTCGATGAAGGCATTTCCACACAAAATGATTCAGTGTTGTTAGAAAACACTTCCAAAACCCTTTTGTCATTATAACAGAGGTATTGAATGGCTGAGCTGATGATTATCGTTGCTATTTGGTTGTGCTTGAAATGGAACTCTGTGCTCACTTCTGGTCAAGAGGCTGGGCAGCCAGGCAGCTCCCTCTCAGTATCTCAGACTAAACAAGCAAAGGTGAAACTGCTAGTTTATCCCCCTTTTTGGAAGCCCATTTGCAAAATCTCAGCCCATGTGCTTTTCATTTTTGATATTTTCTTGGTGCTTTGGAGGTGTTGGGGTGGAGTGGGGGCATCAATGCTGCAGTTCCTTCTTATTTTTAACACCAAGCTTTCTCTCTTTCTTTCTCTCTCTCCCTCCTTCCCTCTCTCCTTCCACCCCAACCCACCTCACTGCATAGTTGTTATTGTTAGAAAAATAGGGAAGGGAAGGAATAATATGTATGTTGACACTGTTGAGTTACATAAAGTAATAAAGGTGGGGTTTTAAAATATTTAATAAATAAATAGAGGCAGCATCTAGGATAGAGATTATAGGAAAGGATTTGCAACGTTGCCAAGACAATCTCAATCTTACACAGGAAAAGACCCAAATACAACAAGACCAGCATACCTACACCCGTGAAAATCTACGAAAATGTGTGTGTGTGTGTGTGTGTGTATGTATGTATATGTTGCATTTGTGCTGATAAATAAATAAAGGGAGACTAGTATAGATCTATTTCAAGCTATTTAGCTCTCATCAGCTAGCCATACCCTTACTGGGATTTGAACCTGTGCTGTAGGCAGTTGTGTTAGCCACTAGGCTACAGGTTCTCCTCCTTTATCAGCTGAGCCATGGAAGTAGGTATGCATTTTGTGTCACAACCCCTGGTATGCCAAAATATATATTTGGGTATACCAGGGATTCCATAATATATATGAGACTGACATGTTATGTGTATAGCATATAGGTCTCACTGACATATATATATTTGTGTGTGTGTGTGTGTGTGTGTATTGCATATGCATATGAGTGTGTATGTTTGTGTGATGTGTATGTATATGTATATACATACACACAAACACGCGAACAAAGTATACAGTATATGTATAGTGTATATATATTGTGTACACATTTGTTTTCGTAGATTTTCACGGGTTTAGGTATGCTGGTCTTGTTGTATTCAGGTCTTTTCCCATGTAAGATTGAAATTGTCCTGGCAACGTTTCAGCGAGGTCTCACTCGCCATCTTCAGGCTGTGTTTTTGGCTTAAAGTGTGATCGGAAGATGGCAGCTTCGATCACACTTTAAGCCCAAAACCCAACCTGAAGATGGCGAGTGAGACCTCACTGAAACGTTGCCAGGACAATCTCAATCTTACACGGGAAAAGATCTGAATTCAACAAGACCATTGTATACACGCTATATACATACATATGGATATGGATATTGGATATATGGGTTTAAATATGGGAATGAAAGATACTATGTGACTACCCTGATTTCAGGTCTTCTGGCTTTCATATTTCATGTTGAATCATGATCTCTAGTTTGGGCATTTTTCAGAGTCTTTGGAAAAGGTACTTCTGAAGGATGTTTGCTTTTCATAGAAAGACAGGATATTATTAAGGGAAAACCAGTCTGAAGTAAAGTCTTGATTTGCTTCAAGCACCACAAAAGCAATGCTGTCATGCAATTCTGCTAACCACCCAGCGATGATAATGAGTCAGTTCATGCTTAGCAAGCATCAACACAGCTATCAAATCATATGTTTCATTACAAGGGGCAAAAAAAAAAATGATCACAGATCATCTTTCATCTCCAGTGCTTTAATACAACTGACAAAGAGAGGGAAGGTCATTAAGCATTATGCTTATTGTCTGGAACTCTATCGATGCTATGGATTAGCCTTCCATGATGCTGAAGTAGCAAAGTTTCACTAAAAAGGTCCTACAATAAGGGAGGGAGATTTTTATTATTTTTGTTCGCTATATTGGTATGGTTTTCCTTCAGGCTGAAACTGGTTTTAATTAAGGTTGAATTGAGCAGAACAGAAGACATCTGGTTGCACAGTATACAAATCCAGATAAGAAAAAAATAGTTCATACCTGCTAGCTTCAGTAGCAATATTGAGGAGGTATGATTTCAATTTATTGCATAGGAATTTTAGATTATGGAATTTTTTAAAAAAAACTTAAAAGTGAAAAAGGAATTAAGGGTATTGGTAAGCAATGGTTAGGCAGAGGTAAGGGAGGTGACTAAGCCTGTTTCATATAGACAAAAGATACTAGGATTTATTGGGAAAGGTTTTCTCATTGGGTTGACAACTTATAGAAGCAGACAGTTCTCTCATTGGAGAAAGACCAGTTCAGGCTCAGTTTAAAGATCAAGGTTTATCAGAAGGGAGAGTAGGGGTCTATTTGATACTAGAACATGCATCAGCCAAACAAGTAGGCAATAGATCAGTACTGTATTTGCAGCTATACTGAGGTTTCTTTTTTTTCCCCACTCAATTTTTTATTATCTTTATACATATCAGTGCATAAATGGTATGGCAACTAGGTAACACATAACTATAGTTTTATTATTCCTAAATATTACATTTCATTTCCATTATTTCATATCATTTATACATGTCTTTTATTATCACCTTTCATTTCTGAACCATCTTTCAGTTCTTTTGTATATCTTAACATATTAATATATAATTATTACTGTGTTTCCCCAAAATTATGACATGTCCTGATAATAAGACCATGCCAGATTTTTCCTGTGAGCAAAAATATATGCCCTCCCCCAATAATAAGCCCCCTGGACAACCCCCCCTCCAGCCAGGCAGAGTGCCACTCACCAACCTAGCGATATCCCGAAGGCATAAAGCCACAAGAGCCGGGGAGGGGGGGTAAAGGCACTCACATTGCTTGACGACTTTGAGATAATACTAGGTTGGTGGGTGGCGCTGTGCCCAGCTGGAGCGGGGGGTTGCTGGGCAGCTGCTCTGCCCGGCAACCCCCTGCTCTAGCTGGGCAGAACGTCACTGACTGACCCAGTAATATCTCAGAGGCATTAAGCTGCGTGGTGCTCTGCCTGGCTGGAAAGAGAGGTTGCGCGAGCACTTGTTCTGCCTTCAGCTCGCGTGCCTCCCAGCTTCACCATGCCCAGCTCTCCCTGCAGGGCTGGGCCAGGGCTGCCGCCTCCACCGCAGCCCTGCTGCCGCTGCCATGCTCTGAGCATAACCTAAGGTTGTGGGCTGGCTGTTGGAAGACTGTGGTTGGACAGAGAGTCTTCCCACAGGCAGCCCACAACCATAGAGCATAATCCCAGAGCAGCTGCTGCCAGAAGACTCGGCAGCGGATCTCTGGAGTTTGGAAGCCGGTTATGCTCAGAGCAGGGCGGTGGCAGGGGCAGGGGCGGCGGTGGCGCCCTGGCCCAGCCCTGCAGGGAGAGCTGGGCACACGAGCTGGAGGCAGAACAAGTGCTTGTGCAACCTCTCTTTCCAGCCGGGCATAGCGCCATGCGGCTTAGAGCCTTTGGGATATTACTGGGTCGGTGAGTGGCGCTCTGTCCCACTAGAAATGGGGGTTGCTGGGCGGCTGCTTATGAGTGTGGTCACTTCATGGCAGCTATCTATGACAGCGCAACACAGCCGTTTGCCCTTGAGGCTATGCCCGGCTCTTTGGGCACCTGCTCGCAAGAGAGCAGCCACCTGGCAACCCCAAACCAATAAGCACCCCCCACCCCGATAATAGGGCCCAAGCAAAATTTGGGGGAGTTAAAAGAAAATAAGACCTTGTCTTATTTTCGGGAAAACATGGTATTATTCCCCACTATTTTCTATCCCTATTTTAACTTCCCCCTTTCATCACTATAATATTAAAATATGTGTTTTCCACCTATTTTGTTGTTCATATTTCCTTAGATAAATCAAAGTTCCATCCTTAATTCTTCCATTATTCAATATCTCCTTATACAGTTATACAGCTATACTGAGGTTTCTGATGAGTAGTATTAGTGCTGCCCTGGACTACTCAGTAGCATCATAGCACGCAAGTGAGAAACTAGTACTAACAGCAATGAGAAAAGACACCTATACTCGGAGGTCATTAAAGAGCTCTGGCCCTGTGATTTTCTATGGGAGTCTTGCTAACTATGAGTGTTACCTCCTAAATGCACATAAGAGTTCAAGGTGGACAATTAATGAATTAATATAGGTGGACCTGAATTTTTGCACTTGTCATTCAATCCTTCAGTTTTACTGAATGATAGCTTTTATCATCCCTCACTATTGGTCAGGCTGTCTAGTGTTAGTTGTAGTTCAGAAACACCAAGGTTTCCTGTTCCTCCTTTACAGAATTTGCATACCTGCCTTCCAATAATATATGGAAAGGAAAAGGGTATTTGTGTGCTGATAGGATGCTTAAACCACACTCATCATGAGGATAAATCTGTTATGAGATGTTGCTAGCTGTATGAATGGAGAAAGGCAGCCACTGCAAACATGGTGGGAAAAGCAATGAGCAAATTCTGCCAGACTGACTTCCAAAGAACAGGGATTTTTTAAAAACAACCTCTCAGCCCACCCCTCAAAATGGTCTTTTGATAGTTTTCAATTACCAATAGTGCTGATCATATTACAGATAGGATGCGTATATCTGGCATACATGCTAGATAGTGAAACACTAGAGCAGCCTATCTGCTCCAACTTTTCTTGATTCAATCTGCAACTCCTACAGCTCAACAGAGAATGGGTGGAGTGGTACTGAAGTGTGGTGTCAGCTCCATAAGTGGCAATTTCAAGGTCATTAAACCATTAAATGAGCTTCTTCCACAACCTCTGGGAAAGTGCTCTTTATTCAGAGCTGGGTTCTTCTTTTTTCTTTTTTTTTTGAAACTGAGCTCTAATGAACTTTAAATGATCTGAGCCAGAGGCTGACAGCTGCCTTTGTTGAATCAATGTCATATACAACTGGCTTTGTTAACTGAATATCATAGAAACAGAGAACCTGCCTGAACTGGAGCTATATCAGTCTCTAATTCTGTGAATTTTAATTGCTTTTTCAAGAGTTCCAGAGAGTGGAGTCAGAGACAGTATCTTTGTGATGGCTTAGAGAGTGTTTGTGGTTTGGAAAGAATTCTAGGCATCCTTCTCCGACCATGTAAAACACTATCATTGCTATGCAAGAAACACTGATAATGGGACCCACAGAGCTGTCTCACAAGCATTTTATTCAGAGCAGAGCATATGTCAAACATTAACGACTATGCTCCTGCTAGAGAACAGGAGCATCAAGACCTCGTTCAAAATGAAAATAGCTTTTAATAAACCATCGTTAATCAAGATAGATAAAAATAAGCTGCAAAGCTTTTAACTGAAGAAAAAAATGAAGTTACTTATACTTTGGAACACAGCTTTAGGTCCTGTGTAACAACTTAATGTGTAACTTATTACACATTGTTATGCTATGCCTAGTGCAAAGCACCACCTCCGTGCTACCTCACTGGATAATAGAAGCAAAATAATACATAGCAAATGCACAAAGATGCACTAATAATATACATCAAACTTCCCACAAGTTTCATACTAAGCACCATATTTCTTTTCCTCAAAGCAGGACATAGTATAAGTTCCTAGTGCTCTTTGAATTAGTACTTTTACAACCCCCATCCACTGGGATTTGCACTGAAGTGCCAGCGTAGATCTATGGACTACACTGAATGCCAATGGTTGCATTCTCCCATCTCTTTTGCAGACTAGGTGTGGCCCATTTCACTTCCTCTAGAATAGTAAGTCCTCAACTTATAACCATTTGTTTAGCAACTGTTTGAAAATACAATAGCTTTGAAAAAAAGTGTCTTATGACTGATTCTTGTACTTAAAACAGTCAGAGCATCCCTACGGTCACGTGATCAAAATTCAGTTGCTTGGCAACTGGCATATACCTGGATAGTTGCGGCATTCAGGACTCATTTGATTGACATTTGCAACCTTCCAAGTTGACTTCCAACAAGCATAATGGAGGAAGCTGGATTCACTTAACAAGTTGTTACAAGGGTTGGGGAAAAGTCTCTGTGCCACTTTGTAAATGAAAGGAGAAGCTACAAATACTAATCGAATTAAAATGCGAAGTTGCAAACTAAAATAAAAGATTCAAATTTTCTCAGTTCAGTAGTGTTGAATGTTTCATTTTGTTTTCTTTTTGAAATGGGTCTTGTTCAGGACCTTTTTATGGGAATCATGTGTATTTCTGAAAATAGTATTATTTCTATGGCCATAACAGGAAGGTCCAGGAAAGAACAGGTAGCAATAATTGGATTCATATTTTGCGATTATGGTTTCTTTAATATTTGTTTATTGAGTAAACCACAATGACCTTGATTTGTACAACCATTATCCCTTGGACATTAAACCATAAATAACAATTTGTAAGTCACAATGGTGATTTGCTTGATTAGGCTTAATATGTTACACAAACCCAACCATTTGTGCAACAAACTTATGAATTAACATATTGGCTGAACAAACTCAACCAGAATTAATTTCACTGAATTAAATGGAACAAAGGTCTGATTTGAATAAAAAATAGTTTCCTCCTTCCTATATCAACAGCACATACTTTTAAAATGTAAAAGGTAATTGTATTCCACCATTGAAATAAAGGAATCATTCTTACCATCAAGAGACAGCTTCAGTCCTAATGAAAAAGCTGTGTTGTTGATGTAGAAAAAAATATGGTTGATCAAACTGTTGCTACTGTCCCATATGGAGTCCCAAATCTGCAGCTTAAATTAAGAACAGTTTAATGTATTAGGTATAGGTGTGCACAAACTCAGATCCACCACTGATGAAATACTTGGCTATATCAGATTTCTCAGGACATGAAAGAAGAAAATGATTCTTCTAAAATGTTTCTTCCTAAAATGCCTGATTGGGCATTTTATGATTTTGAAAAGAAGGTCTTAGAAAAAAGAAAACATACTATACTGTAACAGATATTTTAAAAAGGCACCACAGAGTCTAAACTTAATAAACAAAATGAGAATTCCTAAGCCCATCATTTTTTCTATTGTGCCTATAAAAATTCCTTCCTCAGCTCTGCTAACAGCGATGTGGAAGGAAGTGTGTCAAAATAAGCAACGGGGGAATAGTCATTCTAGTCAAAATGTAAAAGCCCAGCACAGAAAATTTGACATTGGCTTACAACAATAAGAAATCCATATTGTGCATGATTGACAGACTGACAGATTTTCTATTTCTTCTATTTTTCTACATTGCCCAGTGAACTAGTGAACCAAGACCAGCTTGGAAGTGAGACCATACCTCTTTGCAATAAGGCTCAAATTATTTTTGGAGAACTGGCTTATCTCTGAGGCTGGTTTTGAACCTGATTGATCTTGTGACTTGTTTTCTTTGGGGATTAGAGTTGATTTAATTCTAACTTCCTTTCGCTTTCATTGAAATCACAACCAAGCTAGCATTCAGTTCTTTGTGGTTTAATTACTGTGGCTATACAGACTTGTGAATAATCTATGTTCCTTTGTTGGGCCAGATAGCTACAACATATTTCCTGATTCTCTCCATCCTCCAATTCCCAAGACACAGCATCATAGTCCTACTTCCTTCTCAGAATGTTTTGTTTAGAATGATTCCCTAAATCTCTTCCAATCTAACTGCTAACATAATTATGGTCATAGCTCAGAGCTTTATAGACAGATTATAATAATTTCTTATTATTATATTAGTGGCTACTTATCCAAAACCATTCCAAAATCCTAAACTCGGGATACCCTAGTCCAAGTCATTCATCTATTTGGTATTTAACAAAGCAGATAGTGTATCATTTAGCAGCAATGTAATATGCACATACATACACGATGATGTTCAATGAACTGGAAGAATTACAACCACTATTTAATGGTTCTGAGAGAAGACTTTTTTATTTTTTGAGAAAAGGCAAAATTAAATACAATGGGAAGCCCAGTGAGTTCTGAAAGCAAAGCTTATGCATTGCTTTGCTTTGTGTTGCTCTGACAGCTCATGAATTCTAATTGTCAAGTTATGCACCTCAGTGGTTCAAAGAGCTTCATTGAGGTGAAGTGCAACCATTTTGCATAGGCCACATGTGGTGCAATGAGCTTGCTAAAGACTGGAGTTTCAAATCTCCAGAATAACCAGAAAGGAATGAAACCAATTGATTCCATATTTTATCTATCCCAAACAAATGGAAAGGGGTGAAGAGAAATAATAGTACTAGTACTTTTTCCTTTAGTCTGTGCTTATGTGTAAGTGCAATACAACAGCACCAAAAGAAACAAATATTGCAACTTTTATCTATCCACAGTTCTACCATAGTTTAAGCAACATTATTCTTACTTCTTACAACCACAGAAGGTCTTGCCAAAAGGAGTTCTTTCAGCACCTTTTAAATTTCAGGAATTCACACTTCAGGTGTAATTTCAAGATGAATTGATTCCAAAGAGTACATTAGAGATTAGGGGGGGAAAACCCGCTGATTGCATGAAATAGCCATACTAACTCATGGAAAAGCTAGCCAATTCTGATTATGCAATTGAATAGAACGTACAAGAATATACTGTATCTTCTTATTGATAGTGTCCAGAAGCTGAACATCACCAATGTAAATTGATACAAATGTCTGTTGGTTTCCTCCTTTTTTTAAGCAGAAAAACCTAGTTATTGTGGGGTTTCTTTTCATTTCCTTTTTGTGTCTAGCAGTTCTGAGGTTAAGTTTTATTGCTACAGAACAGGAATCACCTTAGATTTTATTGCATCACCATTTCTCAAAGGAAAGATGATAATCATTTACTTCTGGCTGTTCTAAGATTACTGCCACACTGTACCATTTTTTATCCCCAAGAATTCCATTCTTTTCATGTATCAGACACTCCTGATACATAGTTATTCACACACGTGGTGTTTCCTCCTCCATTGGAGGGGTAAAGGATGCTCCAGGCTCAAAATAGGAATGGCGTGCACTCATCATGCTCACCACTGATGCTATGGCCCCTCTATAGAACTTCTCAACTGGTATTCTTATTTATAGACATTCATTCTCAATTATATGCAGACATCCTGAATAATTAATACTTTAAGTCAATTATGGTTCCTGGTTAAACTGTATCTCAGTCAGAGGCTTGTATGAATTCCTCACATTGCATTTCAGAGTGCAACAAAGTGTTGCTAAGCCACTCACAGAATGATTTTCAAGAAACATGTCTAATCTGAAAAATGCAAGAGTAATTGGCCCCCTTGAAGGCTAATAAAATGAATATTTCCACAAAAATATTATCAAAGAAAGTTGAAGCTAAAATGGAATGATTCCCATTAAAAATGAATGCACCAAACAGACTGAAGGAAGACAGAGAAAGAGTCCATTAGTCCCTAGCTAGAGGAAAGGAAATAATAAAGCATGACTCTTTCAACAGCCATATAAAGCTATCAGGACATGTGAATGACTTGTGTTCTTGGAAAGAATGCAGGATGGAGAATATGTATTTCTTGGCAAGTATTGCATATTGTCTTGGAGGTAGGAAAATCTGGTGTTGAGATTGATGACTGACAGCCAAAAAGAGATTTAAATTATTTTTTAAGATACTCCATGGTTTCTGTGGCAACTCAAATTAATTTATCTTCTTTGAACTTGACACATTTCTGTTATTTTCTTCAGGGTAGGATAAAAAATAAAACCTTTCTTTTAAAGCAATATGATATAATTCAAACATAAGAAAAAGTCTGGTGGCAGAAGAAAGTCTCACCATTTTAACATCACCTAAGCTTTTGAGGATCATGTCTACTTTACCAGTTGAATGTATACCAATTTATGCAAGGCTGAATTAGATTAAGCAGCCTCCCCAAAGATCCCTGTACTGCAAAATAACAACAATGATCACAACTCTTAGCCTGACATAGCTTGCTAATGTGAATTCAGACCCCAAGAGCTCCTGGGATTGACTAATCCTGTTTGAAACAGGAAACTAATATGAAATCTGTAATAACACTCCCTCCCACCCGTATCTTAAAATTCCTGATATTTCTCACAGAAACTTCATTTTGCTAGAGAAGCCTGACTGCTGGAGGACTTGAATAACTCATTCTTTTTTGTTATTCTCACATGTTAGTCTCACAGATAGCAGCTGTATTTAATATAAGGCAGATGGCAGTTGCAAAATTTCCTATCAGAAGGAACCGTGATTCATTCTTAGAGTTGTGTTTTGATTCCACTTCCACAAATTAATACTAAGTAATTAAAGCGGGAGGGGGGGCATGGCTTTCTTCTGTTTGAGGCATAATAATAATCTTCACAGTATGATAATGGTAGGAAGATGAGCCATTTTATTTTCATAAATTGAATGGACTTAAATAGAATTTAGAATCTAAGTTGCCCAACAAAAAATATGGGGTAAGAAGGCATCATTGCACATGTTTTCAAATGGCCTGCAATTCCCAAGACACTTGATGTTGGTAATCTGGTCACAATTTTTTATAAATCATTTCTACTACTTATGCAGCACTAGCTGCAAGAGCCGGTAGAAACAATCCAATAATAACAGCAACAAGCCGTTAGTTCAAGGCACACTGTTTGGAGGGTTTTGAGGCTTGGCACTGAATTCCTGAGGAGGGCAGCATCTTGAGGAAGGTCATTCAATACCAACAGCCTTGATGGATCCACTAATCATGGGCATGTCCATCTGAAGAAAACATGTCAAAACTGTTTTCAAGCAAAGTTTGACAAGCAAAGTTCAGCTGGTTTATTTCCAGAATATTTATTTACTAAAACAGATCAAAGATTACTTGGTTGAGTTTGGAAAGAGAGAAAGAGCAATAAGCAGAACAATTTGTTTAAGTGTGACTGGTAGAAAGGAAATCTTTCTGTCATTTAATGTTTATTACAGTGCTGCATATCTAAGGTTTAATGCAGTCATTGTATAATATTTAACCAGTAAAGATTTCTAACCTCACTTTATCTCCACAAAGTGAACATTATAGTTAGCATTAACATTTAACCAGTCGAATTAGCAAAATTAAGTAACCGGAACATTACCTAAATCGTTGTTAGTTAACCTTGTAGGAACAACTCCGAAGACAGTTTACTATTTGAAAAGCCTGTGAAATTGGACACTTATTGGAGGAAAGATGCAGAGGTGGTGGTATAGTCCAGAGTCTTCATATTTATTAATCTATGATTAAGTTCTCTGTAACAGCTCATTGCATTGTATAAAAAGGTAATACACATTTTGGAACAGTTGCTCCAGAACCCTTTGTACAATATAATAAATAAACAGCTGACTGCTCTGAACTGAAATAAACTCTCCTGAGAGACAGAATGCTGAAGAATGCAGCCAGGGAGTTTGGAGTCTTGGATGACTATCAAGTAGAGAAGTTGGGTCTAGCTCTAGAAACTAGGCTGGCTATAATATTCCCATATGCTATGAATATAGCTTCATAGGAAACATTCTTAAATTCTGATTCAGGAAGCTGCCATCCAAGGAACTATATGCCACCTTATTTTCAAGAGACTACAGTTGGGTGAGTTATCTACTCTTGCACCCACAGGATCCCTCTCCAAAGTTAGGCATTTTGATGCTGAAAATGAGCTGCAGGATTTACCACTCTGAGATGACAAAAAAACCTGAATACTGCATCATAAACCTTAATGTAGCTTAATTAAAAAATAAAACATAACAACAATTTTCCAAGATTTTTCTATTTTGCTGAGGAAAGAAATTCCTAATCCAACCAACATGTCTGATTGGCCTAATCCATGTTGTGTTATCCCTTTACGAAGTTTGTCCTTTGTCCTTTTCCCCATAACAACTTTTACCCAATTCTGTGGCTGTACTAGGTCTAATCCAAATACAGTCACAGGCCAACAAAAGATTGTCCAATTCTGTATAAGAGAATGAAACACAAAAAGAAAGTAAACTACTTATATGATGAATGATGAATGATGAAATTTTGTCGACATGTTGAAAGATGCCAGCTGGCTATGAAAACCTGAAAAATAATTTACTTGCTGGAATTCTGTATGCTAAAACATTTATTAAAGGTCTTCTTTCTCACCCAACCACCCTCCTTATTTTTAATTTTTTTCTAAGCTTGAATATAGGCCAAATGAGGTCAGAGTTCAATCCTAACACTTTCAAAATAATAAGGGGAAAAAAGCTTATTAATATATAAGAGTCAGGTCTCTAAAAGCTTGTTTTATGAATCACCTGATTAGTCCTTAAAATCCAGCAGGACTGGTTTTAACTTCAACAAACAGATTCTACTGAACATTTTGAAAATGTGATTTAGTTCTGAATTATTTTTACAAGGCCCACTCTTTAAAATAGTTGTTTTAACCTCTGACATTTTACCCCCTCCCCCCCCCCCAAGTTACAAAATGAATACCAACCAATGTAACTTGGCAGAGTAGAACCTAGAAAATAGGTTAACTATTTTTCTTTTATTTATGGTCCAAGATGAAGCCAATTGCTTTTGAGAGGAAGCAGCAAGATAAATAATTCCAACAAGCTCGAGGTTCCTTCCAGGCTAGATCTGGGAGTGGGTGACAGTGATTTGGGATAGAAATGTAGAGCTACTCCTATCCCACATAGTTCATCTTTCAGAAGGATCATCTCCTGCTTTGCTGACTGTGGACACCTGGCATAGAGTGGTAAATTTTACTTCTGGAAAACTGCTTGAGCTCCAAAGTTCACTGTTACTATTTTATGAGGGGAAAAAATGAGCTTCTTTCATGCCTGCTTGCATGTTTAAACAAGCCAGCCCTCCCACATACTGAATAAGCTATAATTACCATAGTTTTCTGCAGCTTTCACTTATCTAGGCTGAGCCCAATAATTACCAAAACAGTAATTGTACATTGGCTTGGCCAGATTGTCCAAGTCTGAAATGCCCAGATCTTGCCCTTTTTTAATGTGGCTCTTATGTGGTTTTTGTGACCTGCGGATTTTAAACATCCTTTATACATCTGCAAAATAACTGCATTGCATCCTGGCTGCTAGCTTTTGAGAGGAGTTGGAGCAAAGTCTTTCTTACTAACATCATGACCAACAGCAGCTCCTCTGATTTATTTCATTTATCATTATTTTATTTATTGAACAAATTTATATGGTTGCCAATTTATTGAGGAAACTCTGGTAGGTAGAAGACAAAAAAGCATTTTCACAAACAATTAAAAGAAATGAAGTTGAGGCCTCTGGAGAAATCTCAAAATCAACTTGTTGGACACATATCCATCATCCTTTAACCTCCATTAACCTCCTGACTCCAGTGCCTTCCAATAGGGAAGAGACTGTTCGACAACACAGGCATCAGGATGGAGAAGGCACACCCTTAGTTCTGCAACTAGTAGTATTTTCTAATCCAGAAATACTTTTATCTAGAATATATAAGCAGGAAAGTGGGGTGTACACAGACTCAAAAATATGTTTCTTTTTTTTCAGAGAGAGGGCTATGTTTTCTCTGCATACCTGATTGTCCTGGTTTGAGAAGATAATTGAGATGTTTGTAACTTCGGCAACAAAGATTGGAGGTTGCTATCCTTCTGTTTCTTTCTTTGTTATTCATCACTTTTTATTTTACTTTTATAATATATTTCCATTTCTTGTTTACGTAATTTTAAATCTTTTTTTATAAAAAATATCCATTAAAATGATAGAAGATTGGTAAAAAAATGTGTGGTGGCACATTGGTTAGAATGCAGTATTGCAAACTAATTCTGCTCACTGCCAGGAGTTCGATACTGACTGGATCAAAGTTGACTCATCCTTCCATCCTTCCAATGTTGGTAAAATGTGGACTTAGACTGTTGGGGACAATACGGTGACTCTATATAAACTACTTAGAGAATTCTGTAAAGCCCTATGAAGCAGTATATAACTACGTGCTATTGATATGGTGCATTTCTCTCTGTTTCTCCTCAATACGTTTTTCAGTGAATGCCTGAAAACATTAATAATGGGCACTATAGTAAAGTGTAACCAGAATTGTACTCATAAAGCAAATGCCATTCCTAAACACTCTCTATTGTATGTTTCAACCTATATCATACAAACATGTCTTGTTTGTTTTTACAAAGTACAATTTTTTTTTATGAGTATTGCTACAAGGATACTACAATAATTAAATACTGTTATTAAAAGTACTTCTGGTCAGACAACTCATCTCTCTTCTTTGCATACTGTGGTTTCTTTTTCTCTGAAATGGATTTTCCGAGCTAAGAAGGGAAAGGGTTATGCAAAACTGCAGGGAGAGTTATATAAGAAGATACCATCAGATATCTACAATTCTTTCTACATGAATATTTGCAATTACTACCTGGCCCTCACTATACAGTACTGTCAAAAATTTTAAAAGTGTACATTTTTTGAGAATAATTTATTCATACTAGATAGAGAGATATCTTGCTATGTTTTGTCTAGGCAACTGGTATGATGAAACCTATATGTGATTGGTCCAAACTACAATCCTTGACTAATCTGTGGCCTGTTCTGTAAGTCTAGTCCTCTGTTTTCTGGTGATCGTTTGCAAATAAAGTTCTTCCAAAAAAGCTTAGGAAATGAGGCTGCTTGTGTGCTTACAAACTTGGCCCTTGCCATAAGATATTCTCCCCACTCCTCTACTTCAAATCCTTTATAAACAAAGTTAGCTGCTAAAGAGAGAAGAAACAACAGTCTCTACATTTTTGAAAACCAGCCATATGTTCAAAGCAGATCTCTGAAAGAAATGGAAGAAAAAGTGAAAAGGTTACTCCTTTGCCATGATCCATGGTGAATTAATTTCTGTGGAGGCTTAAATTCTTATTTGTAAGATTTATATTCTATGGTTCCTCAAGTAGCATTTCTATATATATATATATTATTATGTTTTTCATTTTATACAATCACATATTTACTGTGCTTAATCAGGGCATATAACATTGAATAATAAACACGGCCCTCACTTATATAGAAAATGCCCCCTACAATACAAACCCAATATACCACCTTGGCCCACCATACACCCTCTTTCAACCCCCTCCAACTTTCATTCTTCCTTCTCACACACCCCTCTACGCCTACTTCCCCTCCCCTTCTTTCTAACCCTAACCCTATCACTCCCTCTAATCCATTCCCTCCCTCCCTTTTCCTCCTCCTCTCTCTCACCCTCTCCACCCTCCTTCTTCTTTCACTCGACTCTTTCCTTCGGTATATTTCTATTACCTTCCAGTATATTCGGTTTGTTCTGTTTTCGCACTAACATTAAAAAGCCACAGTATACAAATGCAATCATGGAATTTAACACATATTGTATTTCCCCCCTCCCCCCTCCCCCTAAATCCCCACCTCCCTTCCCTCCCCCCGACTTCCCAAAGACCATACGTGGTATAACTTTTGGACAATCACAGTCTAAAATATCTCTACATTGAACTCAGCTTCTTACTGTTACCCAAATTTTAAACAATTTAAATTGTTACTGATACTAAGCATAAGCTATCTGGAGTTTCTTAGTCCCATATTTACTTTTTATGTAATCAATCCATTTTTTCCAGTCTCGTTTATATCTCTCGTTTGAATGTTCTTTGAGATATGCTGAAATTTTGGCCATTTCGGCTAAGTTCATAACTTTCAAAGTCCATTCTTGAATTGTAGGTAAATCTTTCTTCTTCCAATACTGCGCCACCAAGAGTCTTGCTGCCGTTATTAAGTACAGAACCAAATTAGTCTCTACTGCT
Source organism: Thamnophis elegans (assembly GCF_009769535.1). NCBI lineage: Eukaryota > Metazoa > Chordata > Lepidosauria > Squamata > Natricidae > Thamnophis > Thamnophis elegans. The sequence continues at coordinate 83,843,013 of NC_045544.1, forward strand.
GTAAAGTCAATACATATACCCAGTAAAAACAACTGGGGGGTGAATTTTATCCTTCTTTTGAAGATGTTTTGCAGGATCCACCATATTTTTATCCAAAATGCCTTGACATTACGACATGTCCACCATATATGAAAATATGTAGCATCAAGAGAACCACATCTCCAACATTTAGGTTGAACATTTGGATACATAGAGGCAAGCTTTTTAGGATCTAGGTGCCATCTATAAAACATCTTATAAAAATTTTCTCTCAAGTTTTGTGCTTGTGTAAATTTCACATTTCTTACCCAGATTCTTTCCCATGTTTCAAGCATTATTGGTTCCTCAATATTCTGAGCCCATTTTATCATACAATCCTTAATCAGTTCCGTTTCAGAATCCATCTGTATTAGTACATTATATATCCTCTTTATATGCATTGAGCTTTGATCTCTTATTTGTTTAAACAAATTATCCTCAACTTTTACAAAGCCAATTTTTTGATCTGTTTTCCACCTAGCCTGTAGTTGACCATACTGAAACCACGTTTGAACTACCTTCTCTTCTTTAAGTACCTCTAAAGATTTTAGTTGCAACACCCCTCTTTCTGAAATAAGAAGTTGTCTATAGGTGGTTCTATCGTGTTTTTGTTCTACGTTCATATTTTCAATTGCATGTCTAGGAATTGCCCACATGGGCAATTTATCATTTAATTTATGTTGATATTTTTTCCAAACCCGCAATAAAGCATTTCTTAAGATATGATTTTTAAATTTCTTATCCATTTTTTTGTTAAATAACAGGTAGGCATGCCAACCATATAACAAGTCATATCCCTCGATATTCAAAATTCTGTCATTAGTTAGATGAGTCCAGTCACTAATTGCAGATAATGCCACTGCATCGTAGTATAATTTTAAGTTAGGTAATTTCAATCCTCCTCTTTCACGTGCATCTTGCATTATTTTCATCTTTACCCTCGGCTTCTTTCCTGCCCACACAAATTTGTTGATACCCTTCTGCCATTCTGAAAGATTCGCATCTCTTTTAAGTATTGGTAACATTTGAAAAAGAAATAAAAATTTTGGTAAAATGTTCATTTTTACTGCCGCTATTCTACCCAGCAAGGACAAATGCAGTTTCTCCCACCTTTTCAACTCCAACTGTATACTATGCCAAAGTGGTTCATAATTATGCTTATATAATTTCCCATTTGAGATTAAAATATTAACTCCAAGATATTTAACTTTTTTAACTACCTCACATCTTAGCATCGCCCCCAGTTCTTCCTTCTGTTTGATAGTCATATTTATAGCTAATATTTTGGTTTTTCCTAGATTTATTTTAAATCCTGAGACTTGACCATATTGATTGATCGTGTTCAATAAGACCCTACTAGATTCCTGCGGTTGTTCCAATATTATGACCAGATCATCCGCAAATGCACAGACTCTGTATTCTTGCTGTCTAATCTTAATCCCTTTTAGACCGCCCAAGCCCCGTATCTTATTCAACAGTATTTCCAAAGTTATAATAAACAATAATGGGGACAGAGGACAGCCCTGTCTTGTATCTTTTTCAATTTGAAAGGAGTCTGTCAGACTTCCATTGACAATGATCTGGGCTGTTTGCTGCTGATATATTGCACCAATTGACCGTAAAAAGCCATCTCCTATCTGCATTTTTTGCAATGTCTTCAGCAGGAATTGCCAATTAACTCGATCAAAGGCTTTCTCCGCATCCAAAAATATGAATGCGGCCGGGATTTGATTGTTCTTTCCCAGGTATTCTAAAGCGTTAATAATTAATCTAACGTTGTTCTTCATCTGTCTGCCCTGTATAAAACCAGTTTGATCGGTTTGTTGAATTACCACCATTAGCCTATTTGCTAATATTTTAGTAAAAATTTTATAATCTACATTGAGTAATGAAATAGGTCTATAATTTTTTGGCTGGGTAAGGTCTTGGTCTTCTTTGGGTATCAACGATATGAACGCAGTCTTCCACGAAGGGGGCACTTTCCCTCCCGATTGAATTTTATTGAATAGTTCTCTGAGGGGTTCTACCATTTCTAACTGTAAATTTTTATAATAAACAGCTGTTAAACCATCTGTGCCTGGTGCTTTCCCTAACTTTAATTGTTTAATTGCCTGCAGAATTTCCCCAGAGGTTATTGGTTGATTCAGCTTATGCCTATGTTCTTCTCTAACTAGGGGGATTTTCTCTTTATCTAGGTATTTGTCTATGTCTACGTCCTTAATTTTATCCCCTTTATACAACTCTGTAGAAAATTCCCGAAATACCTTTTGGATCTCTTCCTGTTGAAACACTTCCTTCCCTCTGTAACACAATTTGGATACATTTCGAGCTTTCCTTTTTTTTTCTAATCTGATAAGCCAACCACCTACCGGGTTTATTTGCGTTGCAGAAAGTATTATGTTTAGCATATAATAAACTGGTGGCTACCTGGTCAGAGATCAGCATATCAAACTGAGATTTTAGTATAGAAATTGTTTCCTTAATCTTTGTATCTCCTGGATTCAAAGTTAATTCTGACTCTTTCCCTTTAATTTCCTCTTCCAATTCTTTTCGTTTTTGCCCTTGTTTGTGTCTATGTATTTTGTTTATATTCATTAATACTCCTCTCATATACGCTTTGCTTGCATCCCATACATATTCCATAGATGTACCCTTATTCATATTAAGAACAAAATATTCCGATAGCAATTTTTTACAGTCATTAACATACTTTTCATTTCTAAATAAGTTTTCATTCAACCTCCAGGACCTTCTTGCCTGGGCTACCCTTCCCAATTCCATCCAGACTGGATTATGATCTGAAAGAACTCTCGCCATAATCTTTGTCTTCTTCACCCTGCAAAGTAAATCATTTGTAATTAGTATAAAATCAATCCTTGAAAGAGATTGATGTCTGTTGGAAAAAAAGGTAAAGTCATATTCTTCTGCATGCCTCTTGCGCCAAGCGTCTCGCAATTCAAAGTCGTCCAGCATGTCAAAAAAGGGTTTGGGTAACTTAGCTCGGAATTTGGTGTTCGGGCGAGATGTCTTCTTATCTCTTTTGGTGTCGATCACGCCATTCCAGTCACCCAATATTATACAAGACTCAAAGTCCCACTGTACTAATTTAGCATGGAGATTTCTATAAAATCCATCTTGTTGTTGATTAGGAGCATAAATTCCCAAAAGTAACGTCTTTTTCCCTTCTAAGATTAAATCTAATGCAATATATCTTCCAAAGGGATCTGCTTCAATTAGCTCAGCTTTAATGTCTTTTCTTAAGTATACTACTATGCCGTTTTTCTTTTCCATGGCTGAGGTCGCAAAATGTTGGCCCAGTTTGGGGTTAAACAAATATTTTTGATCGGTTGATTTGATATGAGTTTCTTGCAAACAAATTATGTCATTCTTAAACTGTTTGAGATAATGAAATATATTTTTTCTTTTCTGTGGAGAGTTCAGTCCGTTAACATTCCATGTCAAAATCTTAGTTGTCATTTTTGGTTGCCTGAAGCTTTTTTAGAGCCTCCCGCAAGGCCTGTCTCACCTTTGGTTTGGCTCCTCCCACAGCTTCTGAGCTTGTTGCTGTAGCTCCTTGATCAATGGCCAACGATTGTTGAGATTGTTGCATAGTAGCTTGTTTATCCGTTTGTCTGGTGGTCATACGATTGGGTCTTTTTTCCTTGACTCCTTGCCCTTCCGGGAGAGGGAGATGATACATTTTATCTGATGGTTGTGTGGTTTGCTGTTTATCTTGTTCGTCTCGTGGTTTTTCACCATATCCCGAAGATTCAGGGTATCCCATCTTCAGAATCTTATGATAGAAATCACGAGCTTTCCATACAGAACTGAGACGATATCTTTGTTTGTCCATTGTAACAATAATACCGAATGGGGCATCCCATCTGTACTGTATCTGACGCTTTCTGAGCTCTTCCACCAGAAAAGCATAATCTCTTCTGGCTCTTAGCATTTGAGGTGGTATTTCTTTCAAAACAATCAGATCCTGTCCACCAATTTGAAGCTTAGTATTATAGGACTCTTGTAATATCATATTTCTAGATTCTCTTGTAACAAAGTATATTACCACATCTCGGGGGAGTTGCCTTTGTTTTGCCGCCCACGAGTTAACACGAAAAGTCTTGTCAATCTGCCAATCAAAATTGGATCCCGGTTTTCCCACCAGACGGTCAAAAGCTTCAGAAAACATTTGCTTTAAGTTCTCCTGCTTTTCTTCACGCAGCCCCCTCACTCTTAATGCAAGCTCCATCTGCTTATACTGTATCATAATAATTTGTTTTTCAGCATTATCAATTTTTTGTTCCACCACTTCAGTTTTGGATATCAGGTTAGTTTTAGCTTCATTGAGAATTTCTAAATTATCTTCCATTCCAGAAATATATTCTGTCATCACATTTACAATTCCCATCATATCATCATTCATTTTAGTGACCCTAGTATCGAATTTGTCATATAGAACTTCCATCTCATTCCTTATTTCATCTTTGAACTCTCTAAGCATTTCTAGATTCTGTTCTCTGGATTCTCTAAACATTTCTAAGTTCTGTTCTCTGGATTCTTTGAACATTTCCAAGAAAAATTCTTTTGTTAGTACGTCTCCACTAGGGGGCATAGAGGGTGGGGGCTGCAACTTTGTGCCAGGTATGGGAGACGTTTTCGGAGGTAATTTCACAGAGGTTGATTTGGATGCCATTATATTTTGGTTTTAATTATTTATTCTAAATTGCTAATCCACTATGCTGTTTGGAGAAAAAAAAATTCCTCCCCCCCCCCCTTTTTTTTTTACAAAGGGTTTTACGGAGGGTTTCAAAAGAGAAAGTCCGTTTGGAATGTTTGGAATGTCTCTATATCAACAACAAAGAGTCTTTGAAGGCTTCGAGGGAGTAGGTCTAATTAGATTATAAAAAGTTATTCCTTTGATTCTGTACCAGGAAGCCGGAGATAACAAATGCAAAAGCTGTAAGCGCCATTTTGAAGACAATTAAACAAAAGAGATTTTTATAACATTGAAGCTGGTATTTCAGATAGAGAAAAATTTTAAAGTTCACAAGTTTGGTCTTTGCTCGTATTGATTTTCAATAGTCTGTTTTCTAAAGATTGTCCTAAGGGGGGGGGTTCCTGTCTTGTGCTGTAGATAACAGCTGAGAAGTTCGGGTCGGAGTTGAATGACTCAGCTTTGGGTTGATCCTCCCCCTCCGTTCACAGCCCAAAAAGAAACAAACTGTGAACTTCAAAGAAGATTCTTACCAGCTGAGATTCCTCACTGCTTTTTTCTTGTCTGAAAAAAGAGTTATCTTCTTGATATTGAGTAGATAACGAACCAGAACTCTGGGGGCAGCTCGGTTAAGCTGCCGACGGCGACAGGCCCCTCCCCGGAAGCCCCCTCAAGTAGCATTTCCACTACCCTGCAATTTCCCCCACAACAGCAACTCTGTAATATGAAACTGGCCAATGAAAGTGACTAACCTAAAGTTACTCATTTAAATTCTGTGACTGCACCGAGGTTTCCCAAGTTTTAGTCCATTCTATAATGTAGGCGAAGGAAAGCTTTGGACATGATATAACTGAAGGACCATCCTTCAGGAAAGAGAAGAGCTTGAAAATTGCCAGACAGTTAATATAATTTATGGATGAAAAAGCCCAAGACATGGAAGTCTTAATCATTGGTTAATACGAAGAAGAGGCTGCATCCTGGAGATGGTGAAAAAAAATGGTGTGGGATCATCTTGTGCAGAAATGGTGTCAAGAATAAACCTTTGAGCAATAGAACATTTCTCTTAAGTTTCACAGTTTACAATACCTGCTTAATGTATGCTTTGTATGGATCAATTCTCTCTTTGAAGGGATGTTAAGGATGGTTACAGTTTGATCTTTTAGTTAAACAGTTGCTCAAATCGGGTGAAGAAATGTTAGGGAAAAAAGAGGAAGCCATTGCGCTGAAGTAAAAACTGGAAAGCATATTAGGCAAGCACATAGTCATCACCACATTGGAAAATAGATAGCTTTTCTAAATTATAACAACCATTCCTATATTTGCTTTTATGTATATTAATTCGCTAATGCAAATTTGTCTCTTTTTTCTTTGATTTTTTTTGGGGGGAGGGGAGATGCATAGATAACCCTATCTCTGTAAACAGTTTGAATGTGACTCCACAAGGCTCTAGTAATTGTCTTTCTCCCTGGCTCTGCCAACACAATGCCTCCAGATCCTTTATTTCTTCTCATTGAACTGCCATCTGGAGAAAAGCTACCTTTTCACAGCTGGAAGTAGCTGACTAATGAAGATCTAAGAACATTAATCAACTCCTGAATGGAGTCGGGCTCTAAATATAGCTCAATGTGCAGGTCTTGAATCCAAGTTTGTCAAGAGATTCATAGACTAGATTTTAAAAAATGATTTATTATCCTGCACCATGGCAACAGCAAAAGTGGAAGACTAAAGAAGAGATGGAGAGAAAGAAATCATAGGCTATTAATAATGCACATGCATTATTACCTATACCTTTTGTCTGAGGTGTGAGATCAGCAGCATTTGATTTAGAGAAGCAGGCTTTGAAAATTGAATAAAGTGCTTTTCAAAGAAATAAATGGAAATAATGCAAGTCTACTTAAGTCTACTTAAGTGTTTGCATTATGCCTACATTGGGTCTAATAATTCCTTATGAAAGGTGCTGTTTATGAATCATACAATATGAAAATAAAACAATTTCCATTTTGATTTGTATCATTACCTATCTTCCTCTTATGACTTATTAACACAATCTTCCTGATTTAATTATCATATGCAAACCTTTGAGGCAGAATTCAACATGATTTGATTCATATAAAAATGGAATCTGGAAAACACATGCATTTCTTTCTTTCCTTCCTTCCTTCCTTCCTTCCTTCCTTCCTTCCTTCCTTCCTTCCTTCCTTCTTTCCTTCCACACAGAATGTGTGCTAGTGTCCTTTTTTGCATCTAATGGATAAAGGATTAATCTTGATAACCTCCAAGCCTCTGCAAGGCAATTTGGATTTGAGCTTTATATAGAGATGACCAGATTTTTTTAAAGGTGAGGAGGTAATTTGATTCTTCTCAAAGAGGCAGTTTGTTTCACATCATCTTTCCTCACCTTCCAGAACATGCAAAAAATCCAGGAAATAGTTTTCTGGTAGCTGACTGAAATATTAAAAGAATGCACAAAGCCTGCAGTGAAATTTCTTGCAGCTGTTTTAACAACAAAGCAGCAATTCCACTTTTTGCAGAGAAAGTAAAGTTGTCATGGTTTTATAAAGCTTCTTAGAAAGAATGCTTTACTCAATCTTTTTTTTTAAATGAGGACATGCACAAGCCAAATAACCAATTATTTTATTGGTTTTATTTTACACCCCTCAGAGAGGAGTGTAAAATTTTACACCCCTCAGAGAGAGCCCGCAACTTGGGTGTCCTCCTGGACCCACAGCTGACATTAAAACATCATTTGTCAGCTGTGACCAGGGGAGCTTTTGCCCAGGTTCGCCTGGTACACCAGTTGCGGCCCTACCTGGACGGGGGGGCACTTCAAATGGTCACTCATGCCCTCGTCACCTCAAGACTCGACTACTGCAACGCACTCCACATGGGGCTGCCCCTGAAAAGCGTTCGGAGACTACAACTGGTCCAGAATGCAGCCGCGTGAACGATATTGGGTGTACCTAGATACACCATGTTACACCCATCCTCCGCGAGCTGCACTGGCTCCTGATAGGTCTCCGAACGTGCTTCAAGGTGCTGGTCATTACCTTTAAAGCCCTGCATGGTTTAGGGCCTGGATATCTACGGGACCGTCTTCTGCCACATACCTCCCAGCGACCAATAAGATCTCACAGAGTGGGCCTTCTCCAGGTGCCGTCAACTAGACAATGTTGTTTGGCGGCTCCTCGGGGGAGAGCTTTCTCTGTAGCTGCTCCGGCCCTATGGAACGATCTACCCCCAGAGGTCCAGACCCTCCCCACTCTCGTGGCCTTCAAAAAGTCTATTGACCTGGCTTTTCCAGCAGGCCTGGGGCTGTTGACCTCTTGAATGAGGTCCAGCCCCACTACGGTTGAGTGTGTTGTGTTTTTAACCTGCTTTGTTTTCTTACGTTTTAAACTTTTTAGTACTTTTTAAATTGTCTTTTATGTAAACTGCCCGGAGTCCTTTGGGATTGGGCGGCATATAAGTTTATTAAACTTCAAACTTCACTTGGGTCTCCCAGACTTGATCATTAATGCAGATTTATGCCAGTTCCTAAATCCTGTTAATATCAAGCAGGAGGACGAGCAGATATAGCTTCAGTTCTTAGTAGTTCTCATTCAGTTCAGTGCTACACAGGGTAATCCTTAGTTCCAAATGTCAAGCTCATTGGCACTCATATTCAACCTATCTATGTGAAACAGTCATGCCCTTTACTGCAAAGATTGCTGTTTACAAGCAATGGATGGGAGTGATAGTTAAGATTATATTGCTTTTTGAGTAAACCATGCTTTTACTTCATTTGTTTTCTTCTCATAAGAATTGGGTCTGGTTTATATAAACAATGATGGCTTTATCCATCCTATAAGAGAAAGCAGTAGTTGTGATGGTGAAGAAGAGGAGGAGATAATGACAATGACTAAAGTTATTTCTATTATTAATTTCATTAAATTTTGCCTTGCTTCTCAGAGGTAAATTTTGCCTTGCTTCTCAGAGGTAAATTTTGCCTTGCTTCTCAGAGGTATTCCCCACACAACAAAACATAATATATTTGCTATAGAACAATAACAGTATCCAATGAACAAATGACATATCATGTCCCTAAACTATGATCATAATTGGCGAAAACTTTGGAATCTTTTGAGCCTGCTTTAAAATTAGAAGCAATCTATAGATTTAGAGTTCAAGCAATCAATCTGTTGGGCTTCAGTCTGCTCTGTCTGAGTGCAAACAAGTAGCCTAGCATGCATTCATTTGTTTCACATTCCAATAACATGTTCTTGAATTTTTCTCAGGACTTTCTCTCATTGGGATACTTTGAGAATGAATTATTCAGGAGAAAGAGGAACAATAGAAAGCATTTAACAGAGAAATAATTGAGAAGCTGCTATCCTGTGCTGCTTTCAAAGGATAGGTGGCCTTATAACTCCCCTCCCTTTGAGGTAGAAATGCATTGGGCAATGTGGACAAAGTGACCATTTTCTGAGAGTGGAAGCATCATGCTTCTATCCTACAAACTGAACAGTCTGTGCTTTGAGCCTCAGATACGTACGGAGACTTCCAAGAGACTCTGGCTGTTCAACCTGATTAAACCATAATGAAATGTAGCATGTCTCTAGGAAGTTGTCACGAGAAAGTGCTTTACATGACTGGTTGCTACAAAGCTTATATTAGATCTGACAGCAAACACCTGAGGAGCAAGAAGAAGAACAGGGGATAAGAGGGAAATGAGGGATGAAAGAAAGTAACATGCAGATTAGAAGACAGGGAGGAAAGAGGATGGTGTTAATGAAGATGAAGAGGATGGGAGAAAAGTACAGCCGTTCTGGGTTACACAAGGAGTAGGTTCAGTTGGGTCCTCCTTTTTTTTTTTAAGAGAATGAGGACCCAAAACAAACAAGATCAGGACTCACCTACTTTGTACTTACAGGAAATAATGGAACTGTAGGAGATGACCAGGCTGAGCTGAGGGAGAGGACAAACGCATCATCAGACTTGAGTCCCTTCATGCCCAAAAGAGATCTAAGTCCAGCCCACCTTGAATTTCATTCACTCTTATCTACTGCCAATTTGCTTTGGCCATTAGTAGTTCAGATTCTTGTAAAGAGCTTAAGCTTGCAATAAACTTTTATACTCATTTGAACTGCCTGGATTTCCTGGGTACTTGAGAGAAACAGCTGTATTTTTACATTTGTTTCAAGCTGATATAGGCAACATAGTACACACATATTCCAATATAAACACATACATTTTTTTTGTTTCACTCATCTTCTTAATCCATTTAATGTGATTATTTAGAATCCTTTAATTTTAAAACTGCAGGCAGCAGGTAATGCAACAGTCTCATCTTTATTTACAAGATGCTTCTTGGCCCACATAAACATCAGAAGCCATACAATGGACTTTCCCATGCAAAGGGATTATGGCAGTTTACGGTTAATTCTGGATTTCCTTGTTCCAGTACACCTGAAGAAATGGAGGGACTGAGGATTGTAAATGGGGGATGATATGGAAGTGTCCATGGAATGTAAAAAATAACTGGTGGCCACAGTCCAATGTATCTATTTGTCCAGAGAAAAGGCACTGATTCACGAATTTGAATTCCTACAGAAACCTCACAATTTGTATTCTGAAAAATGTAGAAAATATTATGAGAACTATTTGACGAACAGGCAATCTCCCTCTTTTGGCAGCCATTTTGTGAGGCATCCATAATATGGTCTCCAAATACCAAACAGGTCCATTGGTTCAAGCCGCTACCGAAGTAGCAAAACAATAAAATACACAAACCTGTAATTATTTACTAAAACTGTAAAAAGCAATACATTTACATAAAATGCCAATTATAAAAACTGTAGTACAAATAGCAGTGTCAATCATCAAAATGTGTGCTAAATGTCAACTGTAGAAAGGATGGACACATGATAGCATAAAATTGGGAAACCTGAAAATATATGTCAGGGTTCTGGTCAGATAGAAGCAGCAACAGAGAAACATTGTCCTCTCTACAGTGGTGGGTTCCTACAGATTTGGACCGGTTCAGCCAAACCAGTAGTGGTTTGGTGGCCTGGTCACTGGAACTGGCAGCGACTCAGGCCTCCCACACCCCCAAACTGGTTCTCATTTTTATTGCACTGTGCATGCACGCATTCCTACGCATCACCCCCATGAGCAAGCTGGCAGTAGTACCTGCCGGAACCCACCCTGCCTCTCTACCAGGGTAGTTCTTTAAAATGGAATGCACACACAAACACTAACACAAACAAACAAACAAACAAACAAACACAAACACACAAACACACAGAGGGAGGGAGAGATTCCCTGTAGAAAGAGCAACAAGGAAACATATGGCTTAGGGATTCCATAGAATCATCTCCACATGGACATACAGTAAGCACTACTGAAAAGGGATAGTTTTATATCACCCCACAGAACTGTAGTGCATCCAACTTGGCCAAGGTGAACAAAATGTCAGAATTATAACTGAAAGGAGATAAGAGATGGCACATGCCCACTTGAGAAGAATCCATGCTGTGATTTCTCATAACATTCCATAACACTTCAGATCAGAGATGGCATTCAACAGATTCTGACTAGTACTGAAGAACCAGTAGTGGAAATTTTGAGTAGTTCAGAGAAACAGTAAATACCACCTCTGACTGGCACCACCGCACCTATTCTATGCTGCCCGAGACTCAGCTGATCGGGAGGAAATGGGGATTTTTCACTAACTTTCCCCTGGAGTGGGGTGGGAATGGAGATTTTACAGTAGTCTTCCCCTGCCATGCCCACCAAGCCACACCCACAGAATGGTAGTAAAAAAAATTTGAATCCCACCACTGCTTCAGATTCTATAAATCTTATAATTATAAATTGGCTTTCCTGATACTAAACTTGCCACAGTATTCCTGACACAAATTGTTAGCTAGGGTCAGTTTGGTCTAGTGGTTAAGGCATCAGGTTAGAAAGCAAGAAAATGTGATTTCAAGTCCTGCCTTAGCCATGAAAGCCAGCTGGATGACCTTGGGCCAATCACTCTCTCAGCCCAACTCAGATTACAAGATTATTGTTGTGGGGAAAATAGGAGGAGGAAGGTGTGTTGGAAGTGTTCACCACCTTGAGTTATTTGTAAAAATAATAAATATGGGATATAAACCAACAAACAAATAAATAAAATATTATCCACTCCCACTAGCTGTATTGTCTATCTTTACATACTGTATATGTGGCAGGTGTGGTTGAATGAAGAAAAATTATTTTCAAAGAAAAGGGCTGAGAGTGGTAACATTATTGCTTTCCTAGAAAAAAATTGTTCTGATATTTATTTTGAATTTTGGAAAGCACTGGCCACAAAGTGTCAGCTGCGTTATAATGGACAGCAGTTTAACACTGATGGAAAAACACACAAGTCATGTCTTTAGCAGCTCATTTGATTTAAGGTTACAGTGGTAGCTATTCATGCAAGAAAGGACAAAAATGAAAGGAGTGTGTTAAAAATGCAGTTGCTGCCCAGTTTGTTCCACTTGAAATCCTGTTTATAAATCTGAACTTGGGGTGGGGGGGGATGCAATGGTTAGATTTAAAAAGAGACATATAATCGGTAAAGATGCTTTATTCAAAAGCTGATCATAAGCTTAAAAATCCCATGGTGGTTTTCACGGATGAGAATGGAAATAGGAGCAGGAGAAATCAGAGATTAATAATCCAATTTTATGGATGTCTATTTAAAAATATGCACAATTGAACCTAATAAAACATGCCTCTCAACGAGCATGTTGATCAGAAAAAAGATTTGAAGAACAGACAAAGGGGAGGAGCTATTTCATGAAATCTCTGCTCCTAGAATGACTGCATCAAATTTTGGGGCATCCATTGGGGAGGAGAGCGGTTTCAAAAATTCAAGAAAGTAAATTGTGATTGTACAATCAAAGCCCACTCCTTTTTTACATGAATGGCACATGTGATGGCAACCTCCAAATTATACTCCAGTTACATCTTTGTCCAGATGCCTATATAAGCTTAGAGCACACAATCAATTTAAAAATCCAAGGACAAAATTAAAGGGAAAAAAACTGTAACAAGAAATATCAAGGGAAAACAAAAAAGCCAGCTGAATTTATTTTTGTTATTTGTTGAAATATGTTGAGTGTGCATATTTCAAAATGAATAGCAAAATTAAGAACTAGGTCAAGGGTAAGCAGTGTGGCGTCTCCAAAATTTTTGAGCTTATCTGCCTTGAATATTGGCAGGGCTGTCTGGTACAGTTGCGTACAGTCCAAGAACAGCTGGATCACACCAAATGGGGAAACTTGGACATGGACTGTTAAATGAATCATTGTTGAGTCAAACATCAAAAGCACAAATTTTGCTCCAGTTGCCCTATATTATTTTCATTTATATCTTTACAAAAGACGTTCTAAATGTTGATTACATATTATACATGCTTTATTATTGATTGTTGCAAATAGCTAAGCATCTGTACTTGATTCACTGGTATACAAATGAGATGGATCAGTGAGCAAGATAGCCTTAGGCTCACAGGGCTTGTCTTCTGCTCCATTGGGGACAATGCCCTGTGTTGAAAAATGAATACTGTATGAAGGGAAACTTCCTTATTGTAAGAGTAGTTTTGAGTATTTATTCAATTCTGAGAAAACTGCTGAGTTCCCAGAATTAGATAAGTCCAAGTAGAAACCAGTCAAAGGAACAGGTAAATTCAGATTCCTGAACGAAGAAGAAGGTTGGACATGATGGCCAAGCAATCTTTTCTGACTACGAGTCTAATCTATAGCTGTTCAGTGCTGAAGCTATTGCCATAACAATTAATGTGATTCATAATAATGCTACATTAAAATTACTCCTAAACATCACTGCCTTTTTAGCTACCAAATCCTGAAGATACCACAGTATAAATTTTTGAATCCAACTTTCTTCATGTTTCCTTGTTCAAATCGAAAATAGCACACTTGGCATCAGAGCCAGGCTTCTGGCTAGAAGAATATCTTCAGTTACTTTTACAATTGATCTCATTCAATGAAGTAAAACCAAAACAAATTCCTTTACTTAAATAAAATGTTCAGTTGGATAGAAACTGACATCTAAGCAATAGTATAAATATATCAAAATCAAATGAATTCTGTTTATATCTGGAGGCTGTAAACATATGTAAGTTAAATGTTATGAGCTTTTAAAGGAAGCTTTATGAGCTTTCAGGGACTAGAAGTATAATTTTAAACCAGCAGAGTTGGGGAACAAAATAATCTAAAACATGTGTGTCTGGAACACCCTGTTAACATCCCACTGTACGCTTTTATGAAGAACCACAAAGACAGTACTGTCACATCTGGGTACTTTATGCTCCAGATTCTCTAAGCCATGTGTCTTTACTTGTTAACTACTACTTTCTTTCCTCAGTCCATAGCCAGCCAATGAATGCCTATGACAAGTGTCTATTAATTCCAGATTTGGACAAACAGGCAATATCTTTTCCTGCATATTAGTGGAAAGCCCTTTAAGGAGGAAGATGATCCTGAGTCCATTAGAATTCAAATTAATGGAAACCCCTTTCAGTCAGGGTTCAGATTCAGATATGGAAATGATTAGTTATTTTTTGTGGGTTGGATACTGGATTGGAGAATAGAGCTTTTCAGATGCAATTAATTATCTCTGTCACATGGGATACTATGGACCATGGTGTCCTTCTGGAGGATCTCTGTTGCACTGGATTTATTTCTTCCTGAGTTGGAAAATTAGCATCTGACTCTTAGCTGTCATAGGGTTCAGCAACATACCATGATATTTAACATCTACACAAAGCTATTATGGAAGATCATATACAAGGCTGGAATTAAATATGATCAATATGCTGATGATACTCAGTTATAAGTGTCCTTTCAGAACTGGAGATCATTTTCAATTGGAAGCTGAAAAGGACTGTGCAAGATGAAACAAGCTGAATGCCTGTAAAACACAGTGACTCCTCATAAAGGAGTCACACTCTTTCCAAAGGTATTGGTCCTGGGTGGATCACCAGGTAGAGGCCAAATAGTGTGTTTGCCTAGCTGTGGCTGGTGCACCAGTTTCAGCCTTTCTTGGACCTGGCGGTCCTTGTGGCAGTAATCCAGTCTCATATCACCTTTAAATTTGGTGATTACAATGAGCTTTATTTGGATCTGTCTCCAAAGATCACCTGGAAACTAATGACAGAATCTTGCATGCTGAAAGGTGAAAGCCATTTTAGTGTGACAATTACATTGTGGGTACTGTATTAGATAACAGTATGTTTCTGGATACTAATCAAATTCATAATATTAAAGTACACAGCCTTAATGGCCTTCAAACCCAAACTCCTTGCAGGACTGTCTCCTCTGGTTACAATCTGTCCAACATATTCCTTTAGCCCAGAAGCAAAGCTGTGTGAATCCTTATCTTACATGCAGTAATCAGGAAGCGGAGGTCAAAGTTAGACCTTCACTCTGGTAGCACCCCAACTTCCTACAATAAACTGCTTTTATTGTAGATATAGGGATCATCCTGATGCTTGTCATCTTCAGAAAAATCAGTGGATGCATGGATTTTTCAACCAGCTGTTGGAACAGGAAGAAAGTTGTTCAAAGAGACAACTGTAATTTATGTTTATGTTGCTGTATTTTAATTTGGTGAATTTGGTAGGTTTCAATGTTTTAGTGTTGGATTGATTTATGATTGTATTTTTTTTTGTTATTATTGTGCGTACCTAAAGCTTGATAAGTAGGTGGTATATAAGCACTGGAAATAAAGAAAACAACTCTGCTTACCTTTGCTTTTCTATATAATTCATCACAAATGTGAAGTCATGAGTTCTTGAAAGTTGGACACCAAGTCCTGAATTCTATATCTTGCTGTTTGGGATAAAAACAGCATACTTAGCACCAAAATGAATACCTGCAGTGTTACTAATAGTCAAATGCACGACATTTCTCATCAGGATGATAAAAAAAAATTGATGTCTGTGATACTTAACATACTGCATCATTCAGAGTGAAAGACACATTGGACAAAATCTCTGAAGCCCGGTACTAACTTTTTCACTACTCTGTTCATATCTGTTTTCCTCATGTTCCCAACTTGTTTTGACAGTTGAAGAAAAATCCTGTTTAATTAGCTTAAAAGGAAAACAAAAATAACCCAGTGCTTTGCCAAGTGACTACTTTTCAGCCACTAATGACCTTGTCACTACATTAAAGGAACAATGGGTTTCAGCTATTAATTTTCCAAACATTAAAAGAGTGAAAACATACCTCCAGATGACGGCATTGTTATGTTGCTGTGGATGATGATATATCCCATTTTGCTAGAGATCAGTAAGAAGCTGCTTCTTGTTATTTTCTTCCCTCTTTGTGACAGAGTACTGATCACAGATTGAAGGAGTTAGATAAATGTACATTAGGAACCATATATTTTTGAGTTCTATGAAAATTGCAAGACCAATTCAAGTAAGTTGTTTAATGCAAACAAGAGCCAATAAATACAATGAAAAAACATGACACAATAACTCAGAGACCACTTGATTCGGGGCAGAATTAATCTGTGATTTAATATTTATGAAACTGGACCTCACCATGAAAGGATTTGTCTCTCTACACAGTTCAGTCCTGCATGTTTTCTCCCAGATAGGTTGAAGGTGAAAAGGCGGCTGCCCTGCCTTGATCCCTTTTGCTGTGCCAGCAAAGCCCTCCACATTTCTGCATTGAGCTTAGGAGAGCTTGAGCATGAGCAGCTGTTTCATTTCTCTGCCACGAAATTATTTATGTGTTGATTCTTTGCCACTGATTATGGGTCATTTGTTCTTCTCCCATTAAGTTTCAAACATCCAGCCAGGCAACTGAAATGATATCATACAATGAACAATGAACTGGAGAAAGCATGCTATGGCTAGGAAAACCATATTTGTTCAGATTCTATATTAGCTCTTGCAACAAAAACTTAAGCCTGAAAATATTGATTTGAAACTGATTTGTGAAGCACTAGAAGTTCCTTGTGTATCATACTAGTGAGTTCTTCATGCTCACAAAGCATGTGCACCCCGAGGGTGCACATACCATACATACTCACAGAGGTTAATTAATATTGTAACTATGGAATGAATTACACAGAACTAAATAATTTTAACGCCAAATTACTTAAATGTAATTTCTTTACTTGTTGTGTACTACTGTATATAACTTTATTGTTCTACTTTCTCTCCCTTGATTTTCTCCAGTTGTATTAAGACTTGCAATTTCCAGAATTTTCACCCATTGTGCAACAACGAAAATTAGTAATGAAAATGAGATTAAGGCCAAGGTATGATGTTTTTGTATTCTCAGCTTTTCCTGTAACTCACATCTGGATGTTCATCAGGAGACATTTACCACTCTGAAATGTAGAGGTACGTGTGTAAATGGATCCTCAAAGCAAGACAACATAGTTCAATCATAATGTAATGATTTCCTTGCATTGCATCAGATATATAGCTTTTATTCAGTCAAGTTATTTATTCAACTTTCAATCTCCAGGACCAAATAGTGTTTATGAAAATGCAAATTGTGCCATTTTTATATTTCTATATTTCTTTTAATTTTTATTTAGCTTACACATACACAAACCTATCCTTGCCTTCTCTTGGGTTTTCTAGGTAAGTTTCCATTTTTTCTTTTCCCAATTTATTTCTGTAATACAACTTTTGAAGGTAAGGTTGAAACATAATTATTGATCAAAACCGATCCTGTTGCGTGTTTGTGTGCAGATTTAAACAATCCCATGGATTTAAATCACAATTCGAGGCTATTGTGTTTCTTCCCATTCTGGAATCACAATGTAATTCTCATGTAATTTCAGTGGGTTTACTGTAATGTGAGTAGTTGAACTTGGATTTGAGCCACCTGAATTTAAAGTCAACTTACTGGGACAAAAGGTTAAGCAAAAGTATTTTCATAAATAAACAAGGTAAGGAAAGTATGCAGAGCATGGTTTCTGAAATTCCTTCCAGTGCCTTAATAGCAGCTCCACTCTGGGTCATGTAACAAGAAGAAAGAGGAACTTATGAATGGAGGAGTTGACAGTACAGGTAGTCTTCAAATTGTAACCATAATTGAGACATTGAATGAAATAGTAATTAAGCAAGATGTCACATGATCATTTTGCTCAACAACTGCAATCCCATTTGTAGTTGTTAAATGATCTTGCATATCATTAAGCAGACAGAATCTGAGGTAGCAAATGTGAGGGTGACTCAGGAACATGAAACTCTGGGAAGCCTGGTGCTGGTTATAGGGCCTGCCAGCATACAAAAACCTGCCCTATCTGGGTATCCTAAGCCTGTATCCTGCCCAGGAGACTTTGGCCAGGGTCAGGGCCCATCAGCATATTTAAGGTGCTCCAGCCAGTTTCCTTTTATTTTTGCAGCACATATACTGTACCTGTGCATTTCGTTTTTCTTGCCTAAATGTAGAACCTTACTTTTTTCACCATTAAATTTCATTTTGTTAGATAGCACCCAATGTTCACGTTTATCAAGATCCTTCTGTATCTTAAGCCTATCTTCTGGAGTGTTGGCTATTCCTGCAATCTTGGTGTCATCTGCAAATTTGATGAGTTCTCTATTTATCCCCTCATCCAAGTGAATGATAAAGATGTTGAAGAGTACTGGTCCTAAAACAGAGTCTTGGGGTACTCCACTGCATACTTCCCTCAATGTAGATACAGAGGCTATTTTATATGTACAATGGAGGTATTAGCACTGGAGCCCAAACATCTTAGCACCAGTGCAACACTTTGCTGAGGAGGCAATACTGCCAACAAGCAGCTAATTCAAAAGAACAACCATATGATACAAGCAGCTAATAATAATCCATGCGGAAAAACACTACTGAATCATCCCTGATCAGCAGATTTTTCTATAGGAATCAAATACAGTTGCCAATTTATTTAACAATGAAAACTGTTTTCCCCTAAATACTATACTGATGTTAATATGGTTAATAGGACCTGATATATTCCAAAATGTGGATCTTATATTAGCATGTATGCATGTATGTATGTATGTGTGTTTGTGTACGTACGCGCACGCACACGCGCGCGCGCACACACACACACACACACACACACACACATATATATATATATATATATATATATATATATATATATATATATAAAAATTATTCGGGTCTTTTCCCATGTAAGATTGAGATTGTCTTGGAAACATTGCAGTGAGGCTAGCCTGGTTTCCAGATGTCTGGTAGGCTAGTCAACAAACGAGCCCCACCCATCACCCATCACCCATCACCCAGGCCGTTACAACACGAAACAGCAATGGACACAGCCAGCACCAAGTAGCACCAATCTACCAATCATGATACAACCACACAACCAATCATTCCACTTACTGAAACAAAGCCAGCACTCCACACACCCCCACCAAGATTTATAGAAAGACGGCAGTTCCGATCATACGTTAAGGCCAAAACCTAGTGAGTGAGACCTCGCTGAAACGTTGCCAAGATAATCTCAATCTTACACGGGAAAAGCCAAATACAACAAGACCAGCATACCTACACCCATGAAAATATACATACATAATATACATATACATACATATATATACATACACACACACACACACACACACACACTACAGATGAGACACAGAAAAGTGAGCATTTTATGTCCAGCAGGGGAAAAATATCAGACTCCTTCACTTAATAATGATTTAAAAAGATGGGTTTGTTTTGTTTCTGATAAACCATCTATTTGTGTCAGATGTGCATATAGGTTTCAGTCCTTTGCCTCATAGAGACCAAAAGTAAGGGAGATCAACAGCTGCATTTACATATGAAAATAATACATGGTTGCTATTATGTGAAATCCTATATGGCCTACAAACCACACACACAGAGAGACGATCAAACATAATCTTTACCTTTATATTTTATGCAAGAGAATCTGCCGTGCCTTTCCTAAGAGAAAATAAAATTGAGAGGAATGCAGAGTAGAAGAACTGAAGGGAGTTATTCTAGTGATATGCAGTAGATTAATAAAACAAAAGTTCTGTACAGATATAGTCTAAACACATTGGTATGAAGAGGGAAAATAGGATTCTGCTTGCTCCTAATTGCAGGCCTGATCTGAAAGGGCCTGAACTAGTATAAATTGTTTGGTGACTGCAGACCAGAATTTCAGCAAAGTGATTGATATATAACTTGAACATGCCCATGCTTTTTTGACACCTTTTGCTGAAAATACAGTGGGCTCCATAGCTGCAAGTAGATATAATTCTATCCTCATTACCTTATACACTGGTTCAAAATGAACATCTGAGCACTAGAAGAATGGCCTCATGCAGAGATAGTGTTGTGAACATTTATAGAATAAATGACATGCAGTATATGAATGTAGTAAACACAGGTATGCCTGAAATCCCAAGTGAACTACAACTTAGGCTGAGCTCAGATTTAGCATCTTCCATTGTCCCCTCTTTGAGCTGGTTGCTTGAACAGTGCACTGTGTGAATGATATTAGGTGGCAGTTCATGTGCTATGCATTCATGCATGCAGACATAGGCATATACAGTTCAGTTTAAACAAAAGTGCTAATATGAGTAATTATTGCAGTATGTCACTGTGCTATTTAAAGTCTCCTTACTGCATGCCAGAAAGTGCTCCGGGCAGGATTTTTATGCAAGCGTCTGCTAGAGCACTTCCCAAGGGGAATTAAGATAAATTTAGATAGCAGAGAGCCAATCTGAAATCACTGGAGTGAAGAAACAACTAAACACATGCCTCCAGGTCCATAAAACTCACAACACAACAGATAGATTATTTGCCTCAATTTCCTGTATCTTTTTGGAAGTGTTTGGCAAACTTGGATACTGCATTTTGTTTTCAGGTAGCAATTAGATATGAAATGGTAACTAAAACTGGAAAGTTAAGTCTTATAGAGGTTGTCTTAATCATCTTTGCTTTGAGCTCTTGATTAATCACTGTGGATCCGAACTGAAGCCACCTTTTTCTATAGAATAAAACTAATGAAGGTCATCTTTTTTCCCCCTACCTTATCTCAGGGCGTGTGGCTTTTTTCATCACAACCATGGGAAAATTTGAAGTAAAAACAGACTCAATCATGTGGTTAGTTTCATAGCAAGAAAGGCCAAAATTCATTGAAGAAATACATGTCCAGAATCCAACCTTAGCATCTCCAGGAATAGATGAGGAAAACTATCACCAGTAATCCTAAAGACCTTTCTCTTCTTTCATATAATTCAGCATAAACATGTTCTGGAAACATCCTTTTTGTTGTTGCTGGTTCTCCATAGTGGGGAAAACTATTTGTTTGCTTGCTTGTTTATATCCCACCTTTATTAGTTTTATAAATAAATCAAGGCAGCAAATATATTACTACTCTATTTCCCCCCACAAAAACAACCCTGGGAGATGGGTTGTGTTATGAGAGAGCAACTGGCCCAAAGTCATCCAGCCAGCTTTCCTGCCTAAGGAACTCATGGCCTCATAGTTTCTAGCCTGATGTCTTAACCACAAAAAGCTTACGTTATCACAGCTGTACCATAGTTAAAGTAGTACTTTCTTCCTTATTCTGTCCAAAGGTATCTTTAAAACATATAAAGTTGATTAGGGATTTGGGCAGATCTGTACTTTCTGCTTGCCCCATTGCCAATATAAGCCATTCACCATTTCTTGAGTGCAGGATTTTACATAATCCTACACCCATTCCCACCAATTGCAATGCATCCCCTGCAATGACCCACACCCTGAAATATACCCCCTACAATGTACTTTTGAAGCTTGGCTTCAAAAGGACTGTTTTCCATCCTGAAACCTTTTGGAACATCTCCATTTCATACCCAGTTCCTACTAGCTACAGCATATGGCACATTCCTTCAGTCCAGCAGCTAGTCACTGACCTGTATAAACATTTCAGCCTGGACAGCTGGTTAACAGCTTCCCTTTTACCTCCACTAGTTGATTCAATAATGGTTTGTAAAGGCCACCGAATCACACAGTCTCCTGAGCAACATGTGTCCACCCACCCCCGTTTTCTTCTTTCAGGTCCACCTTCTTTCTCCCCTTTCACTATTTGCTCAGGCTAGCCTACTCTCGATTTTCCCCATGTTGTGTCTCTTGCAATGGCATCATTTCTCATTTCTTTTAACTCCTATGTTGCAATATAGCATTAGGACAAAGCCACCAAGTTTCAACAAATGCTCCTTCTTTGCATCAGAACCATCAGTTTTCCTTGCCACATTTTAGGGTTTAGATTTAGAAATAGCTTGTCATTACCTGCTTCCTAATGCTCCATCCAAGATCAGATGGATAGCAACCACGGTGGTGTTGAAAAAAGCTGACTATTCTGGAATGTCTTGGGGGATTAATGATAAAGATTGGTTCCTTCCTCAAGTAGCCAATCGCTGTTGGTGTCAATGTTTGCAGCGTGTGCAGCGGCTAGGAAATTATCAATGAAATTGACTTTAGGTTTTGGTTTTTAATTTCATTTAAGCTTTTCTGGATAAGCCTCACATTATTTTGAACTGTTTGGAGCTTTTATAGAAGTGAGCAGTAGGTAGGTTACAGAAGTATTTGTTCTTACATTTCTTTTTGAAATTTGCATGCGTAATGGATAAATAGATAAATAGCTACATAGGTAGGTAGGTAGGTAGATAGGTAGACAGACAGATAATAGATAGATAGATAGATAGATAGATAGATAGATAGATAGATAGATAGATAGATACTGGTAGGTAGATAGACAGACAGACAGACAATTCGGCAAAGCAGCCCTCTGGGATTCCTGTCTTAGACTCCTGCCTCTCAAAGGAAGCACCCTCTGCCAGTGGCTGAGTCCCCATTTTGTGTCCCTTCCCATCTCAAATTGGGGCAGGCTAGTTGGGTAGGGAAAGTTCCTGTCTGAAATTCCTGGAAGTCATTAATGGGAGAGTCCATAGAGTCCTCCCAACCATCTTTGTTTTTGTTTCTCCATGATTAGTTTTACTTCTCTCATGAATCAGCTGTAGATACAAAGAGAGGGGGAATCAATTTGACTTTACTTTGAAATAGGATGGGCTTGCAGGTAGAATTATACTGAACATATGGTAGAGCTGAATATTAGAATATAATACGCTAAACCCATGATTTCATTCAGTGTGCTATGTGAAACTAGCCATCCAGTGACATCTGGGTCTCACATTGAGCTTAGCTATGGTTTGTTTAACCATGTTTTATTAGAAAAACCACAAGTGGCCGGGTTCACATTGCACATTAAGTCCAAATGCATCCCAAATGTACCAAATGCTGGGACTCAGCATTGATGTTTTGTCTGTTATGTTGCCATTGCTCTCACATGCTTAACAGAGACTTTGATTGTTGTGCAACTCTGGTTTGCTAGCAGCCTAAGCAAGCTTGTGTGCTTTATCTGGGGAGGAATCATTTGGGACTTTTTGAAATTATCCATTGAAGCTAATTGGCAGAAGATTCAACACAGAAAAAAAGGAAGCTTGAATGGGATACCGATATTTTCTCACTAGCTGGGAAAAGGCTTAGATAGATCTACAAAGAGTAATTCTATCATGCCTTACAAGCTATGACAGCCATAAGAAACATTTAAGTTTAAAGGCAGTGTTCCCCAGAGTATCAAAATGACATGTCAAGGCTTTTTGTTTAATTTCATGCCTTTTATGGACTCCCCAAGGGGCATCTGGTTGCCCTCTTGTCACACAAAAGCATTATTTGCTTATGTCCCTGTTCACAAGGGGAAAATGAAAAGCAGATGATTGGAGCACTTTCAAAGCAAGGCATTAGGAAAGTTTCCATCTAAAGTGCAGTGATGAATATGTATTTGCAGCACCCCTGGGTGCTATGCAAAAATGTAAGACGAAATCTAGAAAAATAGGCTGAGCTGATACAGTTCTCTTTGGAAGAATTTGACCTATGCAAACGCTACCAAGGGAAGCTGGGTTATTTGCTACTTCAACTGCTTTCACGAAGCAGGGAATCGGGTTTCTTTTAAGAGCCTCAGTTTTAGGCTCAAAAAAAATATACACTGCAGACTAGCACTAGGTAGAGCAGCCATGAAGGCCTTGGAAAAGGTATTCAAATGCTATGACCTACAAAGATCAGAATGGTGAAAGACATTTTGAAAAAGCAATATAGCATTTGGTACTTTTGAATTTTGGTATGGAAGAAGAGTCCTATAAATATAGAACAGAATAGAATCCTTTATTGGCCAAGTGTGATTGGACACACAAGGAATTTATCTTTGGTGCATATGCTCTCAGTGTACATTAAAAGGCAAGATACTTTTGTCAAGAATCATAAGATACAGCACCTAATGATAGTCATAGGGTACAAATAAGCAGTCAGGAAACAATCAATATCAATATAAATCGTAAGGATACAAGCAACAAAGTTACAGTCTTGCAGTCATAAGTAGGATGAGATGGGTGATAGGAACAATGAGAAGACTAATAGTGATAATAATGCAGCCTTAGTGAATAGTTTGACAATGGTGAGGGAATTATTTGTTTAGCAGAGTGATGGTGTTTGGGGGGAAAAAACTGTTCTTTTGTCTAGTTGTCTTGGTGTGCAGTGCTCTATAGCGTCATTTTGAGGGTAGGAGTTGAAACAATTTATGTCCAGGATGTGAGGGGTCTGTAAATATTTTCACAACCCTCTTTTTGACTCATGCAGTATACAGGTCCACAATGGAAGGCAGGTTGGCAGTAATTGTTTTTTTTCTGCAGTTCTGATTATCCTCTGAAGTCTGTGTCTGTTTTGTTGGGTTGCAGAGCCAAACCAGTTAGTTATAGAGGTGCAGATGACAGACTCAGTAATTCCTCTGTAGAACTATATCAGCAGCCCCTTGGGCAGTTTGAGCTTCCTGAGTTGGCACATATCATGAGTAGCAAAAGAAAATAAACCAATAGGTCATCAAATAAATCAGTTCAGAGTTCTCATCCAAGGCACCAATGACCAAGCTCAAATTATGCCATGTCAGACATAAGATGCAAAGACCCAGCAATCTGGAGAAGGCTCTGATGTTCCAAAAGGGGGGGGGGGAGAGGAGGAGGAGGAGGAGGAGGAGGAGGAGGAGGAGGAGGAGGAGGAGGAGGAGAAAACCAGTAGCAAGATGCATAGATTTGGTTACAATAGCACCACTACCTGAAGGTTAGGGGCAAATAAACCCTTTCTATGTAACTGCTAACAGTCAGCGATAACTTGATGGCATGTAATCAATCAATCAATTAAAAAGCAATCAGTTTTAGGCCTTTGCTTTCTTATAAACTGTATCAGATTTCCTCACAGCAGTGCCCTCCAGAAATGGTGGGAGATTATGCAAATTGCCTGTATATCTAACTTGAGAAAGCTGTAATAAACAGGAGTCATACAAAGCTAGAATAGATTTTGGTTTTGGTTGAGTATATGATACAAAGACAACCAGTGTAGTTTGCCAATCACAGTTTACAGTCTGGCTGCTATGTGTGAAACAGAGTGAAAGTATCTGCATGAGGACAGAAAGTCCTGTTTAAATTATATTAATAATTATTATGCTTAATGCCAGGCAGGTGGTATTCAGCAAACAAGCCAGGACTAAAGAAACCGTGGCTTATTATAGATTTTTAACCCCAACCTTTGTTTAGGAAATATACAGCTTTTTTCTCAAAGATAAAACTGACCTGTTTTTGTTGTTCCTATCAGCTTTCATGCAAACTCTTTCCAAGCTGTGCTCAAGAAGTAGAGATGCTATAATCCATCCATCCATCCATCCATCCATCCATCCATCCATCCATCCATCCATCCATCCATCCAGTGTATATCCTGCTCACTTTGAAACCCTCAGAACAGTCACATTCATAAAAATCTTTAAACCAGGGGTGGGTTTCTGTCAGCGTTACTGCTGGTTCGGTGCATGCGCAATTTGCATGCACACATTGCCTTTAAATAGGTATGCTCATGCATAGAACATTAAAAATGTCAAAAAAACATGCCGTGGCGAGCAGGGAACCGGTTCAGGAGCATGGCAAGCTTGCCGTCCCTACCGGTTTGGTGACCCAGTCTCCATTTCCACTACCGGTTCGCCCAAACCAGTGCGAACTGGTAGAAACCCACTTCTGCTCTAAACCAATAAATACAATATAACAAGTGAAAACATAATGTACAAACTGAGGGAGAGAACGAAAAACAAATGACTCTGTGCCAGATATTGCTCAAATTCCAAATGTTCATGAAAAGAGCCAAAGTTTTTGTGGCTTTACTTAAGATGAACAGCACCGGGGATCTTTGGCGAGAAGAGACCATTCCACAAGGAAGGGGCCGCCACCAAAAATGCCTGTTTTACGGATGTGGAACACTTTTATGTAAAATGGTGCAACGGGATCAACATCATTCTGTCACATGTTAAGATGGTTAGCCAACAGAAAGCAAATTATACATATTGCCTTAATTTGTCTGCTTGTTCAAACTACATGACAAAAGGTAAGCTCCAGGAAATATTTAAAAGCAAAGGCTCCAACCAAACATTACACTAAACTACCATGTTTCCCTGAAAATAAGACCCTGTTTTATATTTTTTTGCCACCAAAAAAGGCACCAGGTCTAATTTTTGGGTGGGGGGGAATGTTGTCCACTGACTCACCTCACTTGTACGCATCGCCTCTCGGCCTCATGTTCACTGGCAGAGACCTTCGGGAACTTCTTCTGCGGCCAGCAAGTCTTTCCTGAAGATTGATCTGGAGCTCTGTTATCAGCTGCAGAGGCCTTCAGGAAAGCCTTGCTGGCTGCAGAAGAATTGGGCCAGCAACGCAGATGTTGGAGTGTGTGAGGCCTGGATGCAACTGTCCAAAGGTAAGTAGTAGGGCAACTCCACCCCCCATCCCCACCCTAGCTTAATTTTTATCTGCATACCCTAGAGTGGGTGAGGTCTTAATTAGGGCTTTGGGGGAGGGTGTATGGCTTATATGGAGCACAATCAAGCTAGGAATTATTTTCAGAGTAGGTCATATTTTTGGGGAAGCACAGTACCTCCAGTCACTATAAAACTCTGAAAAACTTTGTAAAGCCACTTAGTTTATGTCCCCCCACCACCCCATGCGGCACTGCTGATTTATTACCCTGTTCATTGCCACTTTGGACCTATTGAATCTCTGGATGATGAAAAGGACAGTCTAGGCATGAATGATTACTGGGTGACATTTGGTAACAAAGTAAGAATCTCTGCTTCTCCTTTCATTTCTTTTTAAATGTTAATCAATTGTTTCAAGGGCAATTATTCTATTTCTATATATAGGAATCATCAGCACTTAATGAATATATAATTTGTCTTGCTAGCTGCATATAGATATGAGCACCTGTCTGAATTAAAGATCATTAATTGTTAGTCAGGAAAGCTAGAATGCCAACATCAGCTACAGTACCTACATTGACTGACTGTGCTTGAGCCTGTGCATAAACATGTAGTCCATACTCTTTTCTCAATTTCAATCAGAATAGAGCTGGAAGGGAACTTGGAGGTCTTCTAGTCCAACCCACTGCTCAAGCAGGAGACCGTATACCATTTCAGACAAGTGACTCCAGTCTTTTCTTAAAACCTCCAATGATGAAGCCCCTACAACTTCTGAAGGCAAACTATTCCACTGGTTAATTGTCCTCACTGTTAGGAAGTTTCTCCTTAATTCCAGGTTGCTTCTCTCCTTGATTAGTTTCCATCCATCCTTGTCTTGCCTTGTCCTGCCTTCTGGTACTTTGGGAAATAAGTTGATTCCCTCTTCTTTGTGGCAGCCCCTCAAATACTGGAATACTGGTATCATATCACCCCAAGTTCTTCTTTTCTCTCAACTTGCCACACCCAATTCTTGCAACTGTTCTTCATATGTTTTTGTCTCCAGGCCTTCAATATCTCCAAAACTGAGTATGTCAAGATTTGACAAGGAAGCTCTGATCCCAGATTGTTTTAGAAAAAGGGCATAAGATTGAAGGGAAAACATTTCTGAAAGCAGTTCTTCACTCAGAACTGGATGGAAATGTATGTTTGATTTAAGGGTAAGCTTTAGATGGTTTGGGAGCAAACCATGGCAGCTTTCCAACACAGATAACTGATCTTAGCAGTTTATACAGCATCAAAAATACATGCTCTTAATGGTCCTTGAACTTATTTGGCTTTTCACCTGTTCTATTGTTTTTTTTTTGTGCTTTCTTTGGGGGATAACAGGGTTAGGTGAGGTTGTTGCAAGATATCTATATGTGATGGGAAAAGCCACTTTTATTTGACAAGACCCAAATTTATCCCTGTAATCCTTCCTCCCATCTCTATAGCCCGATTGGAGCAGCTGGTAAAGAAAAATCCTGTCTATTTTCAGAAACAGATAAAACCATGTAGGCTATGAACTGCAGGTCTTGGAAAAATCCATTCAACATCAGTGGTCGGAGCATCACAACCCTTTCCAGAAACAAATTGCAACAATCATAGCTCTCCTCTCCCACCAGCAGACTTCCCCTACCACATTAACACCATGCTCGGAAATGCACACGGGCCTAACGCCTGCAAAATGTCACTGTATTGTTGTGTTTATTTTGCCAGGGAATGAAGGAGGGAGGTATTTGCTTCAACAGCTGGGTTTGCAGATATTGTTTTGCTAATTATTTGGTATTCCACCCTGCCTACCAGGAACTCAATGACAGGCTGATGTTTCCCAGTGACTTCCCATCCCAGTATTAACCAGATCCAGTCCTGCTTTACTTCAGAGATAGAATAGTTATGATCTTGGCTTTAGTTCTTCTTTCTTTCATTCAGTAATTATCTTTTTCTATTCATTCATTGGTTCAGTTTACAAACTTTCTTGGGGATCCTAGTTCTACATTCCATAATAATAATCACAGGTGACAAGAATATGTTGGCAGGTAGTCCTCAACTTACAACCACTATTGACCCAAAGTTTCCGATGCTCAGCAAGACAGTTATTAAGTGAGTTGCAACCCATTTAAAGACTTTTTTGTCACAGTTGTAAAGCAAACCATTGCAATTATTAAGAGAATCATATGGCTATGATGAGAATCTAGCTTCCCCCATTGACTTCGCTTGTCAGAAGCCAGCTGGGAAAGCAACAAATGATAATCATATGACCCCAGCATAGGGCAACTGTCATAAACACATGCCCATTGCCAAGCACCCAAATTTTGATCATGTGACCATGGGGATGCTGCAACAATCATACGAGTGAAAACCAGTTATAAGTCATTTTTTTCAGTGCTGTTATAGCAGTTAGACTTAAATACTGCTTCATAGGGCTTTCAGACCTCTCTAAGCGGTTTACAGAGTCAGCATATCGCCCCCACAGTCTGGGTCCTCATTTCACCCACCTCGGAAGGATGGAAGGCGGAGTCAACCTTGAGCCGGTGAGATTAGAACTGCTGATAACAGTCAGCTGAAGTTGCCTGCCGTACTGCACCCTAACCACTGCGCCACCTCGGCTCCTATATCTTCAGTCAGTCATTAACTGTTTTAAGTTGAGGACTCCCTTTTATAAGGAATTTATTAAATGGACTGTTTCACAGAGGTAATTGTACCATGGAACGTACCAGTGGTGGGATTCAATTTTTTTTGCTACAGGTTCTATGGGATGGCTCTGTGGGTGTGGTAGGGGAAGGATACTGAAAAATCCTCATTTTCTGCCCACTCTCAAAATTTACGCTACCAGTTCTCTGGAACCTGTCAGAACTGGCTGAATATCACCTCTGAAACTTACTCATGGGAGAGTAATGGGAGAGTAATTATATTAACAAGGATAATACAATTCAGAACAGAAAATAATATATACAGCAGTAAAAATATTACATTCTTTTTTCTGAGACATCACTATTTTAAATTCAGTTATTTTTCTAATTCTCTATATAATAAAAAGGGACAGGTATGCAAAAAATATGCTCCAAGAATACGCTATTTAGTCATTAAATCTGTTGTATAACTTTCTATTTTGGCCTATTTCTAGCCTTTGTGCCCTTACACACATGTAAGACTTGCTCTGAAAATTGCACTCATTATCAATTTGTCTTCATGTTCAATTGAAGGCACAGGCTGTCTCCTTTAAAATCTTTCGTGGCTTGGTATCTTTATGACCATCTAACCAGAGATTAAACTGTCTCCAATGCTTTTGAGTTTTCAAACATATACAAGACCCGCTCTTTCAATTTGTTTTCAAGATGTTATGTTATTTTGAACTTTCATACAGCTGAACAGCTGTAGAATATGTGAATTGTTCTTAACAATATCTGGGATACTGATGTAAATATGTCTGTAACAAAGACATACTGCATACATGCCTGTATCTGAGGGACACTACGGTTGGAGCAACTAAAAACCCAGCAAATAAATAAACAAATAAACAAAGTCAGTCCCCTGCAGTGACTAATTTTTCATCTCTCACATTTGGGATTAATGGTCCCTTCTCCTGTCAGCGCTGATGGATCTCACTGTTTATTACATGCACTGCAATACAGCACCTGGTTTTAGTTTAGAGTCCAGGATGTTGAAAAAGCCACATGCTATTTTAGCAGCCAACTTAAGCTGTAGGAAACCTCCAATGCTGGGTTTGGTTAGGAAGGAAAGGATTTGGCTCAAGCCTCAAGATGTGCTAGAACTAGGTCTGCAAGTAATTGATGATGTCAAATTGAGATCAAACAGATAAAGCTAGATTTGCATAGTGCAAAATTAAAGACAAATTCTTTCTGGCATCTTCCCAAATAAACTGCTCCCATTAAGATGCAAACCAAGAAGAGAGGTATATATTCCACTATTTTTCTCTCATTTCAC
This sequence comes from Thamnophis elegans, assembly GCF_009769535.1. Classification (NCBI taxonomy): domain Eukaryota; kingdom Metazoa; phylum Chordata; class Lepidosauria; order Squamata; family Natricidae; genus Thamnophis; species Thamnophis elegans. The sequence goes on from NC_045544.1 coordinate 83,873,557, forward strand.
ATACAAAAGCTAGTCCAGAGCAATTCATAAGGTTTAGTGATGTGAATAAATTTGCTGCAATATTTTCAAAATACATTTATAAAGCCAGAAGTTTACTAGAGAGGAGGATAGTTTACTTCAGATGTTGCTGAACTTCTGCTCCCAGTTATTCTAAGTAGATCTGGAAATTGTTATTCAACATCTGGAGGGCCATGAGTGCCCCATTTAGTTTTACAGATAGTGTTCAAACAAATATAGTACAGACTACTTGTCTTCAATCCTAAAACAAGGACAGAAGCCTTGGTATTTTTCACAAGTTTTGCATTTCAGTATCAATCAGCCCCGGCCAATGGATGACAAGGGACTGTAGTGGCTATGATCACACACTGTTGAAGGACATTAAGTTGCCTACTCCTTCTTTAAAAGTATATCTTGGGACATACCCATTTCAATTCAGGGGCACCTCATTTGTCACAGGAGCAACATAGTGTCTATTGAAGCTACTTTTCCACATGAAAGCAATTCTATATTATGGGTCACGAAATTGACCTTGCGGTTAGTCAAAGATATATATCAGCCCATGATTAGGTAGATGTATGAGTTATAATTACAACACTGTAATAACAGCAATAAAATAATTCAATTATGAACAGACCCAAACTTGAAAAAACATATTCGTTTAATAGGCACTATCTTTCATACATATTACGTGTGTGTCAGTGTGCATCTAATGCTTCTTAATAACTTTTGTCATTGCCGTGTCAGTGAAAAAAAATACTTCAGTCTTGCTCTTCAACAAAGGAATATTTAACTCCACGTTTTATTTAAAAAGCATTGACAGAAACTATTTGAAAATGTTTCATTTCTTTTAGAACAAAAAAACCTTCAGGATCCAGCTAAGACTAATGCTTCCTGGAGGCATTTTTTGGCATGCTGTGATGTAAATCCATTGTACATGTGGCCAGAAAGAATAACATCTTGTTGCATTGTGCAAAAAGAAAACAGTCCTTCCTATTTTCATATTTCCAATGTATATAAGTAGATGATGGCTAAATAAAGACAAAAGACTTGCCTTGAAACAAAAGAATGAAAGCCACAAATCAAGGGCACAGCTTCAGAGGGTCAAGATAAAAGTCATGTGTGTACTCATTCAAAACAAATTCTGTTTGTAACATTTCCCTTCTAGAAAACCATTGATATTTCTCCTTTTTGCTGCATGCTCGCATTGTTATGTTTATCCTCAGGGCACTTTATTTTTAGCTAGAGATAAGAATTGTCATTAATGTTTAAATGGGTGATGGCACTGCTAGTGAGATGCTGCCACCAAAGTTTGTAATTACCTTTCTTCAGAAGATAAATGTGTCCAAATTCATAAGGCTCAACTACAAGACAAATTGAGCAGCATAAAGAAAACCTTTAGGTTTATATAATAGCTAAACTAAGAGTTCCAAAAGCTGAAGAAAGATGCATTGTAGAGTAGAAATTACAAATGATGAATCATGGAAATTCTTGGACATTGGATTCGAATTAACAGCTATTTTGAAATATTACATTCTTCTCCAGGATAGTTGTCTTCAAATATTATTGCAATAAGCCAGAGTGCAACATTTTTGAAAGGCAGGCATCATACTGAGCAGGGTTACTTTAAATTATAATTGCTGTACTCAAGCATTTCATTTTTACTGTCTGCTATTATTTTCATAGCTTATCTGAGGTCAGGAAGACTGATCTAAGTGTTTGACCAGACACACCAAGAAGCTATTCTGGTAAGCTTTGCCTCCTAATTTATTTGCCTCCTAATTTAAGTGGATATATATCATCTAGTTGAACAACATTGTAGTTAACCACAACGATGGGATAGTAATTAACAATTACTTTTTAGCCTGTTTATATGTAACATATGATAAATTGTCAAAGACGTACAAAGTTATTTCAAATGTATGGTGGGAATGTAAATGTATAGAATGGTTTTTTAAAACCATTTTCAATCAAAGAAGATGGACTTGTGATAAAGCAAAGAAATATTGAGGGAAAATTCATAGTTTAATACAGAAGGTTCTTAAAGTAAATATAAGGATTAGACCAGAGATCTTTCTTTTAGGCTTAATGGACAAAGAATTGAAAAAACCTTTCCTGTTATATTTGCTGACAGAAGCAAAAGTGCTTTATGCACAAAAATGGAAAGATACCTTAATTTCCACAATGGAAGAATGGCTGGAAAAACTGATGGAACTAATAGAGATGACTAAATTAACTTTAATCAAGAAAAGAATACATTCAACTTTGACTCTATTTGGAAACTGCTTCTGGATTTTGCACTTGAGATGGAAAAAAATGAAAGGCTGACTTTGAGTTTTGCTGATTAGATAAGATTGTTGTTATAGAAACAGCTAATAAATTATCAAGTATATAAAAATAAAAAGATGAGGCTGTAATATTCGTTATTTTACTGCACTAAAAATGTAGAAAGTCAATGCTTTTCTTTCTTTTTTTGTCTTTATCCTACACCTCTTTCTTTTCTCTTTTTCCTCCCCCATTTTCCCACTATTTTCATTTGTATTTTATACTTTGATACGTTTAATAAGAAATATTAATTTAAAATGTTATTTTACAGTATTTGTTCTGAATCCATTGTATTGTTGTTGAATAGTAAAGTTAAACTACAGATAGTTCTTGTTTAGCGGCTATCTCAGATAGACTGTTCCGAGTTAGCGTGGTGATGAAAAAATAACATTGGAACCAATCCTTGTTTTTATGACCTTCACAGGTCTGTAAAGCAAAGGAAAGTTGAAGTATAGGTAGCGCTCAACTTATGATCACAGTTAGGAATAGAATTTATGTCATAGGCTGTTGACCATTGCAGTTGTCAAATTATCATGTGACTATATCCGATTTTATGACCATTTTATTGTGGTGGTAAGTCAAGTCATAAGTGTGTATCCAGCTTAATTAGTGGTGGTGGTTTTTTTTTTTGCTGGAAACCAGAAAAATGCACTACAAATCGCGATTATGTGTCTACAAGATACTGCAAGTCATAAATGGAAGCCAGTTGCCAAATGCCCAAATTTGCAATCATGTGACTGTAGGGATAGAGTGGTTAAAAGTTTGAAATCAAGTCATAACTGATGTTTTCAGAAGCTGTCATTGATTCAAATCATCATTAAGTAAGCAGCTGTAAGTTGAGGTCTACCTGTAAATTTATAAACATAGTTGCAATTTTACTTAGCAACTACTTTGTTTAACAATCAAGTTGCCAGTCCCAAATTCTGATTGCTAAATAAGGATTACTTGTATATAGCATTCATGATAGCTCCAGTACAGTAACAGCCACCTTGGTTGTATCATAGATTTTCATACTGACCTGTCTCACTTGTATCAAACAAAGTTTCTCTCCTGAAGTCCATGTATTTGAAGTTAAAACTGTTTACACCAAATAATTCCTTTACGATTTGCGCATAAATTCCCAGTCTATCATATCCTTCTTTTAGCCAAATACTGAACATTCTTTTCTTGCCTTAGCTGTTGTCTTTGGCTATAAGAATCAGTGTTTCCATTTTAAATAAAGTCCCTGAGTCTTTAATAGCACATATCCAGTTTTTGAATAAACATTTGCTTTTTATCAAAACAGCTGTTTTTAGTCACTTTAATGTAAGCTTAATCAGATGGAATTAGTTAATAATCTCTGTGTGTGTGTGTGTGTGTGTTGTGTATGCATAGAAAATCTTAAAGCTGCATTGCTGTTCTATTTTTGACATATGAATATAATCAGCACATTTAAAATAGGTGTACTCCAAGTCAAAATCATTCAAAAAAAGTAAAATGTTAGGTTAATATTATATACACTGTTGTATATAATGATTTAACTTTATAAGATGCAACCTATATTGTCATGGGGATGGTGGTGGTGAAGGAAGCAAAGGTGAAAGGTACATAGTGACTTGTGACATAAACTCCATCCTGTACATACTTGTATGTGTAATTGTCTGTAGTAATCATGATCTCACAAAGGACCTGTTGTCATCCTTATAGCTAGCTGTGGCTGCCTTTATTATCACGAGTGAGGCTCTAGCACCATACTGATTGGGTGCCATGAGCATTATTATTCTCCAAAGCCCCCCCCTCCCCCAGGGCAGGACAATAAGCAATGGATGGAAACTAATCAAGGAGGGAAGTAACCTAGAACTAAGAAGAACTTTCTTGACAGTTAGAACAATTAATCAGTGGAACAACTTGCCTCCAGAAGTTGTGAATGTTCTAACACTGGAAGTTTTAAAGAAGAGATTGGACAACCATTTGTCTGAAATGGTAGGGTTTCCTGCCTGAGAAGGGTGTTGGACTAAAAGAACTCTTAAGGTCCCTTTCAACTCTTCTCGTCTCTTCTACTCTAGGCAGTTGTGGCTAGGAGCTTTTACGCAACCAGTTGCAACCTTTCTTGGACCACGATTCCCTGTACTCAGCTGTTCAGTCCCTAATCATCTCATGACTGGACTATTTTAATGTGCTCTACATGGGGCTACCCTTAAAGAGTATTCAGGAACTACAGCTGGTGCAGAGTGCGGCAATGTGGATAGTTTGGGTGTGTGTGTGTGACACTGCTCTGTGAGCTGCAGTAGTTACTGGTGTTCTTCCAGGTGGGAAATGTTGGTAATCACCTTTAAAGCCTTCATGCCATGGGTCCAGGTTACTTGAGGGACCATCTCACCCTACTGGGACTGGCCCATACCAGTCATGGTGGCAGAAGATGCTTGCCGTGGGAGGCATCAGCCCCAGCATTCCAACTCTCCCCCACTCTGTCACTGCCCTCCCCTTGTCTCTTTGGTTGTAAGGTTTGATTTTAACATTTTATGCTTTAAGATGTAACTGTAAGCCGCCCAGAGTTATGCTATGGTAAGATGGGTGGCCAATAAATTTTATAAATAATAAACTGTTATTTGTAAAAATAAGAAAAGCTAGATACAATAACTCAAGGTGGCAAACATTTAAGTTCCTCTACAAGTTTAGGTTTCATGAGTTTCATAGTTGCTACAGTAGCAGATGGTTTAAGCCTCCCAATGTGTTCACTCTAAGAGATGATCCAGGGTGATTACAAAGCCATGACTGTCAAGCTTTTGCTTTTACTGTATTTGCTTGTCTTTTCAGTCATTGCCATGTTCTTGAATATTCCTCTGACTTTAAGTTTACATCTATCTTGGCATCTCAATCCAAGTTGCCATTTTTTCCATTGTCTGTGTTTTTCTTTGGGATTATTGATTCACTTTTGAGCTGATTGTCCAAACCCCTTCTTTATATTTAAAAAAAACCCATTCAAAACAGTCTTTTAAAATGTATTAACAAATGTTTGTTAACTCCAAAATAATACTTCTCGGAGTAAATGGTGATACACTACTGACCAAATATAAAAGCTTCATGTATAATGGAATGGACAATTTGATTCTTTTGGCCTTGAGCTTGTGAAGAATTAATACAGGATTGATGTGTGGAAACCTTGACAAATGTCTCTGCTTACTCAGTTAGCTATTATTAATATTTGGAAATTCATTATCTTTTTTCCCTTTGGAAGTAGTTTAGGTCTGAACAAGGGTGAAGAAACTGAAGCTATTATAGAAGAAATAGTTGCCTCAGTCCATCCCGATGTAAGGGTTGTTAAAAGAAAAACAAATACTGATGGTTGGGAATTCCAATGATAGCAATAACAATAACATTTTGACTTATATACCACTTCACAGTATTTCACAGCCCTTTCTATATGGTTTACAGAGTCAGCATATTACCTACAACAATTTGGCTCCTCATTTTACCGACCTTGGAAGAATAGAAGGCTGAATCAATCTTGAGCAGGTCAGGATCAAACTGCAATTGGTTACAACTGCTTCAGGACTTCCAGGATTGGATCCAGGAGACACCAGCATTTATGCAAAAATTAAGCACCTGAATTCTTCAGCACAGAGCCTAAAATTCAGTACTCAAAATGACCCAAGCACATCACAGTTCAAATCTGTAACCACAGTAAAACTCAGGACAGAATTTAGCATCAGTGTAATACATTGAAACACATATTGGATAGATGCGCCAATGCCTAAATCAAGCTTTCTCAATTTAGTCTTTGAAATGCTGCATGCTAAATTCCCCATTGTTCTCCCATCAATGGTGGTTGCTATAACCCAAAGCCATCTGACTCCAGATTGGAGAAACCTGATCTAAACTTTCACCCTGGAAAAATACAAGGAATCCTCAACTTACGACCACAATTGAGTCTAGAATTTATGTTGCTAAGTGAGCAATTGGTTAAGTAAGCTTTGCCCTATTTTACTACTTTTCTTGCCACCTGTGAAGTGAATCACTGCAGTTGTCAAATTAGTAACATGGTTGTTAAGTGAGACGACTCCTAGCTTCCCCATTGACTTGGCTTGGCAGAGGACCACCAAAGGGTCCCAGGACACTACAAACGTCCTAAATATGGGACTAAATATGCACCAAAGACAAATTCCTTGTGTGTACAATCACACTTGGCCGATAAAGAATTCTAAATTCTAGAAGCATCCAAATGTAAATCACGTGAACATGGGGAATGCTGCAACGGTCGTGTGAAAAATGATGATGTCACTTTTTCAGTACCGTTGTAACTTCGAACGGTCACTACATGAACCTTTGCAAGTGGAGGACTGCCTGTATTGTCCCATTTCGAATATGAGTACAGATTTAGGTAAGCCATAGGAGTTGCCTCGGTGCCCACGCCCGGTCTCATCCGCGCTACGACCACCCGGTACATCTGGAACGCCGCTCGCCTCTCCCTCGCTACCCAAAATGCAAAGCGTCAGGGTCGAGCGTTGTATTTCGGGCAATCGAAGATGGCGGGCTGCACAGGCTGAGTGGAACCGGGCGTCGGCTCGGCTTGAATTTACAAACGCCGCAGCCTTCTCTCTCTCCTTGGAAAATTGTCGGTGAGGAAGCCGGCGGTGAGGGAATACGGAGGGCAGGCGGTCAGGTGTCCTCGACACGGGGGTTCCTTCGGCTCGACCTTACCCGCCCTCCCTCCCGCCCCCACCCACTGGTCCAACCGCCCTCGAGGGGTAGCTGTAAAGAACCCGATCTTTTAAAAGCAAGTGGGGGGGGGGGAGAGGATCCAGGGCCGCGGCAGGAGTACTCCTGCTGTGGTTAATAACCTGTGCTACCTACGTTCATAGTCCATTAATAAAAGGTAGGCGAGGTCCTCAAGGGAAGCTTCCTCGTTTTCTTCGAGGCAGCGATGACTCGAGATGGGGGGAAGTGTTGAATTTTGACAAGTAAAAAGCCCTGCTGAAAATGACGGGACTTGGCATTTCGATCGTAGTGGTGTATATTTCTTATCATTGTTGTGAGATGTCATTTTAGGCTCTTGGGAGAAGTAACTGAATAGAATGGTAGGAATCCGAAGAAAAGAATCTAGTCTTGAATTGCAAATAACAGACTAATATGGCATTTTCTTTGGCTATTACAAAGCATCATATCCTTAAGACGGTCAGCAAATTTCTACTAATCTGGCCCAATTTGTTGACCAAATTGCTATACTGTTGTAAAATCAGACAGGTGGACAATAGTTTAGGTGCTTAATCTTTGCATGAACACTGGTGTCTTCTGGATCCACTCCTGTAAGCCCTGAAACAGTTGTAGCTGATTGTAAGCTCAGTGTGCTGACTCTCAAAGCTCTCTGGGAGAAGGGCTGGTGAAATGAACCCCCACAAAGGTGCATTTGAGCTGTGACACCTTACCTCACAGAGTAGTAGCTCCTTATGAAATTATTAGCACAGATAAATAGCTATGATTTACCTGTAAAATATCAGATTCTTGCCACCTGTGAAGTGAATCACTGCAGTTGTCAAATTAGCAACATGGTTGTTAAGTGAGACAACTCCTGGCTTCCCCATTGACTTGGCTTGGCAGAGGACTGCCAAAGGGGATTGGGTATATTCTAGATACTTTGGGATGTTGCTTTTCTGTGGATATCCTTTGAGTGTTTCTTTTTCTGTGGATGTATCCCAAAAAAGGGTTTGGACAAGCATTTGTCTGAAATGGCATAGGGTTTCCTGCTTGATCAGGGGGTTGGGCTGGAAGACCTCCAAGGTCCCTTCCAACTCTTGTTATTCGGTTATTTTCAGGTCTACTTTGAAGTCATACTGAATTGAAAGGAAAAGTAGCTAAAAGGGTAAATAGAAAAATGAGCTTTCTGCTTAAGATTTATTTTAAATACATTGTTGCATTAGTTCTGACTGTTACTGTTTAAAACTTAAACTTGAATGTCCAGTGTTCATTTTCACCTAGAATGTTGAGAATTTGACTACAACTTCAGAGCATCATTTGCAGAAGTCTGGATTAATTTCATCTTGCCTCCTTTTTGTTTTTATTCTGTGGCCTGAAGCAATCTGCTTCAGGTGTTGTCTTCTATTGCTGATGTAGTTATGTAAATACTGTACATGACTCTCACCAGCAGATTGTTAATTTAGATGCAAAAAAACTTCAACAACCTCTCTCATCATGGAAGAGTGGGTGGTAGCTTTGCCTTTTGTGTCCCATCCTGGATTGAGTGCCCCTCCAGATAGTCATGTAGTCTACAGATGTCTTGTGACCTCATGGCCTGACTATTGCAATGCATTCTGTATGGAACTGTCACTGAATATTACTCCGAAATTTCAACTGATACAGAATGCAGTGGCATGAGACTGCCAAGAACCTGACTTGGCATGGACAGATGACACTCTGCTTCATGCAGCCAGACATTTTTCATGGTGGTATTTAAGCAGATATGGCAGTTGTTAAGTAAACTCATCGTTTGCTATGGTGCATTTTTGCTGGAAACAGGAAGTAAACATCAGTTTCCAACAAAACAATTATAAATAGCAGTCATGTGACTGTACAGTATTGCAAATGGCTGTAAATACAGACTGTTGCTAAATGCCAAAATGTGGTTATGCGATTGCAGGGGGAACCACATCAGAACTTCAAAATCAAGTTATAAATACCGTATTTTTTGGCGTATAAGACGCACCTTTTTCCCTCAAAAAAAAGAAAAAAGTGAAAATCCGGGTGCATCTTATACACTGAATACAGCATTTTTGGCCTCCTGAAACCCCACCCCTTTGAAAAATGGCCGTGCACAACCTTTAGGAGGCTTATAGAGTGCTCCATGGGCTGGGGAGGGCAAAAATGAGCGAAAAACGGGCCATTTTTTTCTTCATTTCCCCCACCCCCAGCCCCCAGAAGCACTCTATAAGCCTCCTAAAGGCTATCCATGCCCTTTTTTGACAAAAAAACGGGCCCGTTTTTGCAAAAAACAGACCATTTTTGGGAGGTCTGTAGAATGCAAAAACTTTTTTTTTTTCAATTTGCCTCTTCAAAATCTTGGTGCATCTTATACTCCGGTGTGTCTTATCCACCAAAAATATATTAGCTTTTGGGGTGCCTGTTATAATTTTGATTGGTCGTGTAAATAGATAGTGTAAAATGATCCACAGTCTTAGCAATAGCAATAGCAGTTAGACTTATATACCGTTTCATAGGGCTTTCAGCCCTCTCTAAGCGGTTTACAGAGTCAGCATATTGCCCCAACAATCCGAGTCCTCATTTTACCCACCTCAGAAGGATGGAAGGCTGAGTCAACCTTGAGCCAGTGAGATTTGAACAGCCGAACTGCAGAACTGCAGTCAGCTGAAATAGCCTGCAGTGCTGCATTTAACCACTGCGCCACCTTGGCTCGCCCTAATTAGTCTTGCCTAATTAGGCTTATGGAAGGAACTAGAGTATAGGGTTAGGATTGTAGACCAATATTTTTCATACCAAGGATTCTGGACTTAATCCGTGGGCGATGGTTGCACTGATTGGGAGATAAACAGATTGTGTAAAAGTGTTTGAGATGTTTTGAAATTAATTATTTTCAGTTGCATTTGTCCCAGATTTCTTGCCTTGTGTGTATATTTCTTCTTCATTGGCCTTAAATGTCCTGAAGCAGAACTATGCCTTCAGTTCTAAACTTGTATTTCATGTTAGATGCCTGTGTTTCAAGTATATGAAGCCCTTTTATATGAAGAGCTATTCACTTGTTAGGATTTTTTGTGGAGAAAATGCTCTCAGTTTGAGAACAATGAGCATCATATAGCAGCACTGTAATAGAGATAAAAAAAAGAATCTATGGTGCTCGTTATATTGCCAGTGAATGGGCTTTTCTTAACATCATTCAAAATACTGCTGCAAAATAAGTTGGTTCAGTAATACCCAGTTTAACAGAATAAGCTTGTGGAATCAGTTTCCTAATATGTTCTTGTGTGTTCTTTATATTTGTGGATTGGAGAAATTTCTAAAACAATTTTGGGAATGGGGACAGAACAGAAGGAATTTGGGAATGCCCACTCCATGAGCACAAATCTCCTTGCATAATATTTGATATAATCTTTAGGCTTTCTGCAAATATCTTTAAAGAAATGGAAAATATGATGAGAGAGAGGCAATAGCTTTTCATCTATGATGAACTTTAGCCAATTTGTTTTTTCTTTTATTCTTCAAAGTGTATCATTCTTGCAGTCAAAATCATTCAGAAGAAAGATTAAGATCAATTTTTGTTCCTGTCCTCTATCAAATCCTGTCCTGTAGTTTTTGTGGGCCTTTGCATTTTGGCTGAATATCTGAAAACCTTGGACTTCTTTATCTCATTCAAGTACTAACTGGGTTTGACCCTCTTTAGCTTTTTCAAGGTCAAACAGGGTTGTGTAGTTTGTTTCACCTACAGTGGTGGGCGGTTCTAATTGTTCAATTTTTTAAAATACTTTTTTGGAATATTAAAAATTGGGTTTCTAAGTTGTGCAGAGAATATAAATAAGTAGGGAAGTCTTCCTGTTACAGCACTTTTCCATATTTTATTCATTTATTTATTATATTATTAAATTTATATTGCCACCTATTCTCCCATGGCGACTCAAGGCGGCTTACATAATATAAAAACCACATCTAAAAACAATAAAACTAATTAAAAAATCAAATAAATCAATGTAATAAAATCATTCCCCCCCACACACACCTCCTGCCCCAGCGACAGCCGATCACATGAGCCATTTAATAGGCTCCATCCCACTTTGGGGTTCCACAGGCTCGTTGGCAGAACCAGGTCTTCAGCACCTTCTGGAAGAGTATTAGAGTGGGGGCCATTCTAATCTCCAGGGGAATGATGTTCCAGAGACAGGGAGCCACCATGGAGAAGGCCCTTCTTCTGGATCCCACCAGGTGTATCTCCTTTGGGGATGGGACCAGCAACATTCCCTGACTCCCTGTTCTAATGGGTCAGGTTGATGTGACCAGCAAGAGACAGTCCCTCAGATAACATATGAAATATTCCTCTGAAATTTTTATATAATTTTTAACTTTATTTAGATAAATCAGTATAGGTGTACAAGCATGAGGCTTCCATGTTTGAATTCATGGGATACATGACTTCGCAGTTATTTTCAGTTTGTTTTCAATGTATGCTGTGTTTTGCCTATATTTATGTTTCTTTAAATATCATTAATTTTCCTTCAATAAATGATTGCAAAAGAATAAACATGAATTCAAAAGTGATTGTTTTGGTTTGAAGTTTATATTTAAGTTTTTGGCAAGTTACTTTTTGTTAATTTTATCAAATTGTATCAGGAAAATGGGTGTTTTATAAAGCAGTAATTTTGCAGGAACAATCATGATGATAAAATGATTCCATTAGCCATTGTAGACTTATAAAATTTTGAAAGGTAACCTGAAACATTTCCAGTCTGCTGAACATTTATATGATTATTACAGAAATAATCCAGATTCTTAAATATCTTCCTTTTTTAGATTTGTTTTCTTAAAACCTGTCTGCAAGGCAAAGAGTAATTTGAACATTTTTGAGTGTATTCTATCCAGAAATGCTTTGAGAATCTTTTTCCTTAAATGCTTCCCAAGACTTATTTATACAAGTCTTATGCAAGTCAAGAATTGCAAATAATTCATGGAAAGAATGGTCTATGAACAGGCAGTATAGAGAAGAAAAAGATAATTGCTTATCGGTGACAATTTTGTTTTAGACTGTTTAAAAATCGTTTAGTGTCTTATAAACACAGCATTTTGAATTATGTAGTGCAGCCTTTTGGAAGTAGATATAGATTCTGTAATGACATTTTTCCATTCATTTTATAAATAAATGTTGATCATTACATAAAACCTTTTTAGAGAACTTTAGGTTTCAAAAAGGAGCATTGGTACTTGTAATTTAAGACTACCAACAGTAAAAATAACCAAGTGGCAAGCTAATGTAGTTAATAGCACAACTGAAAATACAAAATGAATACAATATGATTTTGTTAATACAAAATATTTTCTTCCTGGAAACCATCAAGTCTGTGATTCAAATAAATTGAAGTTAAGAATTTGGAAGACAAGTTTGGAGATGAACGCAGGATAGGGTCCAGAGGTCTGTGGAAGTAATTTTGAAAGCTCGTAGAATGATTTGAATTTTCATATGTTGAAGTGCTCTTGGAGCTGAAAAGAGAGTTCTGAAGCAATTTGTACTTTGTTGTGAGAATCACAAACCGAATTCCACAAGAGTTAATGCAAACTCTCTGCATGATATAAAACAGCCACAATATTGAAATTATACCGAGGAGCCGAGGTGGCGCAGTGGTTAAATGCAGCACTGCAGGCTACTTCAGCTGACTGCAGTTCTGCAGTTCGGCTGTTCAAATCTCACCGCTTCAAAGGTTGACTCAGCCTTCCATCCTTCCGAGGTGGGTAAAATGAGGACCCGGATTGTTGTTGGGGGCAATATGCTGACTCTGTGAACCGCTTAGAGAGGGCTGAAAGCCCTATGAAGCGGTATATAAGTCTAACTGCTATTGCTATTGCTATACCGAAGTTGTATATCTGTATGTAGCATGTACATTTATACAGAAAAACTCATTCAGAACCCAGTATAGTATCAAGCGGAAAGTATGCTGATATGCTAGGACTTTTTTTTTTCTCAACTAAAGATTTTGAAGACGTACTATATACAGGATTGATGAGAGAAAAAGCATCTCTATTTTTCGTTCTGATGATAGAAACCTTTTATTCAATTCTGTTGTTAATTTGAAAAAAAAAGTTGTTAGCAATAGCACACAAATCATGGATGTAAACAAAACAGTTGAAATCACAATAGAATGTACTCTCGAATAATAAACAGTGGTGTAGATACTCTTGGGCCTAAAACTAGTTTTATGAATACAGAACCATAGTTGTTCACTGTTAGCCTTTTAAAGTTTATCTACCACTTTATATATTTGGAAGTTCTTGATATATAGACATACTTAACTTATCCTCACTGAGCTCCTTGGGCAATTTTCATTGGAGAAAAATTAAATGCCTTCTATTAAGATACAACATTTTTGATAGTTACAGCACCCATTTAGATCTGTTAATTTACTATACTTTTTTCTAAAAAAAAAACATGTTAAACATTTAACTGCATACTCTAGTAAAGATGTTGGAAGACAGAATATCTCTGTGAGGTCAGTAAATCCAGTCAAAAACTGTGGCAAGCTTAAGTTTAAACTTTGAAGCATAGATTTTAGCTTTCCAAAATACACAGATACATTTATGATCCTCAGTTATATCTGTTCTTATGGTCAGATCATTTGCACAAATTTGAGGAAAGAAAGTTCAAATACCTTCATTTTTTAACCTAAACCAATATATATCTCCAGAGTTAAAGACAAGTGTCTTTTCTGGTCCTTGGGTACCATTCCGTTTTGTTTCAGGTGCCAAACTTATTTTTGCTTAATTGTATTGCCACATTTTGTGCTTGGGGCCAGAGTAGTTTTGGGGCACCTAGTTAGAACCATAGAACTGACTCTACTTAGGAAGTGATGATTCTTCAGTTCTTTCTCATAGGATTGTTTTACTCAGATATCATTTACAGTTTTATTTTTTACACTCAGTGTGGTAAAACATTAAAAATCAATAACTACTTGGATTTTGTATTTTCTTATATAAAATTCTAAAAATGGAGGGGGGGATGGGAGCATAGATAGTCCTCAACTTATGACAATTGAGTCCAAAATTTCTATTTTTAAGCAAGACAGTTGTTAAGTGAGTTTTGCCCCATCTTACAATGTTTTCTGACCCAGTTGTTAAGTGAATCACTGCAGTTAAGTTAATAATCCTGTTAAGTGAATCTGGCTTCCAAATTATGTTTGCTTGTCAGAAAGTCACAAAAGGTGATCATATGACCCTGGGACACCGTAACATTACAAATACATGTCAGTTACCAAGTGGATGACTTTTGATCATGTGACCATGGGGATGCTGCAAGGTTGTAAGTGTGAAAAATGGTCATAAATCATTTTTTTCTTTTTTCTTTCTTTTTTTAATTTTTATTTCTCATATATACATTCACAATTATATGATCTCATAACTGTTATTAATAATATGTATTTGTAACAATTTTTCTCCCCTACAGTTGACAATATAATTGAAGTTGCTTTCTTACCATCCCATAAACCCATCTTATTTTACAACAATCCTACTTCTTCTTCCTTCCTTCCCTCCTTCCTTCCCTACCTCCTTTCCCCTTCCCTCCCACCTTTCTTCTCTCCTTCCTTTCCTCCTTCCTTCCCCCCTTCCTTCCCCCCTTTCTTCTCTCCTTCTTTCCCTCCTTCCTTCCCTCCTTTCTTCTCTCCTTCTCTCCTTCCTTCCCTCCCTCTTTGAACAGTCACTAAATAAATGGTTGTAAGTTGAGGGCTACTTTATGAGCCTGTAACTCTTAGCAAGTAAAATTTTCATCTAAAATGTATTATTTGTATTGTAAAATAGTTGTTCCAGTAGACTTGAGGGGGAGGACACCTTTTTTCTGGCAAGAAGCAAGAGTAGATATAGTTTTGTAAACTAGATCATATTAATGTCAGGGTTCGAATGATGCCCTAATTAAATCAGGAGCCTCGAGCCAAGCTTCAAAAGAATTTCTGTTATTTATAAGGAGCTTGTTCCAAGTGAAGCCAACTCTGATCCAACGTAATTTACATTCCAGCTCTGATCCTGTTTCCCCCCTCCCTCCAAGGTGTGTCATCAATCACATTCTCCAGCAATTTCGCCGGTTTATAGATCACTCCCCTCTGGCCACTGTGAGTAACCCCGGAGACAGCTTTGACAGAGATATGGATGGAATGTGATTTTGTTTTGACTGACTTACTGCTTCACTGCACCTGCAAAGTTCGTTTTCCCATCCCCCTGCCTATGGCAACCCGAGAGCAGGTAAGGGATGCTTTGCGAATTGACAATTAACTTTCCAACACCAAAAATGAGATTAAACTTTTAGACTTGTTGAGTATTAGCTCTATCTTTTCTCCATCTGCCCTCCCCCAGTCTATTTTTGTGACTTAGACATCTTGTTCATAAAATAATTTGCAGTTTGTTGAAATGACTGCAACTCAGTCAGAATTACTGGTACTTCATTGCTTCTGTAAGGACATAGGAGGAGTGAGGACTGCATGACTGTAGTATAAAGTATATAGTAAATGGCGTGTGAGAAAGCTAGAAACATGAATATCATTTGGTGGGCGGGCATCACTTTAAAAAGATGTGATTGCTCATTGGTGTGAGTTGCATTTGATATCCATACAGACTGCCCTTGGATAATGCAGCATATCCTATAGTCTTTTCCCTGCTTCCCCCAAATACTTATCTGTTCCCATGCCAAGCACCTCCCATGCCAGCACAAAGTTTTCCTTTGTGTTGCTTCTCAGTGTAGTAACCACACCTCTTTGTTGCATTTAATCCTCTTCAGCGTATTTTAGTTCCTGTCTTGGACAATGAGTGCCTTTCCTATTACCCTACTTCCTCTGTTGCCTGTTTTTATTTCTCTTGAAATATTCTTTCTCCATTTGCTAATTTAAATTCTTAAAGCTGCTTTCAGTACAGTTAAAAAATTTTCTCAGAGAAAATGTTTCCATAAAATAGAAAGTTGTTCTGAACATAAGGTTTAAATTTATTTCCCTTCAAATCAAATCTTAAATAAAACTTGACAAGTATCCACTGTTTCCAGTGTTTATATCTGGCAAGATCCTCATTCCAAAATGGACATTTCAATTTATAACTTTGTTATCCCACATATCTTGAATTTCAGTTCCCAAAACATAACTTAAATACTTTTTAAATTTAAGTAAGAATTCACTCTACTAAAAGCAATTCTTCCTCCCCCCCCTGCAATTACATTAATCCATGTAGTCTCAAGGGTCAGTTTTCTCTCTTACATATGAAAATAGTATTTTAATATTACATTTAATATCAAAGTATGGTTTAGCTTAGAACATTGCAGTATATACATTACTATTTTATCCCAAATGTTGAATGACATTCAATAATGTACAACCACTGTAGCCAAAACAAATGAACAGAGCATTGCCATCATTAAAATGTTAATATATTGAGCATGTTTTTACTTAAATAGAAAAAAAATATCCTAGAAGTTTGCTGCACTTGTTCATAAAAAGTCAAGCTCATCCAAATGATGATTATGTGCCATCAAATTATATTGGCCCTTACTGGCTATCAGATTGAGTATCCTAATAGTATTATTTTGATAGCTATCATATATGTTAAGGTTGAATGCTAATACAGTATCCTTATAAAGTGAAAACATCACCTACAAAAAGAGGTATGTTGTGCAGAAATACAATCTTAAGAAAAACAGAATACCCAGGAAAAGCTGCTTCCTTGAGAGTATTCTAAAGACAGCTAAACCAGAGAATATTTATTTATTTATTTATTTACTTAATATGGTTCATAGGCTGTTCAGTTTTCTATTGTTCTGTGCAGGTTACATGAAGCAACAAAGAACATTAAAGTAGAATTAGTAATTAAAACAGCAACATCTAATGGTGGAGATAGATTAATCCTCATTGTCCCCACATGCTCTCCTGAATATCCTTTTTTTTTGGGCTGTTTAGAAGCCCATGGGGCAAGGGGAAAATAGAGCATATGTATATACATATATACACAAACATTTTGGAAGATGCAATAATTGGTTGGAATACTAAACAGAAGCATATCCCATTACAATTTTGTTAAAGATTCCCTTATATAATCGTCCACACTCAAAGTCTTTCCGATTTCATCTGCAAATTATTAGAAAATATGTTGTTGTTTCAGCTAAGATAGCTTATATCTGGCTCCTGGAAGTTACCACATTCTCCCTCTATATATGGGATCTTGGTGCTGTGGGGCCAGAATCCTAAAAAATACAGGTGTTTCATAAACATACTTAGCAGCAAAATGGAGGAAGACAGTTTTATTAGGCAGTTTTACACTAGATAGGGGAATCCACCCTTATTTTTCTTGAAATTTGCAGCTATAAACAATTACTTTATTAATACTTTTACTTCAACCTTTAAGCAAATATATATGTATAAGGTTGCATTTTCACCACAAGACGAACATGTTGGGTGACCGCATGCACAATTTTATACATATTGTACTTGCCCAGTTAATAGACTGTATAATCACCATACTGCCACTCATACACTGTCCATAATATTAGGAAATACCCTCAGTGGAATCTGCCTGTACAGACAGATCCTAGAAGAAAATGTTTGCTGACAGAAGGCTAACATCAGGGCCCTGAAGCAGACCCTTCTCAGAGTTAGTTCTCTTTCTTTGGATCAGTCCCATCTGTGTTTATCTCAGAAATTTCTCTTAAAGACCATCCAGAAGCTATAGCTGACCCACAATGCAGCAGCTCACAAAGTTAAGGGTAAATTTCATTAAACCTGAGTGATGCTACTATTTGAAAAGTTCTTCTATTTCTGGTTTGGCTTCCAGGAGCAGTTCAAAGATGCTAGTTGGTTTAGGACTTGGTTATCTTGGGATTGTCTATCCAATAAGAACCGCAAGGAATGGCATCTTGTAGGTCCTACTCTGAAAGAGTATTGGCACCCAAAAATGATGGGGTGAGCCCATGTAAATGCCTGCTTGCAAGTTAAATGAAAGTGAATCCAAAAAGATCTAGGTGTTCATTATGAGAGGTCATACTTACAGTAAGGTGGTAAATCACCTTGTTCTAAACTGGATTGCATTCTTTCAGATGGAGAAGTTCTAGAATGTATAGGGTACTTCTAGATCTGAATATATTTGGTTAGAGGTACAAGCCAGAAAGACCCTTTATCAATTTTGGTTGATGCAGTGTTCTATCCAGAGGAAAAAAACTGTGGTGCAACATGTTGCTATCTCCAGATTTGATCACTGTAACCACTCTGCGTGGGGCTATAATTATAGCTAGACTACAAAAAGAATTGAAAAGTTAGGGGAGCCTCAAAGAGATTACATTATACATGTGCTAAAAGCTTTTTACTGGCTGCCTGTATACCTGTTTTTTGTGTATTTGTAGTATAAACAGTTGAAACTTTAATGGTAGCATAATAAATAAAATAAAAGTAGTAGCTATGTATATATCCTAAACAAATATTTAGTAAAATTACTGTATTTTTAAAAATATTGTACAGCATTCTATAATAATAATTTAGAATCAATATAGCCTTCAAGACTAAAAGTCCAGAGCTTTTCGTGTTTTAGTAGTTACCTTGAACAGGAATTAATTCTTGAAACAATGAAATGCTTAATCCACTTGAAACATGTATTAAAGAAATGCCGGCTGTCAAGAATGTTGAAACCAGTGTTGAGTTATGACAATAACATTTTAAGGAAGTTTTTATTAAGAATGAACATATTAAAATACTGCTTCCAAAAATGGGTTGCAAATCTGTTGGGATATCCTATCAGTGACTAGGCTAAATGTCTTTAGCTAGATGAAAGGATTTTGGAAATTAGTGGAGTCCCTCTTTTTAAAAAATTAAGGAATGAACAATAAAGGCAAATACTTAAAGCATTATGAAATTAACAAGGAAAAAGAATATGACAAAATCAAAAGAAAAAAATAGGAATATAAATTCATACATATTCACACAATTCATATATATTTGAAAACATGTATGTGATTTTGAAATACATACATCAGTCCTCATGAAGATTTATTTTAATTTTTTATAGGAGCGATTTACCATCTCGTCCATATAATTTTAATGTAGTGTAGAGATCTGAATGATATTAATATTAATAACATCAAATTTAACACTGCCACTGATGACTCTACAGTCAATCCTAAAGGTCTTCTGGGATAACTAGGTTTTACCAGCTTTCAAAAGCTGGGGGAGTAGGAGCCTTTCTCACTATACGGGATATGTTTGCTGTCTGAAAAGAATGGACTTCACAAAGAAAGTCCATCATTGGGCCTCCACTTCAGGGTAAAGGTAAGATAAAGGTTCCCCTTGCACATATGTGTTAGTTGTTCCTGACTATAGGCGGCAGTGCTCATCTCCATTACAAAGGCAGTACTTTGTGAGGGCCAAAGACATCTCTGTGGTCATGTGGCCGGCATAACTAAATGCCGAAGGCGCACGGAGCACTGTTACCTTCCCACCAAAGTGGTTCCTATTTTTCAAGTTGCATTTTTACATTCTTTTGAACTGCTAGGTTTGCAGAAGCTGGGACAAGTAACGGGAGCTCACCCCATTAGGCAGTGCTAGGGATTTGAACTGCTGAACAGCCAATCATTCTGATCGACAAGCTCAGTGTCTTAGCCTCTGAGCCACTGCATCCCTTCCACTTCAGGGTAGATGAAGATATTTACTTGGTGCTTTTTAACTGTTCAGACTAGGCAGGTTAAATCTGTCTGGGAAAGGCCATCTCTTAGATACTGGCCCTTCGAAATATGCAAACAGCTAAAAATAGCACTTTGAATTGCATATGCAGACAGAATGAAGTCAATGAAGCTCCTACAGCAGCCATATAACATGCAAGTAGTATGACTGGTCAGACATCAGCCAGACTACTATATTGTGGAATGGATGAAATTTCTGGATAGTCTTCAACTAATAGCTGGCTGACTATTAGCTGAAATAGTAAGATGACCTGAAAAAATATTGAGGATTATTTAATTGCATGTTCTTAAGAATAATTCAAAGAGAATTGAATGATGAGTTCATTCTTAGCAGAGCAAATTATTGTTGACTCTTTAGTTATTGAAAATAGCAGTGAGATTGCTCTCAAACATCACTGTTGGTTGAATTGAATTTATTCTTTCTCTGAATAGTTTTGTGTCAGTAGAAAAATTAATATTCCTTATTAATTGATAGCCATCTCACTTTGCTCTGAATAGTTGAGAAAGCAATTAATCATGTTTCTCCTATTTAGAATTAGTCCCTCCATGTGGTTCTTGAAGAGGTTAATAATTTCCTTGAAGAAAGTATAAGTTTTTTTTCAAAATTAGCAACAATGGATTAGAACAATGGTCCTCCAAACAAAAAATAAAAACAAGCAAAGACAGATGCACCAAAATATTTAAAAGTATTTACTAAAATGTCTATGGAGTGTCTTGGTCATCCACATTATGGTTCTCCCAAAGGTGTTTTTTCAGAACAGTTGCCTCTTGAAAAAGCACCTTTGGGATATTCACTGAAATGTTTTTGGATGGATGGATGGATGGATGGATTTAAATAGTTTGCATGGATATAAGTGAGGACATTCTATGTACAGTTATGTATTTTGTATATGTACACACATATATCACATACATATATTGTATTTGTGTATATTTCTTATAAATTGAGATCACCTGACCAACAATATCAGCAAAAAGGTCAGGAGGAAGAAAATAAAAGTATAACAAAATAATTGAAATTTGTTTATGCTTATTTAAGAATTTTAGAGAATTATTTACTGAAAGAGGTAGTAAATTTTCAATCAAAAGTTTTATTTCAGATTTCAGTTTATGAACTTTAAATTTGTAGCACAATAGGTTAATAAAATATGTAGTAGATGTGCTTTATTTATTTATGAAGTTCAAATCCCATCTTTATTTTTGTGCAAGAAGGCATATATAATGCTCCCTCTCCTATTTTCTTCATAATAAAAGCCCTGGTAGTGGATTGGGCTAAGAGAGTTGCTGGCTTATAGTCATGCAGCCAGCTTTCAAACTAAATTATTATGTCTATAAAATTCATAAATGCAAATAATCTAATGAATTCAAAAAGCCAGTAGTGTATTGGTTAAGATACTGGACTAGAAAATTCTCAAGCATGAATGCTCATTGGTTCACTTATGATTCATTTTCTCTTAATCTAACTTTCTCCTTATTGTGTGTGTTGGGAAGGGAAGGGGGAATGTTCTCCTAGGCGCTGCTTGGAGTGTCCAAGCACGGGTTAACTTCAGCTTGCTGCCCAAGGAACTGAGTTTAAATTTGATTGTAGCTCCGCCTCTTGGTTGCCTCAGAGGCTCAGTTTCAAAAAACTCAGTCGACCTATAGGACGTCTTTTGCTAAGCTCCAGTTCTTGGGCATCAACCTGGACTCAGACCCTTCTTGTGAGATATTGTAGCTCCCTTTATTTTTATTTTCATTTATTCCTTGGGTTATTCCCTAGGTTATTCCACAGGATCCTCTCCACTCGGACGGGGTCAGGCAAAGGAGAAATGGCCTACAGAAATTGTCTGCTTCCCCGTCACAGAATGGAGAGATTTGAAGAGAGTAAGCTTTTTGCTCTTCTGAACAGCAAGATAATTGTGATCCTGACACCAATAAAAAGAGTCAGGCAAAGGAGTTATTGCCTATAGAAATCACATGCTACCTCTGCCCCCCAAGTGGATAGAAGGAAGAGAAAGAGATTTAAGGAGACTACTGTAAGCTGGCCCACAGACTTTGAGATCACTTTCAGTGGTTAGAAGAGCAACAGCTTATTTTCTTTGTCTCTAATCTCTGCTCTACTGAATAATAACTGTAATAGTGATGACTGAGAGATACTGCAAAGTTTGCAAATGGTTATAAATAGTCTATAAAAGTATTTTTTTTCAGAACTGGCATGACTTCTACCCTTGCTGAACATATATGATCAGTAAGTGAATACTAACTGTAATCTTCGTAATCTGAGATAATTTGAGATTTACATACTTTCTGAGATTCATGGAAAAGTTTTTTTTTCATTAATGCAAATATAATATGTAGATAATGCAAACAGAACATGTTTTGCTCTTAATAAAATGTGATGTTTATTCCTATAGTCCACAATCTAAAATCACACTCATTAAATGATTCAAAAAAGGGTATATGTACCATATTTTTCGGAGTATAAGATACATCTTCCCCCACCCCCAAAAGTGGGTGAAAATGTAGGTGCATTTTATAGACCGAATACAGGCATTTTTGGCCTCCCAAACCCTCCACCCATTGCATTTTTGCCCAGCCCCCAGAAGCACTGCAGCAATCTGCACAACCCGTTTTTGCCAAAAATGGGTACATTTTGGGGTTCCCAAGCCCTTTGGGGGTTGCATTTTTGCCCTCCCAGACCCCCAGAAGCACTGCAGTGTTCTGCACAGCCCATTTTTGCTGAAAACGGGCCCATTTTTGGGTTCCCAAACCCTCCACATGTCGCATTTTCACCCTCCCTGGCCCCAGAAGCACTCTGCAATGCTCCGTATGTCCCGTTTTCGTCAAAAGTACACCAGTTCTCCATTGCGGTGGAGATAGCATCCAGGCATGGGTTTACCTCGTCTGTTCACTGATTGGACTGAGTCTGTCAGAGCTGTTAGGACACTCACCTGTTGTTAGGACTTCCCAGCTTTCGGCGAAGTTGAAGTGACATACTCAATGTGTCTTGCGGTGAAGTTTTGTTCATTTGGAGTGAGGACCAGCATCCTTCAGGGTGGGGCTGAGGAGGGCGAAAACGCAACGCACAGAGGCCAAATTCTATCTTTTTCTTCCTCTAAATTTAGGTGCATTTTATAGTCCAAAAATTACAGTATTTGTCAAATTTATAGCATGAGCTAGGGAATTATGGGCTTTTTATGTTTCCAGTGCACTGTTTATATATGCATTTCTTTCTTAGGCTTTTTAAAATACTGGTTCCATTGTTCCATCGTAAAGTGTAAAAGAAAGAAAGCTTCAGAGGGTGAGGAAGCAAGTACCATCTGCATACAAGCTTAACACATAGGATATTATCTTACACTGAAATTGAGTTGGATTATTTGTTCTGGCTTGGTTTTCATTCTTCTCTTTTATTCTTTTAGTAGAAGATATTCTGTAATATTTTAAAGTTCATTGAAAAAAATGGTTTGTTGGATGGGGTTTCTGCTTAATAATTGACTAAAGAATAAATTGAAATTTTAGTATCTCTAAAGATTAAGAAAAGTTTTATTGTTAGTTGCTTTAAACTGAAATACTACCCTGATCAAATTTAGTAATTTGATGAAACTTAATTTTATTTGTTGGCTCAAGTCATTTGTCATATACCGAAAAGATAATTCTATTTAACAGACCTCTTCTCTTCTCTTCTCTTCTCTTCTCTTCTCTTCTCTTCTCTTCTCTTTTCATCGGTCTAGAAGACAGCTTGTGGCATTTGTGGTATTCCTGATCATTTTTTAGTTAGAATTGCACAGTAAAATTAATCAAATTATGCAGATCTTTGGACATCTTTAATTTTAGAAACAAAAGCACATCTTTTTAATCTGATATTAAGAATGGATCTCATATTGTTTCATTTCTTTTATGAAATTAGTGGCTGAATGGGAACTGAAAAATTGTTAAGTGATCTGAATTAGGCTTCCTATTTTTATAACTTCTAACAAGGTGTGACTTGTAAGAAGTATGTTTTGTATTTTCATCGTATAAAGGACAGAAGTAATATAACCCAAATATGTAAACTGTCAAAGTAAATATTGTTTAAATATCTTGTAGATAGAAGGAAAAAAATGATAACCCTTTCAGTGAAATCTCAATGTAATGGATCAATTGAGAAGGAAAATATCTGAAAACCTAGAAGAAATAACAAAATTGTCATGGAAACATATAATGTTCCTATTTCACATAATAGAATTTGTCACAAATAAGAAGGTAGGATTACTGTTACCATAACCTTAATTGTTCATTTTTTGGAAGAAAAAGGAGTTCTCCTAGGCGCTGCTTGGAGTGTCCAAGCACGCGTTAACTTCAGTTTGCTGCCCAAGGACTGAGTTCAAAGTTCTTGTAACCACGCCTCTTGCTCCCTTCAGAGCCGTAGAGAACTTATATATTGATATGCTAATGTTTCATAAAACCAAAGCAGTTAATCTGAAGAAAAATTGAGAATTCAACTAAATGTGGCTCTAGCAGGGCTAATATGATGATTATTATTGTCATTATTTACCTGTTCTTTGAAAACAAAATGTTAAAGCTAAAGTATTTTAGAATCTTAGAATCTGTGGGTATGATTTTACGTAAATTGCAAGGGGGGGGGGGAGAATTGCACTCTTGCATTCTTCATATTCATATTCTGATATTTATCAACCACCTCCCAAACCCCTCCTTTTTATGACTGCTATTTCCACTGCTATTTCCCCCCTAAAATTGAAAACATCAGTTTCCTATCGGTCCAGTGCAAATTATTGTATGCAATTTTAAACTGATCTTTTAGAGAGCTCTTCAGAGTTGTGAACAAGAGCACCCTCTTTTTACAAACAACTAGTTTAATACTGTAATAAATAATATGAGATAGCCTATTTATAGATTGTAATTTGGAAAACTAGTGTTTCCAAATTTGGGTAATGGTAGGAAGTTGCCTACTAAGATGGAAATATTCCTAGCAAATGATGGGATATTCTGGAATTGAGTCATATTTAATCAGGAAATCTGTTTTATGCATCTGATTCATTAAGTATTAGATGTTTGTCATGGAATTGATGTATATTTTATAAGAGTAATTAAGTTTGACATGCATTAAATTTATTTGAAAGTGTATTGCAACCAAGATTTTGGCCAGTAGCACTCTTTTCAATAGAAGAGGTGCAGAATTTAGAAAATTCCACTGTTTCTAATTAGTTAAAATATCAAAATTAGTTATTTGAATCTGTTCCGAGATACTCTGTTCAGAGTCAGTTCATTTCAAAAATAAATGTTTGGGGCACTGGTATCACCAGCTGATAGCTAACCATCACTTGATTTATCACTTTTATTTCTTGGCATATATAAATTATTTCTCTGTGTACATAAATTACTGCTTTTATTTAATGTGTAAAACAAATAATTAGAAACAAAAATAGAAAACCAGTACTAGAATGGCCAGAAGAGTTACTGTTTGGGGAAGAAGTTAGTATTAAAGCTGTTTACCAAATCCTTGTTCCATTGTATTTCAGAAACATGGTGCTATGGAAAGGAATTTATTTTGTACTTGCACTATTTTTGGGAAGTTTTTTTGGAAGCATCTTCATGCTTGGTCCCCTACTGCCACTGATGCCTATTTCCCCAGCTTGGTATCGCTGGCTTACTGATCGTGTTGTGGCCACTTGGTTTACACTTCCAGTGGTAAGTTGATTATGTCTGTAATTTATAAACTCCTCCCCATCCCACTCCCATATTCCAAAATAATATATTACTTGTGTTATGCCAGATAATATGCTTTAAAGCTCAGTGTAAAATGTTTAAATAAGGTTGGTGTAGTAGCTTTGGATTGGTGAATAAATGGCAACTATGCTAGATATATTGGTTAGATATTGGTTGCAGAATTACTTTTTCATCACCGTCATAACTTTGAATGATCACTGTGTGAGACAGAATCAGTCCTGAAGTCTCTGAAAGATGAAGGAGATGTAGGATGAATGTGCTCTCCCCATCCTGTTTCCATTAGAAGTTATCAACAAACACAAACAGCATTGTTTGGTCCCAAACCCAGAAAACTAGAGTAAAAGTGGTATAAATGGATTTTTGCAGGATTCTGTGAAGCTGTAGCATGACTGCTTTCTTCATAAGTTTCCTTAAAAAGAGAAATTGGAGCTGAAAATTGTCCAACATTGTTCAGGAGTAGCTTCTTGAGCTTTCTTTAATTGTTGGTGGAGCCACCCTCTTTTTCAAGGATAATCCCCCACCCCCCCAGGCTCAATAACATATTGTCTCCCCACCCAAGGCTCAATAACACATTGTCTCCCAGGAAGCCTTGGCTAATTAGGAGGGTCATAGCTCTAAAACACAAGAGGCCAAGTTAATAGTTCCAAGAAGCTTGTTTACCTCATTAGGACTATCAGAATCAAATTCATTTTAGATAACCAGGTTATGGAAATTTGATTAGCTGTTGAGAAACTTAGTGTCAAAGGACTTAATAATATTAGCTCTTAAGCTATGCAAAGCTTTGATTCAATTATTCCTTTAAACTGAGTGTTGATTCAATGCATCAAATTGGTTCCTTTGAATTATTCAACACTTCAGTGAACTTTTGTGCATGTATGCTCTCACTTTTTATATAATTGACTATTTGAATTGGCAATTTGTCTACTCCTAAGAAACAGAATATAAAATTTGCAAAATAGGGAAATATTGCCCATTTCTATTCTGAACGAGTTTGCTGTTTTTAGCAAAGTGTGTAATATTGCAGCCAGTACAAATGAAGAAGAGGATTAGCTCATTCCTTTAATTGAAAATATCTAGAACTTCCAGGTTCCAAATAATTATATGTAAAACCATTTCCTCAAAAAGTATCTGTAGCAAGTGTGATTGTAGAGGAGGGGTATGAAGGAAAAATGGCAGTTCTGTCTTTCATTATTTTCTAAAAATACTGCCAACAAATGATTTCAGAAATCTGTTGCTTTATTGAGTGCCAAATAAGATGAGCAAACTAAAATCCCAGGGATTTACACTAAAAACGTTTCCATGGTGCGTCTGAGGAGGAGCCCCTATAGACCGTTCTACTACAAGTTGAGGTAGAATTAAAAAGTGAAGAGTGGAAGGTGGTGTGGGTATAGGTAAGGCCCTCAGAATGTTACTAAATCACATCTTCAAGTAGTTCCAATCAAACAAAGAATGAAGCATGCTAGGAGTTGTAATTTAAATATAATAATTAGTCCTCCCCTCCTGCTTTTACATGTTGAGTAAGAAATACATTCCATCGGATTAAATTGTACTTTCTCCTAAAGAAGTATACTTAGCTTCAGTGACTTAGTCATTTTCTGCAAAGAAAAATGTGCAAGTTAACTGGAAGAACATTAGACAGTAAAAGAAAATGGCTATTTCCCTGAAATAATTGAGACCCACAATTTACTAAGATGAGTATCAAAAAAGATCAACCATTAAAAATGTATTAATCTACTTTGGAATGGAAAATACAGTGGTACTTGATTTGTTAGATTGAAACTACTTTTATTGAAACTAGTATTTTATTATTAAAATGCAGCCTATTTTATTGACTAATAATATAATAACAGAAGTCCAATTGTGCTATCCCTTCTCGCATTCTTATAATCATTGCTTTAGGGAGGTGTCTGTATAGCCTCTTACACATTTTGTGTTTATTATAGACTTAAAATATTTTTTAATCTCTCATCGTTTTGGTAAAAAATCTTGCCTTTGTCAGGATTACCTTGCTTATTCTATACCATCAGATCTCTTCTCCTTGGGATACTTTGCCCTTTGCCTGCTCAACAACAGCTTCTTAACCACTTATTGTTAGTTCTGATGTATTACTATTAATAATAATGAAGCTTTTTTTAAAAAATATTCACTAGGTTTTAGTTTTACCCACACCTAAATCTTGTTTCCTCTTTTTAAATGTTATCTTGACTAATCTAGCTAAATGGTTGGTCTATTTCCACTTTTTAAATTATAATATTATTGTTATTTTATGTTAAAAAAAACAAGGTTCATAAAGTCACCAGGCAGATTTGTCAGTAGAGAGATGTTAATATTCATATTAAGCAAGGTTAGACACACTTTTTGAGCCAGTTTGTTTAAGGCATCAGTCTATAAATTCTGAAACCTTGAGTTCTACTTCTGTCTTAGGCACAAAACCAACTGGATGACCCTGGATCAGCCTCTTTACCTCTCAGCCATAGGAATGAGGCAGTGGCAAACCACTTATGAAAATTTTTGCCAAGAAAACTGCAGGGACTTGTGCGGGCAGTCTCTGAAAAGCAGACATGATTGAATGGATTGGGTTTTTTTTAATGCAAGCATTAATCTAATAGTAAAACTTTTAATGTGTAGCTTGAGATAAATCAATATTTGTTAAAACATGGTTTTATATAAACACAACTCTTCTCTTCATAAGGGTAGGATTTATTTGTCTCCTTAAGTAATAATAGCATTTAGAAGACTCAACAATATGCAATTTCTGTCATTTCAAAATGGATTCTAAATGTCTGATACTTCGAATGTACATTAGATACTTCTGGATTCCATTTTATTTGTTTATCTCACTGTTGCCTAAAAGCCTGCAAAGTATTTTAACATATGTCCCACCTTTAATGTCACTAGCGTTTTCCAGTAGAATCAATGGAGGGGTTACGCGTGGGTTTTGTCACAGCCTGATTGGTCCATAGACTGGGAAATTTCTTTAATATTCCTTCTTTCCCATTGGCTCCCAGTTTCCTCTCAGTCTTTTGGTCCAAGCACTACTTTGGCTCTTAGATAGGAAAATTACTGTGAATTAATTGTAATTGATTAATTGATTTGATTGATTTGATTTTCTAAATTCTAAATTACCTCAGCTTCGGCCTTAGGGCAGTCATTTCTGCCTCACGCAGCTTAGGAGAGCCCTTCGGGGCACCGCCCTCTTACTCTGTGGGCCAGGAGTCCTGTCTGATCTCTGGTCCAGCATGGGTGACGGGTTTCGAAGCGCAGCTTCCGGGAGCTTGGTGCAAG
This sequence comes from Thamnophis elegans, assembly GCF_009769535.1. Taxonomy (NCBI): domain Eukaryota; kingdom Metazoa; phylum Chordata; class Lepidosauria; order Squamata; family Natricidae; genus Thamnophis; species Thamnophis elegans. The sequence goes on from NC_045544.1 coordinate 83,902,247, forward strand.
CCAAGTTTTTCAGCTGCATAATTTAAAAGGGAAACCGCGACTTTTTTTCTGGCGCTGAGAGCCTCCTCGGAGCGCACGGAAATTCCCCCATCACACTGTCCTTCTCTAGCTCCTCGTGATCGCTGCCTTCTGCCGCGCCTTCCAGATCATCAGGGAGTGCAGCGATTAAAAAGAAGAGCCGCGGCACTTAAAAGGCAATCTGCGGCCGTTCCAAACCACTCGGCAGCGCGATCGGAAGCTCCGGCGGCCATTTTGAAATGCGCCACGTTGAGGCCATTCGCAGAACCGCCTGGTCGCCCTCAGTCGTGGTCACTAATCAAGGCCAGCAGGACATTGAACTGAACGCAGATCCACAGCTCCCATAGGCCAAGCTACTGGTGGAACCTACAGTGGCCTTAGAATCCGGACACGTGAGTGTTACAATGGCAGCAAGATCTGAGCCTCCCCAGGCCCCACCAGAGGCCCATAAAGGAGGCAGGGAAGACCAATTAGATAGGCCAAGAACCAGGGCCGCGGCCTCCAAGTCCATGGCTGATCAACGCCCTTCCAGGGCCGCAACAAGTGATGAACTTAGAAGACAGAGGGCTCTGGAGAAAACCATTGCCAGAGCAGAAAAGCAGGCCCAGATCACTAGGCCCAACTCGGCCAGCAGATCCAGATCTCCTATCAGGCCCTCATCCATCCTTTTGGGCTCTCCCCCCAGAGGTTTCAGCCTTTCTTCCCCTTCAGTCTCCCCTACTAGATCCCATAGGTATTCCAGGCAGGGAGTTTCCCCTTCCTCTTCTATCTCCCCAAGAGCCATTGTGGGTGGGGATGCGGACCCCTTGGAGGGACCTTCTAGGTCTTACCATACCTCTGCAGGGTTAGCCGCCATTACCAGGTCCATTGCAGGAGGACCTTGAAAACTAGATCTTCTGCCTAAAAGTATTAAAAGATTCATTTCTTTGGCCATCTCACGGGGCATTCCCAGTATGTCCCAGAGAGATAGAGCTCCTCAATCTGGCAGGGCCCCGGGGGTTTATAGGCAACAGCATCTCAGGCCCCCATCCCCCTCCATGGTCAGCGAAGTTTCCATTTTTGGGAAGGACAATCATTACGACATGGGTTTCTCAGAAGACAAGGATTCGGTTCCTCCTGATCCCCCCCGCCTTTCCGGGTCTGTTTCCACCAGTCATGTTTAAAATGCTGTTACACAAAGCCAGGAAAACCACTAAGATCGGAACTAGGGATCCAACGGTCCCTCAACCTAGGGACCCCAATCTGGCTATGTTTTCTAACACTGCGATGAACAAGGAGAAGATTCCTGCTCCCCCCCCCCTGTTTCTTGAGGTAGTAAAGAAGCAGTGGATCCGTCCGTCCTACCTTTTCCAACCTAGGCAGCAGCGATCGCCGCTTCTACAATGTAGAGCAGGCCTTTGCTCAGGCTCTGCAATTGCCAGCAATGATACCCCAGTAGCAGCTCTGGTTTCTTCCTCCTCTGTAGCTTCTAGGGATTCAGCTAATAAGATGAAGCCGGAGGACAAGCATGCGGAACTTGCCTTGAGCAAGAACCTTAACGCATCCGCCTGGGCAATCAAATCAGCGGCGGCTTCTTACTTTAACTGCACGACTGTTATGTGGCTCCGTCAACTCCAGTATTCCGATCCAGGATGAGCGGCTGCATCAAGACATAACTAAAATCATAGCGGCCTCTCAATTTTTGGCCGACGCAACCCTGGACGCCGTTAAATTTGCCTCCAGTGCTGTAGCCGCGTTGGTAACCTCCTGGTGCTTGTTGTGGTTCTACACTTGGCAGATAGACAACAAGGCCAAATGGAATTTGGTGGTGGCCCCTTACACAGGCGCTAATCTTTTTGGGGAAGCATTAGATCCCATCTTAATAGAGAACAAGGATAAGAAAAAGGTCCTTCCCTCCTATGCTAAAAAGTCAGACTCTCACCCTCCTCCATATTGTAGACCCTCTTACAGGGCCCCCGAGCACGACCACCAGCAGAAATACAATTCCTTTAGGTTAGACAGACAGTTCCAACACCCATCTTACCAGCACTGTAGCAGGTACCAGGTTCAGTCCATGCGGCCCTGGGAGCTGAACAGAGTAACAGTGACAACGGACATGAGTTTGTTCGGTTGGGGTGCCTTGATGGACTCCAGGCTGGCGCAGGGTCGTTGGACTGCTTCAGATCTCCGCCACAACATTAATTGGCTGGAGCTGAAGGCAGCTCGCGTGGCCCTCCAACACTTCAAGGACTTGCTTGTAGGATGTCATGTGCTTCCCTGACAGACAATGTAGCCACAAAGGCCCACATAAACCGTCAGGGGGGTACCCACTCCCGGGCTCTCTGGCTAGAGGCCCTGAAGATCGGTTCATGGGCAAAGAGATACTTGTCATCACTGGTGTCAACACATATCGGGCACATCCAACCATCAGGCCAACTGACTGAGCCAAGCAACCCTCGACAACGGCGAGTGGCAACTCCTACCCAAGTTGTTCCAGAAGATCTGCTGGAGGTTTTGCACCCTGCGGGGGGACTTGTTTGCTACCCCAGCAAACTTTCAACTGTCGAGATTCTTCTCCTGCTTCCAGAATTGAACCGCGAACGGCACAGACTCAGGAGCAGATGGCCGCCAGGCCTTCTTTATGCCTTTCCCCCTATCCCCCTTATCCCGGGGACCCTCAGTAAGGTAGTGACAGAGAGGGTGTACGTCATCATGCTGGCCCCTATTTTCCCAGGAAGCCCTGGTTTGCGGACCTAGTCCAACTATCAGTCTCCCCTCCATGGAGGATTCCTCGAGAGGAGATTGTCTTGTGCCAAGGGGTCCTGATCCACCCGGAGCCTCAGTGGCTCCACTTGACCACTTAGCATTTGAGTGGCGACTCCTAAGGAATGCTAACCTATCCTCCAAGTTCATAGCAACCATTGAGGCCTCGAGACATCCATCGGCCACTCGGATCTACAACTCCACGTGATCGGTGTTCGTTAGGTGGTGTACATCGCTAGGTATCAGCCCCACCGGAGCCTCAGTGGCCCAGATTCTCAAGTTCCTACAGAAGGGGCTAGATGGAGGCCTCTCCCATAACACCCTACATCGCCAGGTGGTGGCTTTGTCCTCCATTCTTGGGGGGGGGTGTCCCTCCACCCTCTCTCACCTCCCTTTGATTAAACGGTTCCTAAAGGGGGTGGAAAACCTCAGGCCTCCCCCAATACATAGATTTCCAACCTGGGACCTGCCCCTTGTCCTCAAAGCACTGAGAGTAGTACCATTTGAATCCCTTCGAATGCTCCACCTTAGATTACTTTCCCTCAAGGTGGCTTTCCTAGTCGCAGTGACGTCATCCAGGTGTATTTCGGAACTGGGCACCCTGTCGTCTAGGGATGATTTTTGCCAATTCCATCAAGATAGGGTGGTCCTTCGTCTGGATCCTACATTTCTCCCGAAAGTGAACACTCCATTCCACAGGGCACAAGAGATCATTTTGCCTAATTTTTGTCTGGCCCCTTCCCACAAAAGGGAGCATCTCTGGCACCGACTGGATGTCCGCCGCACCTTGCGTATCTATCTCAGGCGAACGTCGGGGGTACACAGATCAGAGGCTCTCTTTGTCTCTTTTCAGCCCGGGTCTTTAGGAGCCAGGATGTCCTCAGCCACCATTGGCAGGTGGCTGCGGCAGGCCATAGCGACAGCTTATGAGGCATCTGGTCAGGCTCCCTCGGCAGGGATCACGGTCCATTCCACCTGAATGTCAGCACTGAATGCTGAGTGTCGCAGCATGGGCTACCAGGGCCCCATTCAAGGACATTTGCCAGGTGGCCGCTTGGTCGTCCATGACCCCTTTCATCCGTCACTACCGACTGGATGCATTCACCTCCTTGGAGGCGTCCTTTGGTCGCAGGGTCCTACAGCGGGTGGCAGCCGCCTCTCACCTGGGTCCTAGTTTCCCTCCCCGGGACTAAGCTTGGATATGTCTCACGCGTAACCCCTCCCTCGATTCTACTAGAAAAAGAATGTTGGTCTTACCTGAACGTGTCTTTTCAGTAGAATAGAGGGAGGGGTTACGACCCGCCCTAGTTAAGTATAGAGATAGGCCAGTGGGAGGGCTGGGAGGTCCCTTGGTGTTCTTGTGTTTTTACAGGTGTGGTCCATCGACATCGTGGAAACTGGGAGCCAGTGGGAAAGGAGGAATATTAAAGAAATTTCCCTCAGTCTATGGACCAATCAGGCTGTGACAAAACACACGCATAACCCCTCCCTTTATTCTACTGAAAAGACACGTTCAGGTAAGACCAACATTCTTTCTCATTCTGTGCATTCCTTAATCCAAGAGTGAGGAAGTCTGATGTAGGAAAACCACAGAACTCCAAAGCAATAGCTCCTGAAAGTCATAGCCAACCTAGCGGCATGGCACAAAGTCATAGTGCCCTGTGGCCTCAGCTACTCCAGCCACCTTGCAGTCACAGTCTCCTGCCACCCTGTGTTTATCACTGCAACTGACCATCAGTCTTATTGCTCCAATTACTGATGAGCTGTGCCCACCCTGGCACTTCATAATGCAGCTGCTGGCCAGGCGAGGCCATCTTCCCCAGATCTTGCAAGGAAGCCACTGTGTGTGACCTTGGGAAGAAAGCCTCGGAGAGCCAGCAGTTGTATTGAGAAAGACGATTCCAGCCAGATAGAGTGTTGGCGGCTGCAAAGTACAGAAAGCCACAATGGCACAGGTGGAGGGGTGAGATACATGGGAAGACGGAGTTATAGTGCTCTTGTAGCGCTAAGTGCAGGGCACACTGCCAAACACCTGCATTTTGATGACATGACAATAGGGGCACTGCAGTGACTGCAATCTTGTAGACCAGTTGCAAGTCCTTTTGTTCAGCATCAATATAACATCGAACAGTCACTGAATAAATGATTGTAATTTGAAAATTACCTGTATAACAATATGATGGCAAACTGCCACATCATAGAAATATAACTTCCCATTTTCTTTTCAGAAGGAAAGCAAGAGAAAAAATGTTTTAAACTGGTCAATGCGTTCCAAAGCCTCTTACTGAAATCTGCAGAGTGGTATCTCATAGAGCAGTCCTTGGTCATTGGCTGCCCAAATAATGCCTACTAATCACCGTACTTTATGAATGTGCAAGTGGCTCTTCCACAAGCACCAATTCAGTGCTGTGCAAAGAGGTTCATGTGAAAAAGATGTTTATGATTTTATAACTAAATACGTCTAATTTGAAACAGTATGTCTGTTTTCTGTTACTTTTACAACATAACTAAAGCTGCTTTCAGACCATGTGGTGATTCAGTAAGACACTGCTTCAGTGTTTAGCAAGTAAGGATTGCCCCACAGTTCTCCAACATTTTCTTTCATCCTCTGTGGTTGAACAATATGCCAACCCTCAAATTAAGCTAAGTTTCCACTGGAGTTTGAAGAAATACTGAAAATTATTGATTTACTCCTTTAGAGTATAACTCCTGGATGTATCAACAACCCCCTAAATAGAGGTTGAAAAATTAATATCTCCCGCATTTCTGTCTATAATTATCTTATGTGCTTATTGTTCCTTTCTTTTATAGCCCAGAGCAGGATTAGGCAACCTTTCTTGGCTAGTGGAAACCTTTAGAATTTTAAAAACATCTCTGGGTACTCTGGCAAAGTGGTTGCCTTGGGAACAAATCCAGTTATAAAACACATATACCAAAGGCAAATTGGTCTCTGTGCTTCTCTGTACCCCAGTTTAACTCTATTTTTTGCTGGGCTCATTGATACTTGCTTAGTGTTCTAAAAAGATTTTTTGGAGGCTTCTGGGAGGCCTATTTTAAATAACAGAAACTTGAAATGGTTGACAAAAACAATAAAAACATCGAAAGATAAGAGCAAAATACAACAGGTGTAAAAACAGAATGAAATGAATTCATTATATAAACTTTCTCTTAAATGTGTATGAAACTACAGAAAGCATTTCAAGAACCCATTTGAATATTTTTAAAATAAATAAAATAAAGTCAGATAGAGCTCTGTAAATACCAGGCAGATTGTTCCCTGTTACATAAAATTCAAGATCAGAACTGGGTTATTTTTTTTTTTACATTTTATCCCATCCTTTTTTTATGAATAACTCAAGGTGGTGAGCATATCGGTACCTAATATTCTTCCTTCCGCTTATTTTCCTTACAGCAGTCTGTAGGTGAATTGAGACAGTGACTGAGAGTCACTGTCCCAAAGTCATCCACCTGATTTTTCATGCCTAAAACAGAACTAGAACTAACAATCCTCTGAAGTAGAGTAACACTTTATTCAAATCAGTTATCTCTTGTGATAAGAATCTGTACATATTTTTTTTGAAATAAAAGTTACTGACCAAAGGATTTGCTGAAGTATTAGATTCACCTTGCCTAGCCATGCAGTTGCTATTATATTCATTTATGCAGTTATATTATTGTGAAAAGTTTTTCACATTCTTCAGGTAAATTATAACTTTTCAAAGAAAAAAAGCTATATTGTATTTGTGGAGGTAAGCATAGACTAGTCTAAAATATTAGTGCAATTTAATGCTTTTTTAAAAATTTGATCAGTGTTAATATTTGCTCTGAGATATTTAGCTCATTTGTAGGATTGTCATATAATATTTTTTGTTTTTATCTAGGCCCTGCTGGAGATAGTGTTTGGGTCAAAAGTAGTCATAACAGGTGATGGATTCATCCCCGGAGAAAGAAGTGTCATAATCATGAATCATCGAACACGAATGGATTGGATGTTTTTATGGAGTTGTTTGCTGAGATATAGCTACCTCCGACTTGAAAAAATCTGCCTCAAATCTAGTCTCAAAGTCATTCCGGGATTTGGTACGTTATTGATTGATTTATTTATAATAGTCTAAAATATTTTGTTAACTGCTCTGAGGGCCCTCTGGAGCCTCTTGGAGAGAAAAATCCCAGGATAATAAAAGTGTTTAACATTATATATACCATATTTTTCGGAGTATAAGATGCTTTTTCCCCCCAAAAAGAAGGTGAAAATCTGGGTGCATCTGATACACTGAATTCAGCATTTTTAGCCTCCGGAAACCCCACGTCCTTCATAAAAATGGACTTGCAGAGGGTTTGGGAGGCAGCAGAATGCTCCTGGGGGCTGGGAAGGGTGAAAATGAGCGGAAGATGGGCCATTTTTTGCTCATTTTTGCCCCCAGCCCCCAGGAGCACTTTGAAGCCCTCTCAAACTCTCTGCATGCCCTGTTTTTCACAAAAAATGAGTCGTGCAGAGGGTTAGGGAGGCCTGCACAGTGCAAAAACTTTTTTTTTTAATTTACCTCTTCAAAATCTTGGTGTGTCTTATAATCAGGTGCATCTTATAGTCCAAAAAATACGGTAGTCTTCTTTTCATTTTACCAAAGCAAATATAGATCTTGCTCCAAATGTTTTTTTTTAATTTTCTCTTCATATATCATACAAATTGATTTGTATTTTTGTTTTTAGTCTTTTGTATGACAGCCATACTGGATTAGATCATTCACGTTTTCTACCTTGCTTTCCACAGTGAAAGATATTGTTGACAAACCCACAGTGAGGAGATTGGGTTAATAAGCTTCTCTTTAACAATGTATTAACTTGAGTTAATAGATAACATTTGTCATTAGAAATTATTGAGTAGGTTTATTTTGGGTCTTTTTTATTTGTATGTTTTAGCTCTTATCAAGAAAATTTATTTTCATTTCAGAATTCCAAATTCTGCTATTAGTAGTTACATTATTGGTTGGCATTTATGTGAGACAGTATAGAAATTGTATAGTGTTAGAGTTAAGTGGGAATCAGCTTAGTATTTATTGAACAATAAGACCTGCACCACGTGCTCCTATTCTTCATTTTCAACAAGCTACAATTAAAATATTGAAATCAAATTGTTTAAAAGAAGTCAGATATAGGTATACTTGGCTCCTATCTGCAAGTAAACAACCAAGCTCAGAGACCATCAAGGACTTCACATTCTATTTTGTTTTGTCTTATAATTGGCAAGAACAGAACTAAAGTTAAGATACAAACAGGCACTTTCAGATATGGCAAAGGTATCGACCACCACAATTTATATGGAGCAACTTTCAAAACATTGCTTTTATTTTGTTTTATCTTTAATGTAAATTCACTAGAAATAAATTATTCAAAGCATGTACAATATTATGAAGATGTAACCTTGGTTGAGAGCTTTACTGTACTAGTGGCCATTTGAGCCCATACCCATTTGAGGGGCTCACAAACAGGGCATAGGACAACTACCTTCCCACCATTTGACATTCATTAATTTGTCAAAATAAGAAAAAAAGAGAACCTTTGTCTCTATCCATGAATGTTGTTACAGCCTTTGCTGCTGAAGTGAGCATTCATAATAAATCAGTGATGCATGGAAATGAGCTATGTGCTAGTTTAAAAACTCCACAAAGTTGTTAACTATGAAAAAATACTTTAGCATTCATTTGTTCATTTGTTCGTTCATTCATTCATTTCACAGCAGCACCAAACTGTAAAATGTGTATGAAGTTGAAGTGAGTAGCTATTTAGAAGTGTCTGTATTATTTGCCTTTAGTTGTATCTCAGTGGAGTTGGCCAGTTTTGGCATATTTGGCTTGTACAGAATTTCTTCAGATATGAATAAATACATAATGTAAAACCTCAAGTAATATTATATAAGTAATCTAAAAAAAACTTAAATTAATGTATATATTGAAATCAATTTAAAAGAATGAAACTTTCAAATGCAAGACTGTCACAGAGCCAAGGTGGCGCAGTGGTTAAATGCAGCACTGCAGGCTACTTCAGCTGAGTGCAGTTCTGCAGTTCGGCTGTTCAAATCTCACCGGCTCAGGGTTGACTCAGCCTTCCATCCTTCTGAGGTAGGTAAAACGAGGACCCGGATTGTTGTTGTTGGGGGCAATATGCTGACTCTGTAAACCGCTTAGAGAGGGCTGAAAGCCCTATGAAGCGGTATATAAGTCTAACTGCTATTGCTATTGCTACAAGGTCTACTATTCTTGAAGAGCCTTTCACCATACTATTTTTTAGTATTAATAAAGTCCTTATATATTTATACTTTTGCATATAGAACATTACAGTGTGAGGTTATCGTATCAAAGCATGACACGGGTATCGGGCTGTTTATTTTATTCATTAAATACATTTGTATCCCACCACAATTCAGCAAAGTTTCTTCGAGGCTTACATAGAATAAATACACTTAAAATATTCACAATACAATCTAAAAATCCAGTGGTCATAAATAAGGGGCAGTAACAATAAACAACTTGAGCAAAATCATGATAATGCCATAAAAATAGGAAATAAAAAAAATAAAGTTAGAGGCATCAAGTCAGAGAAAATGTTTACAAAACAATTATTCCAAACTACTTAATAGCTGAGATGTGAAGAATCATTATGAGAGGACAGCCAAAGTTTCAAGGTAATCTGTATCCATCTCTCATGTACATCACGCTTGTATATTCTTATTTTTTTAGAAGCTAATAAGTAGAGCTGGTTGTTTTTAATAGAATTACATTGTCTTGGGGTTTTTGGATGGATTTTCAAAGAACTACCGTATTTTTCAGACTATAAGACGCACCAGAATATAAGACGCACCGTGATTTTGAAGAGGTAAATTAAAAAAAAAGGTTTTTGCACTTTGCAGGCCTCCCAAACCCTCTGCATGCCTCATTTTTTGCAAAAAAAAAAAAGGGGGGGGTGCATGCAGAGCTTTGGGAGACTTGTAGAGTGCTCCTGGGGGCTAGGTGGGCCCAAAAACAAGCAAAAAAACAGGCCATTTTTTGCATAAAAAGTGGAATGCAGAGTTTTGGGAGGCTCTTCAAGTGTTCCTGGGGTCTCGTTTTTTCCCCTCCCCAGCTCTCAGGAGCATTTTGCAAGCCTCCCAAACCCCCTGCATGTCCATTTTTGCAAAGGGAGCAGGGTTTCGGTAGGCCAAAAATGCTGTATTCTATATATAAGACGCACCCAGATTTTCACGCACTTTTTTGAGGGAAAAAGGTGCATCTCATACTCCGAAAAATATGGTAGCTGCTATTTGTTGAAGAGAAGGTGGCACAATGATTGTGGTGCCCAAAGAAAAGAGGCCAAAGAGTTTCTGGTTGACTGACAATATGACATAGTGTGTCCAAGTACAACATAATGGGTTATGGTACCTTTAATGTGAAAGCTGGTGATGGTGACATGGGAGCAAATCAGGATGCTCCTTCCTAAAAATACACAGCAGTAGCTGAGATAGCACCTCGAACAGGGTCACCAACAAGCTCAAAGTGTTGTCAGTGTGAAGAGGTAAGAATGTGCCTAGCCATAGAACATGTACCTGAGAGCTAAAGAATTTTCCCTCACCTGTTGGGAGAAAGTAAAGAATGTTAGCACCAGATAAATAATTAAGGCTAATTAAGGGAGAGAAAGTGTAAAAGGTGAATTGAACAGAAATGTAAGGGAAGAAACATGGGAATAAAGACAAAGCAATTGGGAATGTGAGAATAATTTAGAAATACCTGTTTGTTAAGATGGAATAGATAGGAAGATGGGTTGTGCAATAAAATCCTTGCAAATAGGAGTCCATATACTGTTCAAACAACAGTTTATTTTGCAACAGTCCACTTATATTTAAAGTGATTTCCCAACCAGAAATTGCCTTGTATTTTGCTTGAATTTGTCACTATGCTTGTACATATCCATAATTCCTTAGAGAGAAGTCTGTTGTTATACCATACAAGCCAATATCTGAATAGAGTCAAAGGTTTTGTTTGTGTGTGTGTGTGTATTCGTCCTGTGTTCCTTTAAACCTTGTATAAATAGCTTGTGGATTGTAGGTGATGACCTTTTTAAGTGAGAGTCTGATCAACAGTGTCATATGATGTCTTCCAGCAATTCTATCAAGAGCTGTCAGACTTAGAGTTACTTAAAGTTATTTATATTGTGAATTAGCTTTGAGTCCACATGCTGGAAAGTGTTCCTTATAATGTTATCATTTTTACTGAATTGTTTACACCAGAAATTTGGATACCATTTTTTTCCAATATGAATTTTAATGCTGATCCAGATAAGGGGAAAGAACATGAGTTTTAGAGAAATGGAAAATAAGAGGTAAATACATTAGATGCATGTTATCTAATTTGATAATTAATCAAGTTTAAATCTTAATCCATTTTTTTCAGTGAAAGCTTTATTAGAAGAAATGGCATCAATAGTAATTTCAATGAACAAAAATCATTTAAATCACAATTTCGTTTTAAGCATTTTGATAAGATTTCTTCTAGTTTTTCTCTTGGTTGTTGCAATCCAGCATTGAAGTTTGGCCTAGAACTGATTGTACAGCCACTTTCCCAAATATTGTCTCTCTGTGTGTATATGTGTAATTTTTGGTTTTCAGAAATATTCGTGAAACAAGCTTGTTTTGCCTCATCAACACTAAGGTGCTACAAAAACTGATCTGTAGACCAATCTCTATACTTTATAACAAAGACCCCCAACCTCTGGTCCGGGCTGTGGCCCATTGGGAACTGGGGTGGGCAACTGGTGGGCAAGTGTGCAAAGCTGCATTTGCACAAGTGGCACATGAACGTACAAAACCATCCCTTCTCCTCCCCCTCTACTGCTGATCCATCATGCAGGAAAGATTGGTGATTGCTGCTTTATAACATATAAGATGGTATCTATGGTTTATAGTATGCATATAATTTTGAGGAATTATTTGGCTGTAGGGAAATATCAAGTATCTGGCTGCTTTATAATAAATAAATAAATAAACAATTGAAATGTGATGAACCACAAGATCAGCTTCACCTGAACTTTGGATGGTTTCAGCTGTGTTGGAGTTGAGAAAATTCCCCAGAATTTTAGAAGTTATAGTACCAATACATCCTGAGGGTACTAAATTGGAAAATGAAATTATTCAGTTATTAATAACAGTAGAAATGGTAAATGTTAAATAATGCAGAAGTCTACTAATAGAAATAGAATTTGGAATGGGTTGAAATGGCCCTGCTATTTTTTTTGCCTTTTTTAAAACAATAATAATGTGATAGTTCTATACTTAATATCTAATTCTCTAATGTGCTTAGACTCATGTATATTTCATAATGTTGAAGGATTTAATGTTTAAACTCAGTTCAGAAGGAAAATAGAAGTAATAGCATGCATTTTTTTGCAAACTTTGACAGTTTGGTTAGACATCTGTTTCCTCTTAAAATCATCCCTGAGAAACAAAATGTAGAATTTATTCCAGTAGAAATATAAGTTTCTAATTAGCCCTTAACATTAGCAGAATGGGAAAGGGGGATCATTTTTTCCTGTACCCCCTTCAAAGTCTCCTTAAAAATAGATTATGAAACATTTTCTTAAAATAATTTATAGGAAGAAATTCTTTGGGATCAAGCCATTGTTGCTGCAACATTTTGTTGCATTAATGCAGATTTGATTTTAAAAACAAACAGTTAACACAAGTTTTGCTTTTCCACAGGTTTTAGCAGCATATCTCAACATCTTTATGTTTTTAATATAATCATAGACACTATGATATATTTTTACTAAGAAATATGTTTAGTTCTTATATTCAAGCATCTTTGTATACTTTGGGAATCTAAATCATGTTCAGGGACCATCCAAATAAATAACTAATTCAGTGTTTAAGAAATTCTTCAAATTTGTTTTAGGTTGGGCCATGCAGGTTGCTGCCTTCATTTTCATTCAGAGGAAATGGGAAGAAGACAAACATCATTTTGGAAATATGCTGGATTATTTTTGTGATATCCATGAACCCCTACAGCTCCTCATCTTTCCTGAAGGAACTGATCTCACAGGTAGCTCAGTGTTACTTAATTTAATGCTCTACAATGCACTTAAGACATTTGCTGAAAATACTATACGTAGGTTGAATTACATTAATATCATACCAGAAAAAGATTTTACCGTTAAATCCAGAACATTAAATAGTTATTTGTAAACATTTCATAAAGCAAGGATGTCCAATCTTTTGGCTTGCCTGGGTTGTATTGAGTAAAGAAGAATTGTCTTGGGCCACATATAAAATATATAATTAATCTAGTGTTGATAATTCCAAAAATATGGTCATAGAATTGATGTACATTGTGAAAGAGTTTTGGATAGAATTTTAAAAATGTACATCCAGAATTCAGCACAGAAGAGTAGCATGGTGGCCGAGTAGTGAAGATGCTTGTCTCCCACTCAGAAAGTTGAAAGTTCAATCCTAGGTAGTGGCGGATGTTTCTCGGGGCTCAAAGAGTAAATAACTGCTGCAATCTCTATATAGGTATCAGGAAGGGCATCTGGCCAGTAAACATTCAGCTCCATTCAGCCGCCCTGACTCTTTCCCAAATTAAGGGATTATAGGGTTCTTAAAAGAAAAACAATTCAGCACAGAAGTGAACAATGGTTGAAAGGATAATGTGTCAATATCAGGCTTGCAAAAAATACTGACATTCTAATTAAATACAAGTTGGGTTGCATTTAATTACGGTCTTGGGTTTTTTTTTTAAAAAAAGTGCAATATTTTTTTTGTTCTTTCTATTCAACTAAAGCATCATTTCTTTATAAATCAAGTCAGCCCACTGATGTTCAGAATTAATCAAGATGTTCAGTATTGCCAAAATGCTATTGGCCAGGTTACTAGACTAGTTAGTGGAAGATCTTTCATTTTTATTATGTGTCTCCCAGTCAAATCATTCTTAGAATGTGTTGCCAGGCAAAGTAATGCTATATAATATTAAGTAAATAGTTGTTCTTTCACACTTCAGTACTTAGTAATGACTAGAATAAATGAGTAAAGTTAAATGTTTACTTTTGCTTGGAATAAATAAATAGTGGAAAATATTTTTGTAAATCTGATAATAGAATTAGTAGAATATTTATGTTGAGGCATATCTAGGATCTTTTTGGCATGATTTTATGCCATACTAAGTTGTTTTATCTATAATTGTCTGTGTCATGTAGGTTTAATTTAAAATGTTTAAAGTGAAAAAATATGTGACATTTTATCTTCAGTCTTTTACATTATTTTATTAGTTTTTCAGGCATTGTTAGTTGTTTTTCAAACTTTTAAGGATGGTGATAATATTATTCCATTTAAGTATAGGAAAAGAAAAATGAAACTTATTTTGAAGAGTTCTATTGTTTGGATTGATTTGGTTTTCAATGTTAATATACTCAATAGAGTACTCCCTCACAAGTCCTGACATGTATCATTGCTCTTTGCTAATGCTGTTTCTCATTATATTCTCTCTGGATACATAATGTCCCAAACATTTCCTGTTCATTAAAAAAAATACTAACAAAATTTAGTATTTGAACTTAATATAGTTCTTTCATTCTTCCTGTTGATTTGGAAGAGACAATCTGATAGGCTGAGGATTGAAGATTGAGTTTTTTGTTTAAACAAACTAACAACTTGTGCTTCTTGGTTAATGGAAATATATATCTAAATTTGCAAGGTTTTCTCACATCTGTATGTGCTTCATTACCTCTTATTTTTAATGAAAAGAAATAATGTCTAAAAAATATAACATTGGGGTTCTGGATCTGTAATCCTATGAAACCTAATAAATAGGTTCTAGGTGGAATTGCTGATTCAAGCTTTGGGACTGGTTCCTGCAATTTTTGAAACTCTTTTGGACCAAGGCATACCTTGACTGCTGCTGACAGTTGTCTCCTGACAGATGTATTCTGCATTCTAAGAATTGGACCATGGGAGTAAAGCTTGTCTATGTTTATGTAATAAAGTGAAAGAAGTTTTTATTTTTGAAATGTGTTTTTATTTTAATTGAACAAAAACACAAAAAAGAATCATCCTTCATTACATCTTGTAGAAAGTGTGTTGATTGGTTACAGATAACTTTCATGCATTTCTTGAACAGATTACTTAGAGTTCATATTAGATTATACATTTTAAATCAAAAATCTTTATATATCTTACTATCAATGTACCACAATTCTCATTTGACTACAATTATTTGAACATGCTTTTACCTCAAATCATTCATACTTAAACACACAACCACATAATGGCATTCATTAGCTATTTCAAAAAATCCTCCAATAACATTACACCTTTACAACATCTTTTAAGTAAAAGTCAATTAATAAAGTTTCTAAACCTCCCCCCCTTTCCCCCCCCCCAACTCACTGTTTAGAATTTATGTCCAGGGTTACTTTTGCCAATACCATACCATGTATATATTGTTAAACAATGTTCATTGACATTTCCTTGTTGGTATTATACTTGGCTAAAAATCATTTACTATTTATGTCCCATCTCGTCAGACACTCCCTCCCCCCCAAAAAACAACCTTACACTTTTATAATAAGATCTAAATAAAAATTTGTTAATAAAATTTATAGGCCTTTTTCCCAAGTCACAATTTGCAATTTATATCCAAATTTCTTTTACTAGATTGCCAATACATGTATATATCATTATGCTGTATCCATTATCATTTTATTATTATTATTATAGTTAATTAATTGTTAGCAAATAAACATTTGATAACAATCTAAAACAATCTAAGAGTTACAAAATTCCTACTTATTAATCACTAAAATCAACTAATTTTTTATTATCAACTTTCATTGTCAACCTGTATCTTTCCAGTAACAAAACAGTCTTATCTCTCTTGCCAATTGTGGTGTCAGTCTTCTTTTTATCTCCTTTATAAGGTTTGTATAGACTTCTCTCCGCACTTTGTTGCTTGAAGGGTCTCTCAGGTAATCTCATTGCCCACCAGCTGCTACTCAAATTAGCTTGTCTTTGGTTGTCAATCTTGCTTCTGAAAAAATTTCTCCTCTTAAGTCCATCATCATTACTATTTGTTTTTCTTCTGTGTCCTGAAATTTGGGGTAGAGCTCCAATTACTGGAATTCCCTTTTCCATATTCCCTTCTTTCCACTTTCACCCACATTTGCTCCATTGATAAATTCATCTATTGTCTTACCTTTATCTTCTACATCTTCAATCTGCCCTTTAATTTTTGGGGCTCCAACCCCATCATCTTTTGCTGTGAGGAAGACTAGTCTTTCCAACTTCTCAATTGTCCCATATCCAATAGATTTTGAATTCCAGCCAAGATATTTTGGAATTTTAAGGTTTCCTCATCTGAATATTGATCCATGTTTCCAAAACAGAAGAAATAAAGAAAAAAAGGGGGGGAAAACTAGCAACTGCCACTCTAGCCTTCCAGGCCTCTTTTATTTTTTATTTTAGATTGACTTGAACACAAGTTCTTTTATGGTCTTCAAAGGAGAAGGATTCTGTCCCCCCCCCCTTTCTTTCCCCTGCCAAATTAGTTCTCAGGGGCACCTGTGAAAACAGTTCATGCCCTTGGCTCTTTATCAGTTTCTGTAAAAAAAGTTGCAAACCCTTCAGCTACAAAGTCAGTGAAGTCAAAGAAGGAAAGAAAAGAGATACGTTGTTTCAAAAACCCCAGCCTCTGACCTCGGAGTGGCAGTGTGCTACTTCTCACTTTTTAATATTTATCTCTGGCTTATAGGAAACAAAGTTTTTTAGATTTCTTTTAGTGAGATTTAATAACAAGTAATAGGAAGAATTGTTAAAATAAGAAGGAAGGTTTTAATCCAGAAGTCAAAAAATAAAGCAACAAAAAGCAGAAGAAGAAATCAATGCTGCAAGCACTTCAATCCACAAAGAATAGTTACAAAGAAAAACAAAGCTTTCCACAGCAATCCAATTAGGGTTAGTTTCGCCGCTCAGTTCTTTTGCTTAAGGATCTAATTTGACTTTAAAGAAAAATTTCTTTGGGAAGTCTTTAGCAAAATAGAAAAAAATACCTCACCAGATGGACTCATTTTCTCTTTTCACTTCCTTCCTTCCGGAGCATCCCGATTTCATCAGCCTGGGAGCTGCCTGTTTACCACTGGCTTGAAGCACTTCCCTTGGGTCTATCAGGGACATTGCGATGTCTGTGAGACCAGCAAGGCTTCGTCTTCCTGATCACCGTCTCTATGGGACGGTTTAGGTCTCAATGGACCGTACATTGGCAAAAGTGTCAACAGCGGTCTCGGTGTATCGAGACCACACGTTATGACATTGCGACGTGGAACCTCCTTCCTCAGAAAGTGAAAGAAGTTTTTTGTGATGATTTTTTATTGTAATAAATACATTCTATTATAACCTCTTTGATCCTTTATGCTAGTGATGCTCTCTGTAGTGCTGAAATTTAAGGCATTTTAATAATTGTTTTTCCTACTACTTTTGTCTATAGATGAAACTAAAGCCCGCAGTGATAAATTTGCTGAAAAAAATGGACTTCAGAAGTATGAATATGTCTTGCACCCAAGAACTACAGGCTTCACTTTTATAGTGGATCATTTAAGAGATGGTAATGCATGTTCAGATGCTCTTCTTTTCAAAATAATGTATTTTAGATGAGAAATGCTGTTGGTGGCTAATTATTTTGAACCATTACTTTAAAATATCTTTTAAAAGGTTTGTATGTTTCAATAGATTTCCTTCCTTATTTACACAGGGAAACTTTTTCCATGCTTAAAATAGGAAGTAATTTGATCACTTCCAATTAAGTTGCCAGCAGTATTAAATTGCTTCTATTATCTATGTGAATTTTGCATTCTGAAGTAAGGAAATTAAGTTTGGTATTGAGACAAAATATACTTTTGTAGGTTTTGTTGCAGTTTTCTGCCCTTTCTGGCAACAATGAGATTGTAATAATGTCAAAACAATATTACCAGAATTATCCACAACATAATGTAAAAATTCAAAGTCATTTATAGCCTCTTTGGTGAAGTGAGCCATAAAAGTAACTTAATGTGAAGGTTCTGACTAATGATCCAAGGCAAATCAGAACTCCGAGGTCACTTATTTCTTCAAATAACTTCTTTATCAGATACATCTTATTGGGACACTTAGTGGAAAACCAACTCTGAATCTTTCCCCATGGTTTTAGCATAATTAAAGCCAGCAATAACCCCTTCCCCAAATGTCACTGGTCAAGTTGGCCAATTAGGTTACTTGACAGGCTCCTCAAGCACTCTTCTCCTCCTATTACCTGGGAGATGACCTTGGTTCCCACCAGAAAGATCTATGTTGAGTCTAGCAAGGCATTCCAACCTCCTGCCTCCCTCTCTCCCTTAGTGTGTGGCAACGATGAACTAGGAAAATGGCTTCAACCAGGTTTAGTTCGGCATTGACATTTACAGTAACTGGCCACTTATATTTTCTAGATTATGGGTTGGCAACTGTGGGCTAGATGAAGATTGAATCTTTTTGATGCTTCCCCAGAATGCTTTGTCCATTTTCCCATGAAGTTACAATACTCTGAGGGAAGGCATCAGTGTTTCCTTACTTTTGTTGGTAATGGGAAAAAGAAATATTCAGCAATCATTAAGACACGGGAGAAGCATCGTTGCTAGTACTAGCAAGGATCTAGTGATCTCAAAGAGGAGGAGAAGTAGAGATTTGCTGTCTGGGAGGAAGATGCAAACGTTGAACCTTTTTTTAGGTCGAGGACTGCACTTAAATTAAATTGATACAATTTCCCAAATGGCAAATGCTTTTCATGTTTTGTCAGATTAAATATTGAGCGTCATGCTGCAGCTATTTAAAATGTGTTCAGCCTCTTCCAATTCTTTGCGATCCAATGGACATCATTTCGCCATCATGTGTCAGTGACTGTTATTTCTTAAAAGTTCATGCTTGCATGAGCTTTTAACAACTTTCATAGATTTGTGCAATTTTATAAAAAAAGTACAATGTAGGTATTATGTATTCTGTTAGCCTCTTTTCCGATGGTTTTTGGTGTTTCTAAATGTTCAAAAACACCTCAAGTGTCCATGTCTTCTTATTGTGTGTTCAAAATATCTATTTTGCTTCATTATAAGTGCTTAAAATGAGCACTTTTCATCTAGGATTGAATTATTCATTTTTCTTGCAGGCTATTGAATTATTTTTAATCAATCTACTCCAGTATCACAATTTAGAGATATCAGTTTGTTTTCATTCAGTTTTCACAGGCATGCCTCATTCTAACATAGTTTTTCTCCCAGTTAAGAGAAGGTTTTTTATTTCATTATAGTGAAAATTTAAGCCTACGAAATTAAAGTCTTTGCTACTGTAGGTTCTTTGCTATTTAACTTGGTCAGTTGGCATAATCTTATAGTCTGTTTTTAATACTGAACAGCAGGCTGGCTTTTTAATCTCTCTCACCTTCAGCAAGAGATTCCTTAAGTCTTCTTCACTTCTAGCCATCTAGCCATTTCAGTATTATTACCAGAATGTCTGAGATTGATGCTTCATCAAATAAATTTAATTCCTGTTGTTATTTCTTCCATTTCCCATGGTGCATTCTTCCTGTAAGTTAAGTAAATTTGGTGACTGTACATGGAACCTTAATGTACATGTTTCCCTCTTTTATGTTATTTAAATGATATGTATACAATTCCAACTATTCTTTCCTGATCATCATGCAATTTTCTCAATAGGCAGATAGGGTGGGAAGTATTTAAATGTAATCCTGTTTATTTATTTAAATTTGGGTCCTGCCTAACTCTGAACTTTGAGTGGATTTTAATGTAATAAAACAATACAAAACAAGTTGGGGCTACAGTTGCTTGGTATAAAAATCAAACCAAGGCAAAGACCTTACTGTGTTTACAGAGTCAAATGTATTAGTATAATTAATGCAGCAAAAATATATGTATTTTGACTTGCTTTTCCATTATTCATCATATGTTAGCAATGAGATCATGAATGCCTTTTCCTCTTCTGAATCAGAGCCATTATAGGAAGGTAGTTGATTCATATTCTTTCCTCAAAGTGTCTTGGGTACATTTTTATTACATGAAGTTTATTGAGGTACCTGCTGCATGCAAGAAATACAACTAATCAAGTATTTTGTTTACATATATTAATATCCACTCTTTTCTGAAACGTATGACAGAGATAAAATTCTGGTTAATATCATTACGTAGCATAAAATTCCACTTGTTTCAGTGGAATAATGTTAGTTTATTTATTAAGGAATATGTCTGCACTGGATCTTCTCTATCTAAGTCACATAAAGGAAAGAAGTTCACTATAGCTCTGGGAAATGGAAAAGTTTCAGTGGAGGGCGGGGGCTCTGGAGTCATTGTCGGCCGCGCAGAGCCTCACCGCGGCTCCAGACCATGGAAAACAGATGTGCGCACACACACCCGTACAATTACAGCCTCGGAGACTTCGTAACGGCGGGAACTTGTTCTCACTCGCCCAGGTGAGAAGCTTCCCTCCAATGCCCTCTGAAGGAGGAAGGGCCAGTTGGGAGAGGGGCTTTGGTCCTGCTCCGGGCTGTAATTGTGCGGGTGTGCGCGCGCTTATGTTTTCCATGTGTGGGGATGCGGCCGGAAGATGAACGTGAGGGGACCAGCGGGGCCTCATCCTTCTGAAGAGGACCTGTCCCCAAAGAGGACAAATGTGGTGGCATCGGTTTTGGAATGTTCTGCGGGGCCCCCCAGGGGAAAACGCTGGTGCCAGGTAGTTTTAACCATATATTTTGGTCCTATGACTGCAGAATGCTGCAAAAAACCATAAATGCAGGCCAGGTGTTGAGGTTTCAAATGTGATTAGAACACTCAACAAGGTGACCACAGTATATGTGTGTCTGTGTGTGTTTGTGTGTGTGTGTTTGTGTGTGAATGAGAGAGAGACAGAGAGAGAGAGAGAGGAACACAGAGGGACAGAGAGGGAGGGAGGGAATCAGAGAGAGATGGATACACACAGAAATAAACAGAGAGAGACAGAGAAGGGGAGGAAGGGATGGGGAGACAGACAGACAGAGCAAGAGACAGAAAGAGAAAGAAAGGAAGAGAGAAAGAAAAGAAAGAAAAATGAAAGTGGGAGAGAAAGATGAAAGAAAAAGAAAGAGAACTTACGACCACAATTGCGCACAAAATTTTGGTTGCTAAGCAAGAGCATTGTTAAGTGAGTTTCACCACATTTTCCAAGTTGGCCACGCCCACCCCATCACATGACCACTGAGCCACTCCCACAAAACAGGCCACACCTACAGAATAGGTTCTAAAAAAGTTTGAAACCCACCACTGCCCTGCATGCTTGGATTTTGGCAGTCCAAGCAAATTCAGCAAATCCAACCAATTTCAGCAATCCAAACAAATCCAAACAACTTTGACATTTCAAGCAGGTATGAAGCTAAAATCCTTTGACAGGCAGCTCTTTCACTCTGATATTAGCTTAAAGAGCTGCCTGCTGAAGGATTTCAATTCCATTCCTGCTTTAATTTTAGCAATCAAACCAATTTTGACAATTGAAGTAGGATTCAGCCATTTTTTTTAAAATCAAAGCAACACAAAACAAAAATTATCAGCAGATTACTCTTTTACTTTGGGATCTCTGAAAGAGTTGCCTGCCAAAGATTTCAGCTTATGCCTACTTGGCTTGCCAAAATCCAAGCAGACACAGAGCTGAAATCCTTTGACAGCCTGCCTCCAGAGATGAGAAGGCTCCTATCAAGTGGCAGAAACTTGTAGCCTTCCCTGCAGCTTCGTCATTGACTTTGGGGACCCAGCAGAGAAGATTGCAAATGATGATCGTAAGGCACTTGGCAACCAGTTGTTAGTCTGAACAGTTTGCCAATAACCCAGATCATGAGCACGTGAACATGCTATGTTTTGCAACAATCAGAAGTGCTTTATAGGCTATAAAACACACTTTCTGAGACCTGTGATGGAGTGTGCACCTTTAAGCAGTGAGGGAGAGTTTGGGCAATACAGGCCGTGCTCTGGATTTGTTTTATTTAACTTTAACTTGGGCAGAAGGATGGTGCTCCGAATATATGGCATTTTAAATATTAAGAGCCTATTTAGAGTTTTAGTAAAAATCTCATTGAATAGGGAGAAAGCAAGCTGGGAGATGATTAGAATGAGGGAAACGTGTCTTGTACATGCTGTACAATAATGAAAAAAGTTCATTATTGAACCTACTTTGTAATGGTACTGTAATTTTTAACTGATTATGTGTCATCAAGTTTGTGTCATCTTTTAGCAATCTCATAAATAGATTTTGTCCAGAAGAATCTATTTCTATTGTGGCTCTTCAGGTCTCCCAATGCTGTTGTGTTGATGAAGGAGGCAAAAAAGAAACATTTTTCTCCTCCAGCATTATCCAGGGGAGCTTTTTGAAGTGGTTTGCAATCTTTAGAGATCTCTGTAGAGATCATCTAAAACTCATGGTAGTTATGCTGTGACATGCTAAATAGTTGAGGGCAACATCAATTAAATTTACATGATATGAACTCTACATTTCTAGCAGTTCAGTCTGAGGAGCCTGCTTGATCAGGTTTCTTTAGATATATTTCATTCTGGCTTTTAAGGCATGAAGATATAAATATGTTGTTTGATTGGTTCAGCTAACCATGTATTTATTTAACCCTTGCTTTCATGATAATCATATTTAATAGAAATGGGTTTTTTAAGCTAAATTGGGATATTATATATTAATGGTAATCTCATCATTAAATAATAACATATTGAGACCACCACCTGGAAAAAATGGGCCCAGAAAAATCTTAATTTTAAGTTGATGGTTAATACCCCCTTTTGATACTATGAACAATAGTATTACTTTGGGGAGACTAACATCATGGCATTTATACTGTACGGGTTCTGCAGTATTCCACTTTGTTTCCCCAAACTGTTTATCATCTACATAACACCATTCAGTGAAGTCATTTGGAAATTTAGAGTAAAGTGTCATCAGTAGATTGATGATACCCAGCTCTATTTCTCCTTTTTGTTGGATCCAGGTGAGGCAGTTGAATTCCTGAATCAGTGCTTGACTGTGATAATTGGCTGCATGAGGGCCAGCAAATTGAAGTTCAGTCCATTTAAGAAAGATGTGATGTTAGTGGATGATTTATCTCTACAGGTGAGTGGTGTTCAACCTGTATTGGATGGAATTGCAACCATAAAAGATGAAATTTAGGGGTGATTCCATTTAAGTGATAAATAAATATGCAATAACTTCTGTGATCCAAAACATATTTCGCCTGTTCAGGCTGTTGAACCAGTCATGGCCCCACTGTGGCAAAATACTGATTCACTATGATAATTTCTCTTCTAGTAACCTCTTATTTAGAATACAATATACATAAGACTACTCAAGAAAATATTTCCTACATTTCAGATAGTATAAAAAATTGTGGCCAGAATTCTGATCATGACTGAACAATTTGAGTATATTATGCCAATTCTTAATTTATTTTTTACTAACTCTCAATTGGTTTCTGGTTTCATTTCAAGGTGCTGATATTCATTGCTTGGACCATGAAAAAATGCTTCTGCTTATATTTCCTACTTTTACTCCAAGATCATATTTTAAAAGTTTGATTGGGAGGGCTTCTGCTGTTGAGGTGTGTTAAGTGGCAACTTGAATCTGAGTCTTTCCAGTGGTCATTCCATGAGTTTGGAATGTTCTCTCCAACTAAATTCACTTGATAACCATCTGTATTGAATGGCAAGTAATCTCATCCAAGGAGATTTCACACATGAAAGAAGTAAATGAAAACTTCATTTGTCGTACTAGATACAGGCAGATATAATAAAGTATGGAAACATCAGGAATCTGAGAAATCAGATAGAAATGGGATGATGGTTCTTTGCTGAGTTTAAAAAAGTAGACAGGACGGTCCTGTGTTTAATTTTGAGCTTTAGTTTTTGAAAAGCTGAATCATTTATCATTTATATCAGGTGAGCTCAAAACTAATCAAACACTGTTTTGGATATCCAAGAAAATATAGCCATTTGAGGACTAGTGAAAGCTAAAAGTGAATCAGGATGTTGTTTCTATTTTATAAAAAATCATTTTGTAAATGCAATGCATTTGTTTTGTCCTTTTTTTGTTACATGTTTAGAACATGTACGTGTGTGTTCATGTTCTGACTGAAGAACCAATGGCTGAGATAAGCCCTCCAGAAATGATTGCTATGTTCTTTTTTTTCCCATTTGTCATTTTCTTCTTTTGGCTTCCCTTTAGTTCTTTAACTTTCATATATATACTTCATCTTTGTCCATTCTTTTTCTGGGTTGGTTTAAAGTAGTAAAAAGTAAAAGCAAAAATGGGGAACAAGGTTGCCACTTTATCTACTTCCAATAATTCCAGGAAAGATTTCTTAGAAAATTGACCTGTGTCGTAGTTGTCCATTTATTTATCTAAAAGACATATATGGCTACCCATGATATATACAATAACCCTTGCAAATCATAACATAATAGCAAAACGTAAAAACAAACAACAGGTAGACTGTTCCATGGAGTTGTAGGAAGGCGCAATAGGGGTTACAAAAAAGGATCTAGCAACTTCTTCATCTTTGCATGATGATATCATGATATATATATATATATATATATATATATATATATATATATATATATATATATATATATATATATATATATATATATATATATATATATATATATATATATATATATATATATATATATTATAGCTTTGGAACACCTTGTATTGAGATAATGTTTTATATTACATTTTTATTAAGTGGGTTACTGACCTTAATCATTACTAGAGCCATATGTAATATTCCTTGCCAGTCATAAGAACAGAAGAGACTTGGCACACTACGACCAAAGGCAATGATTTTTGAATGTGAACATCTGAATAACCTCTTTTATATTTGAAATAATTGTTTGATTGTAGAATAAGTATAATGAAAGCTCGGTGTTATCCAAATGTTCACACTATTCTATGCAAGGCAGTATCCCTAATGTATATAAATAGTGATGGAAAGAATGGATTGAGAAGAAATATTTCCTTTGATAGAGCTGATAGGCTTCTCCAAAGAGAGGGGTGATAAGTTTAAAGAAACAAAGGCAAATATTCTGAATATGAACATTTTGAAATCAAAATACCCTGTTTCATATTTGAAGCAGTTGTTTTGACTACGAAACAGCTGTTTTGCATTTCAAAATGGGCTATTTCAACCAGCTTGGAAGGTATTTTATCTCACAACAGCTCCAAACCTGTTGTGAGATAAAATACCTTTTCTAACCAAAAGCTAGATTTTTGAGTGTGTCAAAGATAACATTTGAAACTTTGTATTCCTAGTGTGATTAGTTTCAGATTCTCAAAGGTGGAATATGTTGTTTTCTATTTACAGTTCAGTCTTAATATTTGTCAATAGTAATATAGTTCAGTCTTTTTTAAATCTATGAATTCAACAGTATGAGTTCAGCACCAATAATAATAATAACTATAACAACTTATTTGCTATTATTATTAAGCTTATAAGCCTAGATTTTTTGAACTCAATATGAGGGCAAGAATCATTGGAGAACATCCTAATGCTCGGAAAAATTGAGGACAATAAAAAAGAGATTAACAAAAGATAAGGAAGTTAAATTCTACCATTGATAATATATATGAGCTGACAAGAACAGCTACTGATAAACTGGTAAAATAGCAATAGCACTTAGACTTATATACTGCTTTACAGTACTTTACGGTCCTCTCTAAGTGGTTTACAGTCAGCATATTGTCCCCAACCATCTGGGTTCTCAATAATGTGCGTTGCATCAAGACCTGGAATTTACTGAACACTGAACAATCACAACAACAAAATAAAATGCTGTTGAACCCATTGTGAGATATATGAGAATTGCAACCATCTATATGCTTATCATAGAAGAAACTAATTTGGAATACATATAGTAACCATGAAATAGTTTGTAGAGTGTGAGACCATCATCAGGAAAGGCATTAGAAGAGGACTTTCAGGAGAGGCATGGCTTTGAAGATGTGTCTGCAAAACCAATAATAGTAAAGACCAAAGAACGATGAATAGACTTGTGCTTTGAAACCTCTCCACATAAGCAGAGAATGGAAGGTTGTCCGCATGTGTTCCACATAGCAGCTTCTCGAGATCATCTCAAGAAAGCAGCTCCAATAAATTAGACGAAGTTAGAAATACAGAGTGAGTAATATTCATAGAAAGTTGTCTTCTTTACTCCCAGTTAAGGAAAAAGAGTATCTACTGCAGCTATCATCATAATGGCAAGGGCTGGGTGCAGTTTAGAGGTAGGAAACACCACCACCTCCCAAAAAAACCAAACCCTCCCAGCTTTTCTGCTTGCATCCTCAGTTGCTTTGCTCTGTTGAGGCTTATGCCTCCATTTCTGTTGAAATTATGAGAGCCAGAAAGCAAAACCAAATCTCTAGAGAGATATTTTATGTAGAGCAGTTTTGGGGAAAATTCAAACCAGGGGATGAATAGGACCTGCTCTAGATTAGCCATTTGTCTGGAATGGCATAGGGTCTCCTTGAGCAGGAGGTTGGAGTGGAAGACCCTCCAATTCTGTTATTCTGTATTCTTAAAAAACAAAAAAGCCCCTAACTTCTTTCTCATGCTTTATGACAGTGGGTCTCAACCTTCCTAATGCCATGACCCTTTAATACAGTTCCTCATGTTGTTGTGACCCCCAACCATAAAATTATTTTAAGTTTTCTGTATTTTTTCAAAAATATGTGTTTTCCGATGGTCTTAGGCGGCCCCTGTGAAAGGGTTGTTCGATCCCCAAAGGGGTACCAACCCACAGGTTGAGAACCACTGCTTTAGGGAAAGATCAGGCCGTCACCTATAACGTCAAGAGGATATCAGTCAGAGTTCGGTTACAGAGCTACAAGGATAATTGTGCAGGAAAGTTCCTATGGGAGATGATCCATCTTAGAAAGAAAATAGATTTAAAATGATGCTTCTACAAGTCTGAAGAACTTGGAAAACGTTTTCCTTTGCATTTGTGATAGGGCAAATGACAGAGATTTTAGTGTGCAGAAGAGAGCAAGTAATGTAACACCTGCTGGCTGCAATTGGTTTCTTTGGGAAACAAAAATGAGTCAAAACATATTATTATATTACGTTATAGTTAAAAGATTTCTTTGAACTTGGTTTACTGGGATATGAAATATATGAATGTCTGAATTGCTGCCCTGCTTTTCTGTAAACAGTATCCCTGGCCTTAAAAGTGTTCTGTGTACAGGTTATTTAGATAATAATTTATATGTAGTGCAGACCCCAAAAAATAGCTGTTGACAGAAGATATTAACATCTATTTTATTTGCAAATTATAACCATGAGGTCCTCTCTTATTGTATATTGCTAAGCTTAAACAATCTGTAGATATACACATTCATTGGAGGGAAAGTTTTATCTTTCTATTTAGAATAATGTTTGTCTTTTCCTCCAGTACAACAGTACTGGCCCCTAGAGGACAACCATGTTCACAATACATTTTTGCCCATGAGCATTTAAACAATGTGACTATATCTTTCCTGATTAGGCAGTTCAAATACATGAAATTTAAAACTTTACTTTTCTACATTAGCATTATGTTTGCTTTTCATTTATATCCTAAATGTGTTTCTTGCCTTATATATTGACACTGAATTTAATTTGCTGATTTTAGCTACCTTGAAAAGCAGAATGTGCCTCGACTTTTTTCTTTCTTCCCTTTTATTCCCGATTTGTACATATTTTGGTCTATTTTGAGCCGACTTACATTTTTTCAGTCTGATAGATTTTCCTGAAGAGTTCTTAAAATATAAGTATATTTATTCTAGTTACATGTTGCCATAGTTACAGAAGTTGAAAAGTTAAAACAAAAAGGGCAGAGATGCTTGGGAAAATGTTACCCTGGAGCCAGAAATCATCTCTCTCCCTAAATATAGATCACAAAATAAAGAACACTTGGAAAACAAACTTCAATTTAGTTTTACTCCTACAAAACATATATATTATTAAACATTTTTGTTTATCAAATTTATTTGACCAATTATATTCTAGGATAGAGACAGAGATATTAAGTTACATCCAATAAAGAAGAAAAATTCAGAAGGTACCGATTACTCTGCTGGATAAATCCTGCATATGAAAAAGTAATCAATCCAGCATGCAGTATTTTTCAAGACAAGTGTGATAACTTTCTAAGCTTAGATACTACAAGAATTGTAAGATATTGCTGAAGTCTTGTTAAATTTTAGTAATTGGTGGCAGGAGTTTAAGGATTGTATTATTGAACATGACCTTAAAATACCTTACTTCCTTATACACCTGCTTATGCATTAGCAGACAAAATAGGTTTAGGTTTATTGGTTTTGTCTGCTAATGCATAAGCAGATGTATAAGGAAGTAAGTAACCTAAACCTAAAATAACTTAAAGAAACAGCTGCAAATCCCTAGAAAAGGCTACTATATAGAATGCCTTTTGTAAAAAAAGGTCTTCTATGAAAATTTTCATTTCCCTCTCTTTGCACTTGTTTTCCAAAACGTTCAAATTATGCCTAATTTAGTCCAGATCATATCCAATTTAACCTACATCCTCACATTTCACATTCATTTTATTTGCTTGCTGATATTGTTAGAGTTTTATCACTATATCTGGTCAATGAAGCACATGCTCAGGATCTTTGTCAGGTGCATATTTTGTCTCAAACATAAACATTTAAGGTATTTTCAATTCTAAGAATTTTGTGCCACTCTTCCTCTTACAGTTTTAATAGAACTGCTTTAAAAACATTTATTCAGTCAATCGGTCAGTCAGTTAGACTATCCATTCCACTCAGATTTAAAAATCTATAGAAAGGTATAGAATAGTACTTATCAAAGGCCATTCTCTAAGCCTGTTACAGATGAGTGTGCTTTCTTGTAGAATATAACATATGAAAAGATGCCTGATGGCACAACTCAGTAAATAAGGGCTATGCCTTTGAATATTGGCTGACAGAGACAGTGATTCCATTTTCTCCATTTAGTCTTTAACTTTGTCTGTTCATTATCATACATATGTTACATTTGCAGAATCTCAAATTCTGTTCTTCAGCATCCTGCCAAAAATCTTTGGCTTCTCCAAACCACATTGCTTTGCTTTACTTTCAGCATAGCTGACAGAGCAGAATATATTTGCTGGAACTAACAAAATTTTATCCAAATAATTGTAAAGAGTTAAGCTTGTGTTAACAACTTACAATATCTCTTTTTAATTTTTTTAAAAAACAGATGATTATAGAAAATAGAGCCAAGTCTCTCACATCTTTATCAGCAGCTTAAGTATCTTGCAATTTGAATTTCATTTTTCTGATGTTCTAAAATTGCATTTCCCCAACCAACAAGTTATATTTAGCTATTAGCCCTGTTTAGTGCAATTTTCTGATTTAGGATATATTTGGCCTGAGAGTGCTAAAAATAATCTGCTCTGAACTTCAACTACGTGAGAAAGTGTATTATCCATGCATCATTGAAGGAAAAAAACTGAGGACAGGAATTAAGAATAACCTTTTTAGTGCATATCTGATTAAAAGCTGAAAAGCAACCAATTCTTTTTTAACCACCAGATATGTGAGTTACTCTTACTTGTGATAAATCTATATTGTAATGATAATGAAAACCCCTTTCTTAACTAGTGTACTTGAAAGATATCATGCCCTCTGTTCCATTATTAATATAGCAAAACCACTGGAAAACTAAGTGCAAATACAATCCACTTAATGTCATTCAACAAACAGTACTTTCCATTTTAAACTATAGCATGCATAGAATAGCAATGAAATATACGTGACACTCTTTAAGGCTGGTGCTAGTCCCAAGGAAAAATAGTTCAACCAACATGTTTATGTTTAACGTCATTTCAATTTAGTTATATGGATTTGGGAATATTTCTGTAAATGGGAAAATATTAACACAATTTAAAAACACATTACTAATTAGATTATCTTATTTTTGAGCCTTGACATAAATAGCCTATTTTTCCAGGTGTATGATAGCAAAGTGATGGCAAATTTTGGAACATGAAAACCTAAAAATAATCCAGTAATTTATATATCTGTGGAGGACTTTAATGAGAGCATAACTCATGAAGGACGTGCTGATAGCTCAGAGGCAGAATATGTGCTTTGTATATAGAAATTCCAAAGTAGAGGTGGGAAATTTTCAGTCTGAACCCTATAAGAATCTGTTTTTATATGCAGAACCATCGAGAATCACTGCTCCCAATGGGAAATTTTGTAAGTGCACTTGTGCATAGAAATATCTATAGAAGAGAGAGAAGAATTTCTTTGAAAAGCATTTCAAAAAATCACTTTCAATTGCAAACCCTTCTTAGGAGGAAAACATGAAAGGAGAAAGAATATTCAATTGGGCTTCCTTTAAATTTCTAGAAAAATCCATCTAAAGGCAATTATTTATGAGGTGGATACTCTTCTGAGGGGGGACATTTGAATATCAATTTCTAAATGATAGATGTTTTTGGAAATGAAAGTTTTGGTAAGCCATAGACAAGAAAGCTGGTAGCTGCAGAGTCTTTAGATCTTTATGGAAGACAATTTTGATAGAAGGAAACATTCAAATATGCTATCTTCCATGTACATCCATAACAGGGATTTGGCTAGATTTTAACTACATTCTGTTCAACACACAATTAAACAAGTAGTTTTCAACTCCTTTTTTGAAACCCTGTGAAGGGACTCCTATTGGAAAAAGTTTCATTTCTTCTTGAACATACTTTTTCCGATAACTGGTACTGTATGGGTACCCCCTAAATGTCATGTTTGAGTAAATGAGGCTTCAGCTTAGCCACATCTTGACTCTCTGTGCATTAATATAGTGTTCTTTCCTGCAACTTTGTCATGGCACACCTCAGGTCCCTTCTAAGGGAATCTGAATGAATTTTGCTGTACAATTTGAATCATCCCAAGAGTTTCAAAGTGGGCTTAATTCCCCTCTTATAAATAGAAATGTAAGTTGATTGCTTCATAAAAACAATGGGGTATTTCTGAAGGTATTTCTGGAACTATTTTTAACTAGTTTTAACTGCAATTTTCCACATTGTTAGCATTTACCATATGGCTTTGGAATGCAGGCAGTGCTTGCCAGGAATCCAGCTATTTATTGTATGATGAAGGAAATACATTTTTAATACTGGATTTAAGTAATAGACTTCAAACTTTGTTTATTATTAACATTGGATTGTTGAATATAGTTTCCTTTCCTACTATAATTATGCATCTAAGTCTCATAAAATTTTCAGTAATTGTAGGACAATATCACACATTATTTTCCATTCACACAGCTTGTTTAGTTTTAAATTTGTTTTTTAATGGTGATTGTCAATTTATTTGTTTATGATTCAATGTACTATATGAATCCTAAACATGGATTTCTTCAATAACTACATTAAGCATCTTTAGTGTTCACTCAAGATTTATCTCTAAAACATAAGAGAGTTGATTCACGTTAAGTATTCATGTGGTTGTAAAAAAATGACATTCAGAGATGAAGTAATGTTGAAGTAATATTAGCATCCAACTTATAGGAGATAAATGTAGTTCTTGCAGAATCCAGAGAATCCTATAAGGAAAAATAGAAACTATAATTATGTTAGAAAAATAGAAAAAGCTTAGGACAATAAAATGTATTTTTAAGTATAAAATCTACTGATCTTAAAATAGGGAAGGAATTTCTGATTACCCAAGGGCTTAAATTATAAAGGTTAGAGATTTGTCCATTGAATGGGGTTTTAAAATACCAAATACCTGTCATGAAAAACAAAATTGCTGTAGTCAAGGCAGTTAAAGAAGATGATCTCTAAAATGTTTTTCTACTGATTCTCTTGTTCGCTAGAACAAAGGGTTAAAAGAAATCAAATGTTCTGTTCTCTGGGCAGTTATTTTAAATCATATGGGCCAGAACTATTAAGTAACCTTAATAACTGATTTCTAAATAGGCCTTTGCCATAATGACAAATAGTAATTTTGGCTTCCAAGAATTTATCCAGTTCCTCTCTTAAAATTGTTTATGTTCATCTTGGTGACCCTCAGTACATTTGATGGAAATTGCTTCCCTAAATAATTTGAGAAGAAACCCTTCAGTTGCTGTGCTTTAACATTACAATATACAGTTGCATAGGGTTATATTTGAGAGCCATTAGTAGAGAGAAAGGAAAATCTACTTTCTCTGTGCCATGAATTATTTTTGTTTTTCTGTATCTTTTAGCAAATATAAAAGCTGCAGTTTCCCTTTCACAGTTTTTCCCACACTACAAGATCTTTGCTCAGTATGATAGCCCAACTATACCAGTCTTGTAGAAACTTTATTACTATGATGATGATGATCTTCATTCCCTATACACTGAGCCATATTTGCCCTTTTAATTCCTATTCTCCTTGTGTTTTTTGGAGCCTTTAGTTGATACTTTTGTGTTATGCATCTTAATTGATATCTTCTGCAAGGTTAGTTACCATAAATAGTTCTGTGCAGTTCATTTTGGAGTATTTGGAAAATTTACATTTGAAAATACTTACATCATCCGAATCTGAGACATTGATTTGGGTTGATCATTGCTAATAGCAAGTCATTTATTGAATGAATGGCTAGAAAAGATTATAAATGGCTTGCATTTGCACAGAGGCTTTTCTTCAGAGTTATAATGATTATAAAATTATATGAAACTTCTCTGGCATCCACAGGAGAGGATGTTTAGAATTTTGAGAGTATGCAATAAATGTAACCGCAATATAGTTGTTGGGGAAAATTTGTTTCTTTACAAATGAAATTACATGAAAAAAAATGGTTTACGTGAGTATTTCTAAACTATGGCCATTTTAAGATGGGTGGAGTTCAACTTCCAAAATTCCTCAGTCAACACTCATTTTAAAGTGGCCAAGGTCAAGAAACATCAGTTTATATAACCATTATAAAACAATTTTCAAAAGACAAAATTGTCCCACATATACGCTCCACCAATCTAGGAGATTTAAAAGCATTCTTATCACTCAATACTGTGCTGGAAGATGATGCTTTGCTTTTTTTTTCCTTTGCAGAGAGGGAAAGTGAAAAAGAGAATGAGTATCTGGTTAAAAAAAATAGGAAGCATCTTGTTCATATTGCCTATCTGTGGTTTAATGTCAAATTTTCCAATTACACTGTCTTCTAAACAATATTTCTTCAGAATCTCAAAAAAGAAATAGTCTCCTTTGATAAAACTCTATAAACTAAATTAGAGTTAAAAGGTGGCAGCTTTATGAGAACAGATACTGAATGTATGTGTTGAAACTGACATTCTTATACACATGCACACTTCATCCACACACAAACAGGCATACACATTTTTTCTTAAAAGAAGAAGAAATAATCCCTACAGCTTTAATGTCAATGTTTGTTAACTGAAGTATTGTTAATTTAAGCTTTTTGTTATATTTAAGTTTAAGCAAGCACTAACCAGCCTAGACATGTTTGTACACAGAAGTGTCTTCTCATTTAAATTCAATCATAGTCACTAAACAAGCCTGGCTAAGACTAGCTGAGGATATAAACTTCATTTTCATCTCATTAGGCCACCTGGAAGCAGCAATCAGTGAGTTAGTCTTGACGTCAGTAGTCTGCTTCATTAAAATGTTAATTTCATGGCTTTAATTCCTTTTGTAAAACGTGCTGCTGCAGGACACTTTATGCTACTTTCCTGCAGCCCTCTCCTGTACTAAATAAATCACTACTCCATATTTCTTTTTATTGCTATCAGGGTTTTTGCTTTGTTTTGCTGTTTCTTTTTTTAGCACTCTGAAAGGACATTGAAGACATTAGACAAATATATATAATCCTTGAAACAGGAAGCCCTTCAAAGGACCTAATGAGGCTCCTGTATTAATAATTAACAAAATATCTGTTTTCTTTTATTATTTTGATGTGATCACAAAAGAAGACCATGGATCACTGAACTAGAATAATAATTTTTAAAAACTCATATTAACTATTTTTATTCCACAAGTCTGATTGGAAGAGTCTAGACAGTATATGTTATTAATAATATTACTTGATTTATTAGAGAAAGTTCATTACTGTAATTTTAATTTGAAAATCGGTCTTGGAAGCCAGACAATCTATAAAATGTATAAAATGAATAAAAATAATTCTGATAGCTAATTAATATGCCTGACTGTACTTATAAAATTGTTCCAAATCAGTAGGCTATACAAACCTCCAACTTTCTCTGTATCTATTTCATTGCCAAGTGTTATTGTGGGGAAAGCAAAATAAGTGTATACAGTTGTGCACAACCTTCCCTTCACAATTTCTAATGTTCTTTTCATTTTCTCTAGCTTTCTGGCCCAACACGTTACAGAAAGATAAAAATTTGAGAAATATAGGAATAACCCTAATGAATATGACCCTGATCAACCATATTAATTCAATATTTTATATTTCATAGTAGTCAACAGATGCCTCTATGGTGATCACAAGCAAGGCATGGAAACAAAACACTTTTCTGCCATCGTTCCTCTGCAATTCATATCTGGAAGAGTGCTGTCTCCAACAGTAAACTAATACTAAGTCTGCAAGACTAATAACACTTCTCTGTGAGATCCTGATTAGCTCAAAGTTGACTCAGCCTTTCATCCTTCAGAGTTGGTAAAATGAGGACCCAGATTGTTAGGGGCAATATGCTGACTCTAAAAAATGTTTAACAAAATCTGTAGAAGCATTACAAAGTGGTATATATCATATTTATTTCAGAGTATAAGATGCACCTTAATTTTTTTTGGGGGGGGGAGGGGACTAGAAAAAAAGAATTTTGCCTCTGCCTACCAGCATCAGCACTGTCACCACATATATTTTTATCCATTTAAAACAAACCCCATCACCCTATGCACATTTAACTGGAGTGGGGACAGAAGAGGGACTTGGCACCTAAGGCTCTGCTCCCGAGACGCCCCCTTCTTCCTA
The DNA here is from genome assembly GCF_009769535.1 of Thamnophis elegans. Lineage (NCBI taxonomy): Eukaryota > Metazoa > Chordata > Lepidosauria > Squamata > Natricidae > Thamnophis > Thamnophis elegans. Next base: position 83,937,037 of record NC_045544.1, read on the forward strand.
CCTATAGCCATAGGTGTTAAAAGCCTGACTTTCTTGCAGCAAGGCCTGATAAAGACACAACACTTCAATCCTCCTGGATGCTGCCATCTCGTAAACACAGTGCCGGGCTTCCCAGCAAGCCCTCTGTGCCTCTGCTGCCTCGGTTCGAGCCTGATTCCGCAAGCGGCCTAGGGAAGCATGGAGCTCGGGACTTGGTTGGTGGAGCAGGTGCTGCGCAGGAAGTGTAAGGCAAGGTGGCTAGCAGCTCTTCCCGCCCCTTCTCCAGATGACCCAGGCAGAGGGTGATCAGCTTCTGCCTCCATGAAAATCATCCCACTCTCTCTAGTTAAATGCACGTAGGGTGATAGGGTTTGTTTTAAATGGATAAAAAGATCTGTGCTGCTCATTATCAAAATCCGAGTGGAAGTGAGGATCCCTGCCTCCTGGAACCAGCCAAAAATGTGATGCATAGAGGCCGAAAACCTCTGAAGGATGGGTGTCAGCCGGTGGGTGGACCTACCTTCGGAGTGTAAGATGCACCCAGATTTTCATCTTTGGGGGGGGGGGGGAAGGTGCATCTTATACTCCAAAAAATACAGTAAGTCTTAAATGCTTATTGCTACTATATACTAATGTCTCACCCTATCAGCATTGGTCAGAGTGATACAATACAATAGCAGAGTTGGAAGGGACCTTGAAGGTCTTCTAGTCCAACCCCCTGCCTAGGCAGGAAACCCTATACCGTTCCAGACAAATGACTATCCAACATCTTCTTAAAGACTTCCAGTGTTGGGGCATTCACAACTTCTGGAGGCAAGCTGTTCCAGTGATTAATTGTTCTAACTGTCAGGAAATTTCTCCTCAGTTCTAAGTTGCTTCTCTCCTTGATTAGTTTCCACCCATTGCTTCTTCTTCTACTCTCAGGTGCTTTGGAATATAGTTTGACCCCCTCTTCTAGTGGCAACTCCTGAGATATTGGAACACTGCTATCATGTCTCCCCTAATCCTTCTTTTCACTAAACTAGACATACCCAGTTCCTGCAACCGTTCTTCATATGTTTTAGTCTCCAGTCCCCTAATCATCTTTGTTGCTCTTCTCTGCACATCTTTTCTACATCGTGGTGACCAAAACTGAATGCAGTATTCCAAGTTTGGCCTTACCAAGGCAGCATAAAGTGGTATTAACACTTTACATGAACTTGATTCTATCCCTCTGTTTATGTAGCCTAGAACTGTGTTGGCTTTTTTGGCAGCTGCTGCACACTGCTGGCTTATATTTAAATGGTTGTCCACTAGGACTCCAAGATTCCTCTCACAGTTACTACTATTCAGGAAGGTATCACCTATACTGTACCTGTGCATTTTGTTTTTCTTGCCTAAATATAGAACCTTACACTTTTTACCATTGAATTTCATTTTATTAGAGAGTGCCCAATGTTCAACTTTGTCAAGATCTTTCTGTATCTTAAGCCTATCTTCTGGAGTGTTGGCTATTCCTGCCAGCTTGGTGTCATCTGCAAATTTGATGAGTTCCCCATTTATTCCCTATTGCTACTGTTAGCTTGTTTGTCTGCATTGGTAGTTCCTTGATTAGAGTGCTGTTTACTTTTTTATTGTTGGTCTAATGTTAATTACTGCTCATATATGGGTGTTGTTTTAGGGATATGTTTTTAATCCTTTTGTTTCCTTTGTGGAGTTTTGATTGTATATTTTGAATGGTATGTAAATGTTGTTTATCTCTATGTGCCTGTTGGATAGCGGAGTGCTGGGCTTCCAGGAATTCTCTGGCATTTTTGGACTTGGCTTGATATAGGATGCTCAATTTCTCATTGGAGAAATTGTTTGTCCATGTGTTGTGAAATTAAGGAGTTGTTTTGTCATGTCTTCTGATTGCTAGCTGGAGTTCATGGGTGCATTCTGCTAGTCTTCTGCCTGTTTGTCCTACATACAGTTGCTATACTCTATCTTGTAAAAGACTTGTTTTCTTGTTTCTTTTCTGTTTTTTTCTTACTGTGAACAATTCAGACATATTTCTTTTAGTCAGTTTCATTTGGATGGCTGCTGGTCCTAGAGTGTTAAAAAAAGAAGAAAGCTTCCCCTTGTCACTTATTTCTTTTTTTTTTTTTTTAACGTTATACACTTTATTTACAGACCGATTTAACAGATTAATAGAGTTATAAAGGAACCTTATAGGTCATCTAGTCCAACTCCTGCTCAAGCAGTAGACCCTACACCATTTCTGACAAATGAAGTCCAATCTCTTCTTGAAAGTCTCAAGTGATGAAGCTCCCACAACTTCTTTTTTTTTTTTATCAAAGATTCTTTTATTACATTTTCATTTTCCTTTATACAATCACTTAAATACTGTGCAGTTAAAAAAAAAAGAAGCAATAAACAACTCATAACACTTCTATCCTACATACACCCTTCCTTCTATCCCTCCAACTTTCATTTCTCCCTTCCAACAATCCCCTCTTCTACTTCCCCTCCCCCTCAGCCATTCCTTCTCCCCTTCCCACCATCTCACCCTCCTTACATTCCCTTCTCACTCCCTCTTAATTCCCCCCTCTTCTTTCCCTCTACACCTCGCTTCGGTGTATTTCTAGTATTCATTGGTCTATTTGTTTTGTACTAAAACAAAAGAAAAATAAAAGGAAAAGAAAGAAGAAAAGAAAAAAAAGCAACAGTATCCAAGTGCATTCATTGTTCTGAAAATTGAGTCTATACTTCCACCCTCCCCCCACCCACCCCCTGAACCCCCCTCCCTGACCCCCTTCCGACTTCCCAGGTCCCATTCCCGGCATCGTTCTTTATCAAGCAAAGTCTGGAGTATATTGAAACTAAATAGATTAGAAGTTACAAAATAATAAAAAATAATAAAAAATAAAGAACAAAAAAGAAAAGAATAATAAAAAGAAAAAAAAAGGAGGGGGGTAACCCCCCCCTCAAGAAAGAGAAGTCAATATACTCTCTAACATTAAACTCAGCTTCTCATTATTTTTAAAATTTTAAACAATGTCTTTACCTGCTTCCGCATATAAATTCTATACCTCCCATCCTGCCTTTACCTGTGTCCGCATATATATTTTATCCTCATCCATTGCTCCTCTCATATTTACTCCACCCTCGTGTAGACTCTCCAGATAATCTTTCTTAACCTTGTGTTCAAATAACAATTTATACAAAAATCAGCTTACATTCTGGATCAAGATAATCTAATTGATCTTTCACTACCCTTCCATCTACCCCACGCACCCGACTCCATTCATCCCAAACCACAATCCAAGAAAACGATGATCTCCGCTCTCCTCGCCCCAAAGAATAGATCATGCGCAGTTTAAATTAAGATTCAAACAAGTCTTATATAAGTCCCATATAATATATGTCCAAATTCAGCACCGCTTCTTTCAGTCTCAATATCTCTTCATCGGTATACAGCTTTGTCATTTTATACCAGACAGGAGTCCTGAAATTTTATTCAAATTAAAAATTTAAGAAGTATTTTAAAGGCATAGCTGGATCTTTATTCTTTACTCTTCTGCCCTTCCGGAAAGGGAAAGCAACACCCGCCGCCTTGTAGCCACGTGTCCCGCTGCTTATCTTCTCCTTCTCCTTGTCTTTCTCCAAGTCCGGATGAATCAGGAAGTCCCGCCTTCAGGGTTTTGTAGTAAAAATCTCGGGCTTCGCAAACAGAATTGAGACGATATTTTTGGTTCTCAAATGTGACTGTGATACCAGATGGCACTTCCCATTTATATTGTATCTGGGAATCTCTGAGTTTTTCAGTTAAGAAAGTGTAGTCCCTCCTTGCTCTTAATATTTGAGATGGTATTTCTTTAAAAACAATCAAGTCCTGTCCATCGATTCGCAGCCTGTTATTGTAAAACTTCTGTATTATCGCATTTCTGGATTCTCTTGTGGTGAAATATATAATTATATCCCTCGGAAGCTGTCGTTGTTTTGCTACACACGAGTTCTGGCGATAAATTTTTTGAATCTGCCAATCAAAGTTAAATCCCGGACTTCCCACCGAACGTCTGAAAGCTTCAAAAAAGGTCTGTTTCAAATTCTCCTGTTCCTTCTCACGCAATCCTCTGACTCTTATTGCAAACGCAGTCTTATTGTAATTTATCATAACGAGTTGTTTTTGAGCATTTTCAACTTCCTGTTGTAACGTTTGAATTTTAGATGTCAAATTAGAATTAGTTTTTTCCAAAAGTTCCAATTTGTCCTCCATTTCAGAAACATAGCCTGTCATAACAGTCATAACTCTGATCGTATCTTCCCTTGTTTGAGCAATCTTGGCGTCCAGTTTATCATATAAGTCCGATAAAAGTTGTTTAATTTCCTGTCTGAACTCTTTAAGGGTTTCAAAAAGAAATTCTTGCGTTAAGAGATCTCCAGTGGAGGGCGTGGGAGGCAAGGGCAGCGATTTTGTAACAATTTCTTGAGATGTATTATTAAGGAAACGCTTAGACTGCTTCGATTTGGGAGCCATTATAAAAAACGCACAAACAAACAAAGTCTCTGCTCCCCTCGGTTTTAAATGGGATACTATTTATAGATTTTTAACAGTTAATAAGGAGAAGTCTTCAGGAGAATAGAGCTGATTGAGTGTGTCATATATCAAACGCAGAAGCTATAAAATCGCCATCTTGTAACGCAGCTGGGTAAGAAAGCCTTTTACAAAATTGAAGCTGGTATTTTGAATAGTAATAAGAAAAAAAAATTTACAACTTCAAGTTAATATTTGGTTTTGAAGCCATTTCAAAATTTATCTGCCTGCAGTTAATAAAACTCTATTGCCTGAATATGCAGCTTTAAGTGGAGAGGCTGAATTCCCCTTTTATTTTGAAGTTAAGGCTTGGCAAAACTTTCAGTGAGTAAACATTGTAACAAGACCGTTCAGCAGATTCATCACCATTTAACTTCCAGATAAGCAAAGTTAATGAAGGAGTAACATTCTTGTAGAAATAAAGCTAATTAAAAAGCTTCTGCTGGCCTATTGTGAAACCAAAACATGTGATAAGCAATCTCTTTTGTTTTGGATTCTTGTGAATTCTTGTGAGGATTAACAAAAAGTGTTCATTATTACCGGAGAAACCAGCCTGCTCGGCGCCATTTTAAAAGCCTCTAAGTAAATAATTTTTCGGAGGAGAAAAAGAAAAGAAGCTAAAATGTTGATAAACAATTATTGTGCACGGAAATGGATTCAGCTCGTGATAAGATTAAATCAAACAAAACTTTGAGCAGAGTGGGGGAGTCTTACTTTGTCCTGCACAAGGCAGTTTGAAGTTCCCAGCACGGACAGCCGTTCTGCCTTGGGCTAGCCCCCCTTTCCTTGCAAGCACAAAAGCTGCAAAAATCGAAGAGCATTTGCCAGCAAAACAGTTTCTTCTTTCCTTCTTGCCTGAAGGATAAGAAAACCTGATAAGACGTCAGATGGAAGATCCTCTAAACAGGTACGTAGCCAGGAATTCGGAGGCAGCTGATTTTTTGCTGCCACCACCAGCAAGCTCCTCCCAGGAAGCCCCTTGTCACTTATTTCCATGGGACAACCATGGAATAAGCCTTGCTACAAATCTCAAAGTCTACCGAGCAGTAATGCTAACTACCCTGTGTATGCCAGTGAGACTTGGACTGTATACAGGAGGCACGCTAGGCAATTGAACCACTTCCACCCGACCTGCCTCTGTAGAATTCTGAGGATCCGATGGCAGGAAAAGATGACAGACACAGAAGTCCTTTCCAGAGCAAGCCTGCCATCACACCCTGCTGATGAAAGCCCACACATGCTGGGCAGGCTATGTTGCAAGGATTCCAGACCATCACATCCCTAAACAGCTGCTCTATGGTGAGCTGTCTCAAGGAAAGCAATTGCATGGGGGACAAAGGAAGCAATAGAAAGACATGATGAAAGCCTCCTTCAAGTCCTTGGATATCGACACCACCTCCTGGGGAACCCACAAGATCGACCGACATGGCACACGGTGATCCACCAAGGCTGCCAGACATCTGAGGACAGAAGAACAACCATAGGACAAGAGAAACTAGCACTCTGCAAAGCCAGAGCTGCAACATGGTGCCTGCACATCTGCCCGACATGTGGCAGAATGTTGTGTGCCTGTATAGGGCTTACCAGCCACCTGCAGACATATCATGGACAGCCCATAACTGTTAGATGTCAAGGTCCTCTTCAGACACTGGATGAACATCATCATCATCATTTCCATGCTATCTAATATTTGGCTCCCTCTAATCACCCTTTTTAATCTAAAAATGTTCTTAAATATTGTCCTCCCTTTTGTCAAAAGAAAGTGGAGACCAATGGTAGGTTACTACCTGTGCCTGCTGGGAACACCAGGTAACCTTCCTGTATGGTGCTCTGGAGGGCCCACCCGCTTGCCTACTTTCTTTACCAGATTGGGCCATTTGCGCATGCACACAGAGCACGGTGCCTGGCGACGCTCTGCTGAGCAGCTAGAGCTTTGTGGGTGGTGGGTATGCATGTGCGCACTTGCACATGGAGGGCGCCCGCCCCCGTTGCAGTGTACTTGTTGCAACGGGATCCGGAACCCACCGTCGGTGGAGACTCCTGATTATCAACATTAGGGAACTGGAATATTGTCCCATATATTATAACTATCAGTGATTAACAAACTTTTATATTGATGCAGTGATGTCATCTTGACTTAAATTATGAAAAGCAATTTTTGATAATATGTAACTACAAGATATTTTTCTGAAAAATCAGTGTTTTGGTGCGGTTTTATAGGAAGCATAATAATTCTAGTGTAAATATTTTAAATATTAAAAAACTCTCACTCATTCTCATCCTTCCCATCCACACACACACACACCCAGTAGTAATCTTCCATTTAAATATAAAACTATTACTTAATCTAGGACACTTAGGTACTTTAAACAATAGATATATTTGACATTTTAGCATTACATTTAAAAATTGGGTTATTTTTGAGACTGACCTAGAATCTGATCAATTTTACTTCACATTGAATATTGTCTAAAAAGTCATTTACTATAAATAGGTAATTCTAAATGCTGTTCTTTGTCATCTGTAAAAATACACTCACAATGTAAGCACTTGTCCTTTACACAACTCAAGTCATGAATGTGTTTTTAGTGCATAGTGCATATTTAGTGCATAAATAAATGGAATTGACAGACAGATAATGGATGGAAACTAATCAAGGAAAGAAGCAACCTGGAATTGAGAAGAAACTTCCTAACAGTGAGGATAATTAACCAGTGGAACAGCTTGCCTTCAGAAGTTGTGGGTGCTTCATCACTGGAGATTTTTAAAGAGAGGCTGGACAGTCAGTTCTCTGAAATGGTATAGGATCTCCTGCTTGAGCAGTGGGCTGGACTAGGAGACCTTGAAGGTTCCTTCCAGCTCTATTCTGATTCTGATTCTCTAGATACGCTTATATATACCTCTCTTTTTTACATCCACACACAGTAACACATATTTATGATAGGAACTTCAATTGAATAACTTTGTTTAAGCACCTTTTCAAATTACATAAATTCTTATTTATTTGTGAAATAAATGAATGAAATTATATGAAAGAATGATTATAATAGCTTTCTATGAAAGTTACAAAAGAATAAGTCTTTTGTGCTTAAAAGCCTTTCTAACAATCTTTCAATAAAGTTTTTTATAAAAGTATCTGAATTTGAAATTAAATTTAGCTACCTTATATTTAATGCCTACTTTAGTTTTACCTGCTTTGATAACAGGTTGATACCAATCTGATGGAAACAAGAAAACCTTAAGAGATCAATTAACTATTGCAGAATTGAATTCATAAGTATACAGTTGTCTTATGATGGATAATCTCTGTGTTTGCTAAGGTTTACACTTAGGAAAGTGCATAGAAATATAGATTGTGAGATCCAGTTCTAGCTAGAAGAGTAAACTATACAATAAAGCACAGTTCACATACAATACCTATTGTACGTATCACAATACGTACACATTTTGAATTTTGTAAAATACTAAGATGCTATTTAAGAATACAGCTGTGAACAAACATATCTTGTGGAACATTTGTAGCTGAGGCAATTGCTTTTCAGGCCAAATTCAGCACATAAGCTGTCAATTATCTTTAAAAAGAGTGAAAGAAGGACCTGGGTGGGACATGAGCAGAAGGCTTGACTGGCATGCGAATGGAGGCCCCGGGCAGAGCGTGAGAGAAGCGCAGACTGCACCAGAATGAAAGAAAGCCCAACTGGTACATTGGCGGCAGGCAGTGTGGCATGGCAGGGGCAGGCAGTAGGTGGTGGAGACAAAAGTGCTGAGATAGGGAGAAATAAATGGGTGGGGAAGTTCAAGAGGAGGCAGAAGAGGCAATCCCTTACTTATCAAGGCTTGGGACTGCAAGCTTGGCAAGGCTTGGCTTGTGTCCTCACCGAATAACCAGTGAGGTTTGGTTATTGACAATGAAGACTACCTGGATTTCTGTCAGTGAATGATGTGGCCATGTGACATTGCACTTATGACTGCATTGCTTAGAAATTCCACTCCCAATTCCTGCCATTACCAAGGCTGTACTTTTTAAGCAAGGAGCAATATCTGACTTAACCGAAGACTTTCAGTAAGGCATAATGCTAATTCCAATCCTTTCTCTCTTTTACGGAGTTGCATTTTTATTGCCAGATGCAACAACTTAAAAGCAATTGTACTAAACAATTATGTGTGCTACAAAGCAGTATATTACAGTTAGGAATCAATTATTTTCTAATTAGGCATTACATTATTATATTGATATATTTGGTTTCCTACAGGTCTCAGGTTAATCCTGAAACAAATTCTTTATGAATAAATATTACTCATAATTAAAGAGTGTTTATTGAAGCCGAGACTTTTCATTAAATCCTTTTCAGATTAAGGAGGCTCCCAGAGTACTGGGTTAATTGAATTTAATAAGATTTGTCCACTTGTGCATTTTGGTATGGCAGAAACTGTTTTAGTGCCAGCCAGTTAGCAGCTGTAAGCTCTTTTCTTCTTCCCCATCCTCTCATGAATTTAAATACCTGTCACTTTCAGAGTTCATACAGGTTGCATTCTAATCAGCCACTTCTTATCATAAAGGCTATCAGGCTCTGTGCCTTATGCCTTATGCCTTATGCCCTATGCCTGAATCAAAGGATTCATGAAGAAACAACAATGGTTGCATGATGGAGCTAATGTTATGTTATGCCATATGTTCTGCCAGCTGACCTTCACCAACCTCTTGCTCCAACTGCTAACCAGGCACCCTGGCTGGATTTTGTGATGAAAGCAACCTCAGAACCTCAGTGTGCCCCCAAAAAATATCCCCTTGTGCCATGCTACTGGGCTGGACTGGGCTGGGCTAAGCTTCACACTGTAAGCGGGGAGGGTGGGTGATGCAACTGCAGAGCCATAATGTTCTTTAAAAGTTCCAAATACCAACAAGGAGAGGGTGGTCAAGTATATAAATGTTTGGAATGAATGAATGAGAAAAAGAAAGAAAGAAAGAAAGAAAGAAAGAAAGAAAGAAAGAAAGAAAGAAAGAAAAGAAAGAAAGAGAAAATCCATCACTGCCATTGAGAAGCAGCACCTCCTTTCTTCTTGGTTCAAGGCCCTGAAAATGGGGAATCACTAACAATTTCTCCCTGTTGGATCTGATTAGTCAAACTAGTACTGTTTAGAATAGATTGTACTGCAGATACTCAGGTTCCAAGTCATAAAGATGTATGTTGGTTTAAACCAGCACCTTAAATTGTACCCAGAAACAAATCCACAACCAAGGTTGGCATGAAATCCATGTTACATGCTTCCATGTCCCACGCACCACCACATTTTGGATGAGCTGTAGTTTCCTAGTTGTTTTAAAGGGGCACCCAGATAATGAAGGCATACATTATTATAGCTAAGTCCTCCTGCCCAAGTAGGATTACAACTCCTGCACCAGCTTCATTATGTCTTATGTCTGCTGATCCAGCTGGAAATGACCGTCCCCTCCCTCCAAGTCATAAATCACTCTGATGGATAGGACTTTCCTTTCAAGAAGCAATTTTGGTGGCAAAAGAGAATCCTGATGTATCGATGTCTAAGACCCCATTGGTTTAGGGAATGTTTACTTCGTTCTTCAGAATTTGATTATTATATAATAGCTATGGCATTCACAGTAAACTTGAATTAAAAAACCATTAGCTATCTTATTACATCTAATTTAATTGTCACATTAATGAATATGTAAATATATCATGTAGCCTTTCAGTCTTTCACTTTAAAGCTATTCAAAGGATTGTTGATGATGCTTAAAATCTAGTTGTAAAGATCAGGAAGAAACTACAGGCATTCTGTAGCGGCTGATTTAAAGGACTGTTGAAAAATTCAAGTCTAGATCTTGATGAAACATCTGGCAATGCTATTGTATCTAGAGGTTTTATTGGAACGAAAACAACTTATCTCATTTTACACATAATTTGCATTATGATTTCTGTTGAAATTGGTTCTTCATGTTTTTTATAACAAGTAATCTAAACAGCAGATTTTCACATCTTTTTAAGTATAACAATTATCGCTGATTTGCTGGCAGCAATAGCTATTTATTTTAAAACATTTAAAGGAAGAGAATGCAATCTATATACTCTTAAAACTCTTCTTATCATGATCTTTAGCTGGATGTCAGTGTGACACAAAGTGCAACATTTTTTGAACCAAGTTATTTCAAATGGGGTAATATCAAATGTGTCCACAATCCAGGACCCATGACTCGCGAGGAAATGAAATTTGGGGAGGTTGTGGCTGCTTCAGTTTTACTAGCTGTTGCTGCTATCACATGATCTTCATTTTCACTGTTGTGTTTCCCACAAAGTCTTGCAATCTTTCATCACTTACCTGTCTGCTAGAAAGGGAAAGGTAGTGGGAAGGAAGAGCGAGGGAGAGAGAGAGAGAGAGAGAGAGATTTCTGATGCTAACATGTCCATAGTCTTTTTTTGAGCTTCAAGCTTCGCAAAATGAAATGATTTTAAGGGCTATCCAGAATGAAAGGGGAGTTGGAGTTGATGCCCCTCTGGGGACTGGGTTCCCTAATGATCAAGTCACTGCTAAGATTCCCTTCTTCAGTTTCCCACTGCTCTTAACTGAAAAGGAGAAGAGGTATTTTTGAATGACTCCTCTTGATATTTGACTAGGAGAATCATGCTTGGCAAAGTGGTTCAAGTACTAGGTCAAACATAGCTTTATAACCAGCACTTTGGGGCCTGGAAACCAATAGGTAGACAGTATAGAACCCCAGAATTGGCTTTGTTCTCCCCCCCCCCCAGCTTGTCAAAGCAAAAATTTGGCCGAAGATACACAGGTGGGCAGAAAAGATCATAGGAAAACATGTATATTTTAAATCTGAATTGTTTTATTCAGTGTAATATAATATCAGAAAAACTTGATAAGAAAAGTATGTATTTAATATTACATATCTTAACAGCAGCAAGGATTATTTTTGCATAATATTCAGAAAAAATAAAGATATACCACGATGAAGAAATAGTCAAGAAGATACTAGATTGTGCATAAATGGATAAATTGAGGTTGAAAATTAAACAGAAAGAGGATGTAGGATATTATTAAACATGGAATTTATTTTACCAATGGTTGGAAAAAAGGGCCTGAGATTAAGAATGTAATTTGTATTGTTAAGGGGATTATATACCCAGACAATTCAATGTTTACTAAGCACTAAGAAATGTATTTAATAGAAAATAAATTAAACAATTTTAAAAAGAAGACTGGGCTTTGTTTTACAATCTGGTTGCTCAGTTTGCACCAGCTATAATTTCTGACCCATCTTCAAAGTATACCCATGCTGAACACATTGAAGGAGACAAAACATGAATGATAAGGATGATAATCAGTTTTCTAAGGCTTATTGGTCCAAGTAGGCTGTAACTGATGTGCCAGCTAAGTTCTTGTACTTGATCTTCTGAATAGCAGGTTGAACTGAATCTAAAGTACCACTTGGTACAATACTTTGGCAAAGCAAAAGCCCACTATTTTCAAGCAGACATCTCCATTTATTCCTTTAAAATATTCTTGTAACTCAATATATGACTTTACTGTGGATTTATCCCATGAATATTGTGGAGGTTTATTTTGATAAAAACTGGGTCGTGTTCCAAAGGGCTGCATACAATCTCACATACAAAGTTTCTTCTGTACACTTTTTAACAATTGCTCTCCATATTTGTAAAAATAGCCCAAGATAGAATTTTGCCTCTAAAATATTCAATATCGTTTGCATATGCGACTCTTTCAACCCCAGCTGCAATAGCATGTGTTGGGGAAAAAAGTTCAGTCTTTGAATTTCACTTCAAAAGAGTTTATTCATATGGTACATTTAATTTAGTACAGCTTTTTTACTTAGAAACGTTTTCAGAACAACTCAGTAGATAACATAAATACTGTAAGTATAGCTTTAAATTATTTTATTTGTTAGCTGATGGTTTAACTTACAAGATTCATCTCAAACCATTAAAATTTAAAAACTTTAGCAAACAATAACATATTTAAAGTAGCAGAAAATTGAATTCTTGAAAATGGGCTCTCCTAATATTCCTATGTTGTCTTTAAAAAAAACCCTATTGTAATAGTATTTAATTATGTTAGTTAAATTAATCAACTTTATTAATAATTTAATTTATTTCCTTTATAAATGCAGAAATAGACACAAATAAAAATAAAATCAATAAATTAAGTATATCTAGGATAAAAAACCACAGTTCTTAAACAACAAATTAAACCTTTACCATGGTTAAAGATGGCTGTGCCACGTTGGCCGTAGCAAGATGGCCATTACAAGTTGGCTGCGGTAAGTTGTCCTAGACCTGCTGGCGGAATGAAGTTGTGCAATTTAGGTGATTATTCTCCTGTGTGCCTAGCATTATCTGTCATACCTTACTTGATAGTTTTCTGGAAATATTTGAATCTGCCAGTCCTACATTGAAGAATCTAATTAACTTTTCTGATTTAGCACATCTTTAAGCCACTAGATCAGATTTCTGTTACACACTAGGCAGCCTTCAGCAACATTTCTCTGTCTATCTGGACCTTACAGATACTGTATATGAAAGCTGGCTGGATAACTTTGGGCTTGTCACTGTCATCTCAAGCCATTTCATAGTGTGGTAGTGGTGGGGAAAATAGGAGGCAAGAAAGTTAGGTATGTTTGTCAGAGAGAGAAAGGGGAGGAGAGGATGGTATTATAATGTTAATAATTATAATTATATTTCTTCTTAGGTAATAACCTTGATGCTGTTCATGACATAACAGTGGCATATCCTCAAAACATTCCACAAACTGAGAAACATCTTCTGTGTGGAAATTTTCCCAAGGAAATTCATTTTCACATCTGTAGATACTCTGTAGAATCCCTGCCAACCTCTCCGGAAGACTTGCAACTCTGGTGTCAGAAGCGCTGGGAAGAAAAAGAAGAACGGCTGCGCCAGTTCTATGAAGGCAAAAAATACTTTGATGTGTCAGGGAGAAGCAAAATCCCACCCTGTAAATCTGAGCTCAGAGTCTTGGTTGTTAAGTGCATTTCCCTCTTGTATTGGACATTTTTCACACTCTTTTCGATTGCACTGTTATACATGTACAACTTTGTACGATGGTATTTTGTGGTTGTAGTTGTCATTTTCTCTGTGCAAGAAAAGCTGTTTGGTGGACTTGAATTAATAGAACTTGCATGTCATCAATTTTTTAATAGACGCAGGTTACCCAATGTAAACAGATATTAAATTTAACTGGTGTATGTACTGTTTGGATGGGTGTTGTTTGTGAGCACTTTTCAGATGTGCCATAAATTTTTCATAGTGGAAGGAGGTTTTGCATGAGAATTAATTTTTCTTAATGCTGTTTTGGTTAATGCACTGTACTCTTCTTGTAAAGGACAAAAGTTCATATTGAATTTTTAATTTTTGAATGTATCAATGTTCCTCTCGTAGCTAGCCTCTGCAACCACGCTGGAAAAGCATTTGCTGACCAATCAAAGTTTATATCCATTGAATTGTTTAAATACATAGCTCTAAATTGCTGGGCAAACTAGGGAGCTAAAAGTTATGGACTGTGATTCTTACAGTGCCTTGCTATAAATAATGTATGAGATTTGAAAGTCCCAAGTTATTACACAATTAATAGTTGACTATCTTCATTTCTCTACCATTATATATAGAGTTAAATAGCTGATGCAATTATTGTCATCAAAATCAATAAATATTTTGATCTATTGAAAGAAAAAACAAAACGGATAAATGAAGATAGTCAGTTTTGAACTATTAAAACTTATTATATTTGGGGGTGGGGGGAATCCAAAAGTCAATAAGGCTTACCTCTAAGTAAAGGTGCTAGTAAAGGTAACTGAGCTGGACCCCACTGTCCTTTTGCAAGTCCTAAATCATCTTCAGGATTCCATTCCTGTGAATTGTTTGTCATATGGTGAAATCGTAGTCCATCTCCAATTCAGGTTTAAGCTACCCTGCAAACCTAACCGCTAAATGCTTAGACAAAGCAACGTGAAACTGGATGAAGTATAGAAATTCATTTTCCCTTTGTATGAAAATAGAAATAATGTTTAAAATTTCCCCATTGGATTATTACTCTAAGAAACATTAAGGTTTTTCTATTAACGTTTGTCTTCTTTCTCAAAATCTGAATTAGGAGAATACTTTTAGCATGAAAACTGAAGAACGTTTGTGAAATCAGTCCATGCTTGACCATAAGCAGCCCCCCTCCCCCCCCCCAGCTTCTACTCCATGTAATGAATTAGATTTTTTTTTTTTTTTCAAATTTCCTAATTGGACCCTCTTTTCTTTTTATGGCTGAACATCTTCCCTCCTTTTTTTTTAATGGAATTACGGTGAAATCTTGAACTGGCTGCACTTCACTCATCTTTTACACTTAACACAGCAGGCCAAGAGATTTCTCTGAATTTTAATAATACCAGAGCGATAAGCTATATGTTCAACATATTAAATGTCATAGCTATTTCCACATCTTTTTCAATCCCCATCGCCCCTATAGTAAGTTTTCACACAACCATTTTATAAATAAATTGTATTAAGAGCTGCTGGCATATGAAAGGTCTGTAAACTGGTCTTAGATTACCAATGTTATCAAAATGTCAATGTTTTAGCCATAAAATATATTTACTCTAGAGCAACAATAAAGAATTTAAAACGCAAATTGGTACTATTTAAGTTATATGACTTTATACCTTAACCTGGGTAGCTAGCAAAACACATTGCAACATAACACAATATAAAAGTTATAAGCCAATACAGTCTTTAAAAGTGAATTCCAACCAAGATTCCTCACGAAACTGTATCCTGACTCAGAATAGACACACATACTGGGGTCCATGAAGATCCTAATTCCCCTGTCTGAGAAGGAAGCATAGTCTCTAAAGCTTTCCAGAAGACTGACTGGATTGTCCAAATCTCATGACATTACAGAATTTTCTATTCTTAGATCCTCTAGCACAGGGATGTCAAACTCTATTTCATTGAGGGCTGCAACGGGGTTGTGCTTGACTTGGGGAGGAGACATTGTCAGGGGGTGTGGCCAGCTCATTCGTTTTAGGGGCACCAGTGGTGGCCTGAGCACGCTGCCAGCGAAAACATGCTCCCGAGCTCTGTTTTCAGCCCTGACAGCCTCCTGCAAACCCTCTACTAGCGAAAACAAGAGTTCGGGAAGCCCTCTTGACCTCTGTTTTTGACTGTGACAGCCTCCTGCAACCCTCTGCCAGTGAAAATGGAACTCAGGAGAGCCGCCCGTGGCCCGCCCAAGCTCTGTTTTCACTGTGGGCCAGTCCTTTGCTGTTCCCTGGGCGGCTCTGCATGCCAGATCTAACCGTTGGGCTGAGTGAAATAATTGGATACTTGTAGTTCTAAAGTATCCTGGCTCTATGCTATGCTGGGCCTCAGATGACAACCAGCATTTTTAATGGCACCCAGAGCTGCAGTGTCAACATGAGCATACCATGGTGCACTCAAAACTGAGTATGTGCTGTTACTGTCTGAACCAATTGTAGCTTCAAAATGCTTTTCAAGGATGGCCCTGTGTAGTCTGTAGTCTAACCAAGAAGTGACTAAGGCATCTTGTCTCTAGGAATAGGTGCAACTAGTGCACAAGAGGGATTTGTGTAAATCCTGGCCATGATTACCACCTGAACTCGATCAGTAGCCACAAGTTCAAATGGACTGCTAACTTGTACAACAAATCGGGGGGGGGGGGGGGGAATTCAACTGACATCTGGCAGATGCCTAAAATAGTCCTACCAGGGCTTGGAATGCAGCATTGATACCAAGCATCAAGGCTGCCTTCTCTAAGAACAATCCACTCCTGGTCTTCACCCTATGCCCTCCATCACTACTGCCTACTCTCTCATCTCTTCATAACATCCATCACCAAATGATGCTTGCCCCCCCCCCATCAAAGGGCACATAATACACTAGATGACACACTAAGATTGACATAAGATTAAAAGTAATCTGTGCTCATAAAATAAGTGTATAAGTTCTATCCTACAGTCTTTTGCTAACAATTGGACTTGCTTTTAAGGTTCTCAGCCTTAAAAGCGTAAATACATTGTGATGTTATATGAGTGCAAATATACAAACTGAGATTATCTCATTCGAACCTATTTAAACAAGTTATTATTTATTAAATCATTTTAAAAGTAACTGGCTTTAGACATGTCAGCAAATTATAATCGAAACCCAGCGGGGGAAACTTCAATTTCCTGGAATTTCCTCTTACTGAGTCTAAGAGGCCATCCTGAAAATAGAAAAACCTTCTATTAAGAACAGTTGAGCTGGATTTTATTAGAAAGTTTTAATACTTTCTTGGTTCCTTGTTGCACTCCAGGCAGTAATTAACTCGCATAATAGTTGTCATAGTTGACACCTATATTTCTGCACATAATAGAATGAAAGTTTGGAAATGTTGAGGGTATGAATTTTTAGGAGCATCCATTTAAATGGAGAGGTTTTGTGCAGAATCACATAGCAAAGTGACAAGAACTGGAGCTGTTGTAACTAGGAAATAGCTTTGGAGGTTTTTTATTGGTCATATAGTACCATTTATTCAATGTTTCCTATTTGTTTCGTCAATTTTCACATTCTGCAATTGATCCAGGCCTTTTAAAGTACTTTCTTTTTAAAAAAAAGTATTGTGAAGCTACACAACCTGAGCAGTCAAACATTGGTAATAAATGCAATTTGAACACACACACACACACACACACACACACACACACACACACACACATATATATATATATATATATATATATATATATATATATATATATATATATATATATATATATATTATGTTTAGAATAGGTTATCTTTTCCTTTAAGCCAATCGTGCTTCAGCACTGGGGAGATGCTTGCAGCAACTTAGGTTCTTTCTCTCTGTAACTCTGACAAACCAGAATGGTTCTGTTGTATAATTTTTCACTCAGCCTAAACCAGGAGTGTCCAAACTTGAGAATTTTAACACTTGTGGACTTCAACTCCCAGAATTCCCCAACCAGCTGGCTGGGGAATTCTTGGAGTTGAAGTCCACAAGTCTTAGAGTTCCCAAGTTTGGACACCTCTGGCCTAAACCATCAGAATAAAAAATGGGAAGAGGAAAAACATAGAAAATAAGAGTAAGGGACTGTGAAAAAAAATAGGTTAGCTCAGTTTTCAATAATGGAAAACAAATTCTGAATTTGCTCAACCCTTAGTGTGTCTTTTGCTTCCGATGCCAATAAAAAAGCCAAGTTAATCAATTTGAAAGTTTCCTACAGACTTAGTGATTCTTGTTAACATACAGCAGTTTGGTTGACTCATAACACAAAGCCAGTGAGGTTTGTTTCAAACACAGGGCTTGGCAGAAGCAGGCTCTATTCTGTTCTCACCCAGCAATGCTGTCTGGGGGCTAATATTATACGGTGTTTTCTGATGCATTGTCAACGTTTTGCCCCACCAAACTTCATTTATAGCCTTTTCAATAAAGATGAAGTGTAAAGAGACAGTGTCTAGTATTACTCATTACTTTGAGTGCAAGCATAAGCACTAGCACTACCTTAGAAAGTAAAAACGGGGAAAAGCTGCAATCCAGGAGTTTATTGGGCAGTGTGCCCACTTGCCTAGGAAAAAAGGCAATATGGTAGAAAGCAGGGAGCAAAGGGATGGGAGTGGGCTGTGGAACCACATCAACAGTTAGACTTATAGTTTGCCGCTAGCCACACCCAGCATGGTAGTCATTCTACAAATAAGCAAGCCCACAATTGCAGTACCTCAGATATGTCAACTCTGGCTCAGGAGTGACTCCAAGCAGTCCAGCTCTGACTCCAGCTCCAGATGCTCCAGGAATCCCTGCAACTCCAGCTACAACCCCATTCAAGTTCCAGAGCATAGGTAAAATGCTGGGTCTTAGCCCCACAGGCAGATAGCTGAGTTTTTCTAAAGGAACTTTTCTTCCATAGCAGATTTGGAAGAGGATTTTTTGGGAGGGGAGGGGGTGAAATTCAAGTCTTCAACATTTTAAAAGATAATTATTTAAAACTTGCACACTGCTACATTACGGTACTGCTAATATTTTCATTTACTTCAGGTTTTTTAGGATACTCTACAATTGTCAGCCTCTGTTTTGCTGCTTGCTTTCGGCTGCCATAGAAACGGGGAGGGGGGACATTGTATGTGGGTGGGGAAGTGTCAGCACAGGAGTGACTATAAGAAAGGAGTTGTTCTCAACATCTACTGCGCATGCTGCAGATAAAGGATTTGCCACCAAGGCCAACTGTCCGGCATACCAGCCTGATGATGCTTTTTAAAGATGTCTCCCACATGACATCTGTGGGGTGTATGGATTGGGCTATGGGATGGGGTTACCAGGGAGAAGAGGTTGGGTCACATATTGATATCTAGGCTTACGCGCGCTTTTGCCTCAGACCTTGCTTTGCCTAGCTACTATCTACTCATGACCAGTAAAAGTACTTTTAATTCTGCAAAATGGAGTTGAGTGGTTTCTTTCTTGGTTACTGAGCGAAGTGGACCTGACAACAACAGTGTTTCTCAACCTCGGCAAATGTTTATAGAGATTCTCAGTCATCCAGGTCATGGTTGTCCCAAAGGTGATTTTTCAAGAGGCAACTGGACTTTCTGGTTTTTCTTTGACAGGAATATAAATCTTTCCATTCCCCACCATCCAGTCAGAGCTGAAGAAGCTTCTTGGATGTGAAGCAAAACGTCTTCACAGAAAAATCAGAAAGTCCAGTTGCCTCTTGAAAAAGCACCTTCGGGTCAAC
Source organism: Thamnophis elegans (assembly GCF_009769535.1). Lineage (NCBI taxonomy): Eukaryota > Metazoa > Chordata > Lepidosauria > Squamata > Natricidae > Thamnophis > Thamnophis elegans. The sequence continues at coordinate 83,956,362 of NC_045544.1, forward strand.
CTTGTCAACTTTAAGGTTTGGCAAGGGCACTCTGGGAATCGAAGTCCACTCATCCCATAATTGCCACCACCGGGAAACATTGTTCTAGAGGTTTCCTTGGGCTGTATAAATAGTTGTTTGTTACTTCTTAAGAGCAAATTGACTACTATATCAGAAAACCGAGTCAAGTGAGAACTGGTTGGTTTTGGTGACTGTCCAGTTTGTGCAAAAAGTAGGTGGGAAGCTGTCACTTTTCTTCTGCTTTTTTAGATGGATTTTTTTCAAAAATAAAAATACACATCATGGTACAATCACATCTGACAACATCAAAGAGAATGGGGAATAGGGAATGGGGAATTACTCACCTACTCCTCTTCCTATTTCAACCCTCCCTCATCCAATGTGACCACAGTGCTGAAAAGTAGAATGGAGAAAGGTTGAGTTCCTAGAGCAGCCTCATATTGAGAACTCATTTGAAAACTATACCTGCAGCAGGGAGGGCAGATGATTTCTCCCTTCGGTGTTCAGACCACACAGTTTACTTGAGGTGATTGTGAAATTGAGGCTAGAAGCCAGGCATGCTCACGTCAGAGATGAAATTGTGTAGATACAGAACAATCACTTGGCTTTGAGACCAAGAGTCAGTTATTTCATGGGAAGAGACAAAATAAAAAAACAAGGTTACATTACCATGGGGATGAGTAATTGCACCATCTCATTAGTATGCCAATCAACTGTACAAGGTGGTGAAGCATTACTCTTGCCTACTAGATTCTTTTCCAGCTGAGACATGTATTTTACTATCACGAACTGGTACCACTCGATAGAAGTTATTTTAGCTCAAAATGACATGGGACTATGTAGATGTAAAACTCTTATCTGTCTACCAATCATCTTAATTCAAACTAATTCTACACTTGGATTAAATTTTGGGAGTTTACCTATTCATATGACACATCTATCCAGAGGTACACAGATAGAACACACAAATGCAGACCTGTTAAGCTTGATATTTAAAGTGAGAGGAATGTCAGTTTCAGTCAGAATCGGTCAACAGAGGATTTTTAGAATAAAAAAATGTTGAAAAGAGGATGCCACTTTTTAGTGAAAATACAGTTCTCCACAAACTGTAACCAACTGATTTGAAAATAAAAATCATGGACATGGTTTGTTACTTCTAAACAAAACTGACATACTGGGTGCTGAAGAAAACTACACAAATTCAATTGAAATAACAGAAATTCAACAGAACGTAATATTTTAATTTCAACAGTATTAAGAACACATAACACACATATATTACATCAAACCTGTGTCAGATGGATTAGAGTAGTAGTAGTCAGATTTCATAATTAAGCTTCCTCAGTGATGCATAGAGCAAATAAACTTAATTGAAACCTGGAATATTTCCAAGAAGAGTAAAACTATTGAATAATTAGGTAAATGTATCAGGAAGCAGTGCAAAGACTATGATAATGAAACCATTTTATCAAGAAAGCAAATTTTTTTTGGCCCAGGATGAATAGGAGAATCCTTATTAGTTTAGATAAGAAACAAAATTAAAAGCAAATATCTTTTAAGGTAGCATTTCATGCAGTTATAGAAACAGTTAAGAACAATGCTTCTCATGGTTTGGCATGACCAAACTGATTGCTTAGATAAAAAAAGATATATTTGATTGGCAGACTGTCATAGGAAAACTTCAATAGGACAACCTGGCCTTTGCTTAGATAGATGTAACATGTTCCCGCTATTATTATTCCTCAAGCTCTCCTTGAATTCCACTGACTCTTTTTTACCGCCAATTTGCCTTGACTGTTAGTTATTCAGATTTTTGTATTGAGCTAGCATTGATTAAACTTGAGCTCATTTGAATGACCTTGGTTTCTTATTTCTTGCACCTAACACTATATCAAATATTGACATTGTAACTATAGAGACTAGAATGGTATAGTACAGTGATGGTGAACCTTTTTTGGCTCGCGTGCCATAAGCCCAGGGGGGGGGTCATGTGCGGGTGCGCCACACCCATAATGCAATGTGTGACACCCCCCCCCCCAGTGTGCATGCTTTTTTCGCCCTTCCCAGGCTCCAGAGGCTTTATACGAGCCTGGGGAGGACGAAAACAGCCTCCCCCCCCCCCAGAAGCCCTCTGGAGGCTTCAGGGACCTTCAGGAGGCTTCCCTGAAGCCTCCGGAGCAGTCAAAACGACCCTCCAAGCAAACCAGAAGTCCGTTCCCGAACTTCCGGTTTGCCCGTAGAGCCAGAGTTTTGTGCTCCGGAGGCTTCAGGGAAGCTCATGAAGTCTCTGGAGGGCCTTTGGGGGGCGGGGAAGGCTCTTTTTGCCTTCCCCAGGCTCCTATAAAGCCTCTGGATCCCGGGGGGGGGGGGAATGGCTTTAAAAAAAGGGTGAACTCAGCTGGCTAGCGCGTGCATGCGTGCTGGCCAGCTGACAGGGCAGCGCCTCGCATGCCCTGACAAATGGCTGCACATGCCACCTGTGGCACACATGCCATAGGTTCACCATCACTGGTATAGTATAAAACATAATAGTGTGTAAAGGAATTATTATAACTTAAAAGGCTAAACAATTAAAATGATCAATTAGAATAGCTGGTTTTCTACATTACTAACAGTCACACTAATGATTGCAAGTATTATTTAAAAAAACAATAATTAATAAAGGCACATATAAAAAATTAGGCATGGACACAATTTATTGACCAATATGAAATGTCTAAGATCTACTTGAAGAACAATTGAGGCATATTGTACAGACAGTAGTACATATAATCACTGAAGTAGAATCAGATTGATCTGACAATAACTTGGAGGTAAAAGGAGTCTGAGTGACCAGAAGGATACTGCCAGCAGCATAACCAACCTCCTCTGAAACTATTTTAGTTAGAGTGCATGGTGTGTTTAACAGCAAATAAGGACAGAGATAAGGTCAGGGACAACTCCCCCTTGAGGAAGAATAGATGATGGCAAATGTATCTGACAGGTGATCTAGTATTTAACATGTGAATTGTCAAAGTGGCAGCCCTGAAAGTGGAAATATGATGGTGTCTTGCGCTCTAGAATACTATAATTAACTGATTGACTGATTCTCTTAAAATCATTATCTCGAGGAACAGGTGTGGTAGCTCTGTGGCTTAATGATGCCGAAAATGGTTTCTGCTCCAACGGTTTGAGTCCTAGCATTATGTGGTGGGATGAGCTCCCATCGGTTGTCTCTGCTTCTGTCCACCTAACAGTTTGAAAGCATGCTCTATGCAAGTAGAGAAATAGATACCACTTAAGCAGGGAGACAAGTTGGTTCTCTGGGTAGGCAGTCACATTCCTGCTGGGTCTGAACCTTCCTGCTTGAGGGCCCCATTTGTGAGATGGCTCCAGGGATTGGAGGGGGCCTAGGATGCTGCTGCAAGAAGAGCCACTTTCTTTCTTGTGTGAAGCCAGTTTGCCCTCCTGAGGCACACCTCAGGAGCATGCAAGTGTGTCCTACAACAGAGGTAGTAAATTGGCAAGCAAACTACTACTCTGCAATAGCATTGTGGTCTCCTAGCTAATGAGATAACACCATATGCTAATAATAATCATAATTATCTGCAAGGTATATTATCTGGTAATGTATAAAATTATAAAAATGAATATATGATAACAGAAATGAAGATTTCAGACAAAGGAAGCATAAATATTTGTTGTTATTGTTCAGTCACTAAGTTGTGTCTGACTCTTTGTGACCACATGGACCATAGTATTGCAGGGGCCCCTGTCCTCCACTCCTTCTTGAATTTGCCCAAATTCATGTTCATTGCAACAGTGACACTATGTAACCATTATCTTATCCTCTGCCATCCACTTCTGCCTTGCCTTCATTTCCCCCCCAGCATTACAGTATTTTCCAATGAGTCATCTCTTCACATTGGGTGGCCAAAGTATTTGAACTTCAGCTTCAGTATGTGTCCTTTCAAAGAACAGTCAGGGTTTATTTCTTTTAAAATTGACTGGTTTGATCTTCTTGCAGTCCAAGGGATTCTCGAGTGTTCTCCAACATCACCATTCAAAAGCATTTGAATAGTTAGCCTTCCTTATGGTCTAACTCTCACAGCTATACAATACTACAGGGAAAATCATAGCTTTAACTATACAGACCTTAAGACTACATAAAGCATAAAGACTACAATTGCTCCAATTAAAATGTATAAAGGCAGCACTTTTATTGCGGTGAGTTTGGGACATTTAAATATGGTTGGATTAAGTTTTAATCCGATGGATAATTTTTATTTTGTATGTGTGTGTGATTTGATGACTGTTGCCTTTTGTGTCTACATTACACTCTTTTTATTTTATTTATAATTTGAGAATTAGCTTTATGAGACATCAACACATACAATGAGTGATTCAATCTATGTCTCCTAGTAAAAATGTTTGGAGAACTGCATCCTCTGAATATTGAAAAGCACCAAGAGGATTAATATAATTTCATTTTCATTATTAAATTATCACATTCCTGATGTTTCAGGGTAAAATGTGCAGCCATGGTAATATCCATGCTAATAAAAAAAAATCCGCTGCTGATGTAAAGTGAATATAAATAGTTTGCACACCCTTGTTAAAATGCCAAGTTTTTGAGATGTAAAAAAAAAATCAGATGAAGATAAATCACCAGAATTTTTTCTACCTTTAATATTAACATTAAGAGTAAAAATGAAATATTTTATGGAGGAAAAATACAATTAAAAAGTGGTTCATTATTTCATAGGTACACTAAAAATAGCAAGCATTGGTGTTTGGAAATGTGGTTCATGCAAACCTCAGTACCTTTCAGCAACTTATTCTGCAACTGTCTTTCAAATGTTACTTATCTGAAGTGGAACTGAACTCTGGGCTGCAAAAATACAGCCCACCAATAGATGGCAACCAAAATAATTAATTATTGTTGCAGTCCAAATACTATAAATGTAATCTGATTTACTATCAAACACATGTGAAGGTCTCTTCAATCATATTGTCCTGTTCAATTATCACTGAGGGGGAGAACCAGAAAGGGTCTCACCACCTCCATCCTTACAATGTGGTCTATCTTCCCTTTCAGTGTTGTGGGGCTGCATATAGATTCCTGAAAATCTTAGCCATAAATATGAGGCCCTGTTTTGCTTAAGTAGCTGTTAAGAACTGACAGGAAAAAGATGCTGAAAGAGAATACCTGGATAAAAACCTATTTAATGACTGAAAAAAAACTTCTAAGCATAAGAAAGTACTGCAATTGACCTAACCACAATTAGAAACTTTTGATAAGTCAGGTTTCCCAATTAAGGGGAGAGAGGAGAAAATGTTCAGGGCTTGTATGAATTACCTTATGTTGACTTGGACCCTCCCTCCCTCCCTCCTTTCCTTCCTTTCTTTTCAAGATCACTATGGAAACCTCTGGAAGTTTCAAATTCAATTTAGTTTCCCTTTGATTGAATCCAAATTAAGCAACTCCTGAACGTATCTAAATCAGCAGATTAAGTTCAAAATGTGGTTGAATCAGATTTACCTCCTCTCACTTTTGCAGGTATATGACCATATGACCGGGGGGGGGGGGGGGGGCTTGATTAAAAAAATTTTTTTTTGTCAAAAGGTCACCCCAGGACACTGAAACCAGCATAAATACGAATCTGTTGCCAAACAAAATTTTGATCACGTGACCATGAGGATGCTGCAACGGTCGCTAAGTGTGAAAAATGGTCGCAGCGGTCGCTAAGTGTGAAAAATGGTCTCAACGGTCGCTAAGTGTGAAAAATGGTCATCAGTCACTTTTTTCAATGCCATTGTAACTTTGGTCACTAAATGTTTTCCCCCTCCTCAAGACTCCTCACTTCTTCCTTCATTCCTCTTGTCTACCTTCACCTTATCTGTCTTCTGCTCTTTCCCTCTCTTCCTTCCTTCCTCCCTCCTTCCATCCTCTTCTTTCCTCACTCACTCCCTTCCTCCTTTTTTCTCTTCCTTCCTCCTTCCATTCTTTATACGATATAAAATTCAATGAGGGTGAAACACACCAAATCTGGCAAAGCTGCCTTGCACCAACCTGGCCTGCCCATAGAATAGCAGCCACTTTGAGACACATAAACCTGGTCTGAACATATTGCATCACAAAGATTTGCAAAGATCACATTTGCAAAAAGGAACATTTCTTGTAGTAAATACATTTTATAAACAATTTAAAAGTAAAAATCCCCCCAAAATAATAAAAAAGGTATTCTATAAATAAAAGAAATCCTTAAAAACCATTGTTAAGTATTACACCAGCAATAATTTATACTGTCACCATTTCAAACTATCATCAGAAATACGAATCCGTTGCCAAACATCAACATTTTGATCGCGTAACCATGAGGATGCCACAACGGTCGCTAAGTGTGAAAATGGTCGCTAAGTGTGAAAAATGGTCATCAGTCACTTTTTTCAATGCCATTGTATCTTCCTGATTATTAAAAGTGCAAATTCACTCAGTGTCAATCATGACTCCTGAGTCCATTTCAAAGTATTGTGCATAGAAATTTTAAAAATGGCTTGTTTCAATTTATTTTGGATAGAATCTTTTTTTAAATAGTCTAAGACAATTTAAAAAAAGAATCAACACAGAATACCACTATTTTAAAAAATCATATGCACAATAAATAAAATATTATTTTAAAATACATTGAGCCTATACTCCTTACAGTAAATGACTCATCTGGAAACAAGCCAATAGCATTTTTTGTGCTTTCAAATTTACAGATGTTCCAAAATCAGCTTAAAGTCCAAATATTTAAAGACCACCCCCCTCAAAGCTATCTTACCAGAGCTTTAAATATCTTCTGGGGAGGCCCTGTAATCCCATTCATGACAAAGGTAGGGCTTTCTCAGGAGGAAGGTTTCAGCTGGTGCCCATCCTTTGGAAACCTCCTCCAGAGCAGGGAGCCCTAACCTGCTGTCCATTCAGGAAGGCTGTACAAATTATTCTGTCTTCTAGAGCCATTGGGATTTAATATGGTTTTATCACTGGATTTTCTTTTTATTGTTTTTGTGGAATTGTTACAATGATTTTATAATAATATAATTTTATTTGGCATTTTTGTTGCTGTAAACTGCTGAAAGCCCCTGATAGAATACAAATTATTTAATAATAAATTTAAAAAGCTGGATGCAAGATATGAAAAGATTGCAAACTATTGTTCAAGATAATTTGAGAAAAGGGAATCATTCACCAAGAGTGCTAATAACTACTGCTAAGTTATATAGCAAATCAGATACTAAGGCCTAATGCCACAGAGGGGAGAGAAATTCATAAGTTTTCAAGATTTCCTGCACTGCTTCAAACATATACACTTAATACCAATGAATCCACAGCTATTATTTGATACAAGAAGATGGGTATGGAGAACGGAAAGAAATTTAAATTAATAAAAAAGATGCCACTGAAATCATCTGTTTTAAATTATAATCCCTCTTCCTGACAGTGGATCAATAAAAAAAGATTATGCCCAATTCAAACTGGAAAAATACATTTAGCTCAAAAAAATAAGATCGTCATGGTGATGAAAGAACATGGCAAGTATCCCTAGGAATTATTTGTCTCTCCAGGCAAATAAGGAAATACCTGTTGTTCTGGTCTTTAATGCAATTCTTGCTTAAGGCAGAGCCCTCCCCCGAAAAAATGCTTCTGCCGGGCTGCGAGAGCCACGTGGAAGTTGTCTGCACAGCTGAAAAAAGGACTGTTTGCTGGGCTGGGAGGAGGAGACAGCCCCCTGCCTTCTCCCCCTTTGGCTTTGCGGAGTTCACAGCCAGCACGGGCGGCAAGTCTGGATGGAACCACATGGAAGTTCTCTGCGTGACCGGCAGCCGCTTTTTACTCCCGAGTAAAATTTTTACTCGGGAGTAAATTTTACTCCCTAGTAAAATTTTTACTCGGGAGTAAGTAAAATTTACTCCCGAGTAAAATTTTTTACAAAACATGATTTATTTTACTCACCACCAGTAAGCGCAGCTGCAACCCCAACAAGAAAGACAAAATAAAATGGAGACTCGCCCATGCGTCCTCAGCTAAGGAGTCCAGCCAATCAGTGAGCTGGTTGGCCAGCTCACTGATTGGCTGGAGTCCAGCCAATCAAATCAGTGAGCAGCAGGCTGGGCTGGCTTAAATTTGTAGGTAGCATAGAACAGAACGATGAGCCAGCCCAGCAGCTGATGGGCGGGAGCTGCCAGCGCCAAAAAAAGCATGCCTTTTAAAAAAGCGGGCGGGACGCGGGAAAATGCATCAAAAAGCGGGGGTGTCACGCCAAAAGCGGGATGTCTGGTCACCTTACTCATATCTCATTGGGGAGCCTTAAGGCGCTCCTGAAGGATTCCAATCCAAACACGTTGTGCAATTATTCCCCTTGGTTCTCCTTATTAGATGCTTCACAGAGGGAAAATTGATGAGAATGGTGAGAAAACATTAGATAGTTACAAGCAGAGAATGGTGATGCTCCCCTTCACCAGACATTCATAAATGCCTGTTAAATTTGGTAAGGCAGTTAACAAAAGAATCACAGCTAGAAGCTGCTTACCATCCCACTGGGGTGAAAGTGGCTATGGCAGCATCTAAGAGGATTACTGGAAGAAATGTTGAGATGACAAATGTAGGCTGTTCCTGCCAGGAACTAAGATTCAGGATTGTGATATACTGTAAGTCATTTTTTTTTTTAAACCTAAGTACGCAATGTTCTGTTAGGGGCCCTAATAGTTCTTCTTTTTTCTATTTTTTTTTTCATTTCACACAAAAATGCTAAACACTAAACCTCATGATTCACTCATTGTGCCAGGTACAAGGAGCCAAGTGTGTCAGCAGGAGACTGGAGGTGGATATTATTCTATGAATGCATTGTTCTTAATTCTTTCTGCTTTAAAAAAACAACTTTAAAACAAGAAGAGCTGGTTCTTTACTTTTGGTTTTGGTGATACAGTGTACTGGTTGTTTTTTTTCTCTAGACTTGTCTTAGACAGTTTAACTTAAAAGTAGATTAAATAGGAATGAATGATAAACAGCTAAACCAATATGCTCACTTATTCCTATGTACCCTACCTCTAAAAGTCTATATGCTTTTTACAGTCTTGCCTTCACATATGATAAGAAACATAGATCTTACTCCCCATGTATAAGAAGCATAGTTGCCACCTTACTGTTTTTTTTTAAATGTATTTATCTACAGTTTTATATTGGTGATGCAAATGTGAATTGTAAATTTAAAAGTCTCAATGAGATGGTAGCTCTTTCCAGCATTGTTTATTTATTTGTACAACAACCATTCAAAATGTTTATTCAGTGTCATCCAGATAAATGTTCAAAGCTAACAAGCAAAATCTGAAGATGTTGGTCCAGATTTAGTCCAGGGAGTCCTATAAACAAGTCATGGGGTGACATATTCTTAGCTATATAGGATGGCCACAAAGAGAAATAACATTAGCCAATTTTCTTTCCATGTAGTGGTCATCAAGATGTTGCAGTCCAAACTGCTATCAAGCCTTATGTTCCTATGGATTTTCCTAAATATCTATATTTGCTTGAGGTTCTTCTAACTAACATTCCAAAGATGTTTTAAAATGATTGTCTTATCTGAGTTTTTGTTTATCTCCCAATGACTTCATAGGTCCATCCATGTAAGTCAAGAGATGCATCTAATTGAAGCCTTGTACCTTTTTTATATTCATGTAGTCTGACTGCTATCTTGACTTTTTTTTTGTAGGCAGGGCAAACTTTCCAAGACTGTTTTGGGTTTTGTGAGTAGAGATTCAGGAGCAACATGGGAATTTTAAGAAGTTAAGAAACACACTTTAATTTTGCCAGAGAGAGACTGAAAATATTGGCCTTCCTCACTCAAGGTATTCTCTGGGACTTCTAGGGCTACTCTGCAGGCCTCAAAAGATGAACAAGAAGAAAGTCACCATGACCTGTATACCTACGGTGCAAATGTACTTTCAGCATTTCAGCAAACAATTGTGTCTCTCTTCCTCTACCCTAAGGCTCACCTGATCATTTCATTACCACACCAATATAGATACACCTTGGCTGTGCTTTTGTTCCATCCGCCATCACTAAGCAGTCCATGCTTGCTAACGGTAAATGTCAGTTATGAAAGCCTTTGTGAATATCTAAATAGTCAACGTGCTGGGAAACCCATTAACAATCAAAAGGAAGGCCACTACATGTTGTTATGAGATTTTCAGTTTCTTCTGTTCTACACCTCACCACCACCCCACCTTCAGGAAATGAACTTCAGGGAACCAGAATCCCCTCCAGGAAATCAAGTAGACCACCATGTTTCAGTAAAATGGAAAAAACAAACAAAGTATTATCTCTTAGCAAATAAAGATGAATCATGTTTTAAGCACTTCCTCTCTCCTTAACTGTTTTCAGGCCACAGTGATTCCAACAGATTGTAACAGAACACAATATGAGGGAAAGAAGAAAAGCCGTCACCAGCAGGCCTCTATTCTCCCTGAGCCAACAGATCTTTACTGTATTTTAAGTTCTATTGTTTTCAGTCAGCCTCTTCCCTTCTTATCCCAGTTTCTTCTGGGTTCTGTCTTCCATATTGCAGACCTGCGAAGTGCTTTGGAAGCACTTTGATGAATGAAACAAACATGTCCTCTTTGATTAAGGAAGAAAAAAATCCCAAACTATGTAGGTTTAGATTTAGATACTATATATTTAGGGTTAAGGTGCCATCTAGATTGCAAGCTTTTACATTTCTTTTGCAACTAATCTACATGCTTTTTCATTTCACATAAGCATTTTCCTATTATTATCTGCCTAGAATGGCATTTCAGCTTCAACTGTATAGGTTTTTTTAAAAATAATAATAATATTGCAAGCCACCCAGAGTTACCCTGTTGTAAGTTGGGCAGCCAATAAATTTAAGTAAATAAATAAAGCCATTGTAATAGAAGCATCATGTCACAAGCCTCCATAGTTGCTGCTATTTTTCAAATACCCTTTTATAAATAGGCTGGGACAATTCAATAGTAGTGTTAGCAAATATCTTGATTAACTCTTTAAAAGCAAATACTGATGACCTCTACTAAAAAAAAAACCAAAAATCATAACCTCATTTTATTAGATGAGTTATCAAATTCTAGGGAGAAAAATAGCTTCCTTCAGTTTAACCTCTATTTATCCTTTTGAGATGCCTACTCGTGACTCAAATGCCCTTCAATTGAGTGACTAAAATAACTTTGAGATTTTTTATTTTTTTTTAAGGTCCATCCGTGTGTGCAGTGGGGCTGGAAATCTTTGGCCAACCTTCCTAAAGTTAGCAGCCTGTTGGGTGAGCTCATGGAAAGAATGAAAAGTCTGAAGTGTTTCTCTTATGACATTTCCAAAGGGCTTAAAGAAAGACATTTCTTGAATGGGCTGCTGTGTATCACCTCTCAGTTGTGGCTCCTGCCATTTCAGTTCAAGAGCCACTTCACTAAATTCAACATCCTTTCAGTCCCAAGGGATCAGCTAGTGTATACCCAAGTGCAGTTAGTTATCTGACAAGGTCAATCAAACAAACTTAAAGCCTATACAAAATCACACTAGTAAATAAGCCAGGCTAACTCCTGCTTCAAGCACAGAAGCAGGGAAAGGGAGATGTTCAGCAGGGAAGGAGTGGCACATTTGGGGACAGAAAATGGGGGGCTGAAAATTGGATGAGACCACATCATACAAACTGGGAGACTGAGAGGTATAGCTTTGTATTTTAAATATAGTATGCCTGGTTTAGGGTTTCCATTATAGTTTTCCTCTGTTCCACACCAGACAGTGGCAGTTCATCATTCAAGAGGGACACTAGAAAGAATCCTCAAGCCTCATGCTGCCCATTCTTAAACTCCATTAACACTGCAGATCCAAAGCATTTCACTCCCCATACTGGCAATCAAACTTGATGCTTCTTCTGTACATCCAAGTCTTCAAGTCTCATTGTATCACACAGTCCCCAGTACCTGCCATCATAGTTTTTGGGGAACCATAAGGAGGCCATGATGGAAATTTCCTCAGTTGTCCTGTCTTCACTGATAGGCAGATGTGAAGGTGAATTACTTTAAATAGGCCTCTTTGTGTGATCTTGTCTAATTCCATTGAAAAGCTATCAAACTGCGGTAGTAGTAAGCTGCAGTTTGCATCTCCAATTTCCTAAAAGTTTTTATCTTTTCCTTGTTATTTTTCCAAATCATTCTCCAGCTGGTTAAGAGATTTTTCATTGTCTTTTTGAGCTCTTTTATTGCTGTGAGGTGAAAAAGAGTGCTGCTGTGTGTTGTATTTCTACACACACACACACACACACACACACACACACACACCCTGTTGTTGGCATGTGTATCCCGGCTTCCTGCTTTGGACAAAACAACCCATCACAGACTGATTCCCCTTTTAACGTTTCCCTTGTCAAGCCATCTGTGAAGTTGCAAACCACCAGACAAATCTTTGTACAACGAAAGGCAGGAAAAGTCATCTGTGATAATTGCAGGAATTGGCCACCTGTGAGAATTTATCTACTTTTTCTTTTCTGGAAAAAAAAGTTTGAGAAGAAATTTTATTTCTTGTATAGAGTGGTAAAAAAAATATTAAACTCAACAATAGCCAACATCATATTTAGTTAGATAATATTTAACAAAGGTTAGTATACCTTTGTTAAATAAAATAGAGATGGTAGATAAATAAATACATTAAATAAGCCTATTATGTGGTTCTAAAGAACTGCTTTATTTTGTCTGGAATTATTTTCTTCCATTCAATTGTGTGTGAATCTCAGTGATTGCCTGAACAAATTTTCTCGGCAAGGTTTTTTCAGAAGTTGTTTGTCTCTTTTTTAGGGCTGAGAAAAAATAACCGACCCATGGTTACCCAATTGGCTTTGCGGCTCAGGCAGGATTAGAACTCACAGTCTCCCAGCCTGTTGTCTTAACCAAACTAGCTCTCAAGAATCCAGAGCTATTAAGTTTTATAAAATAAAACCATATATTAATATTTCGAGAGAGGAATGGAAATGAGTGTCGTTCATTCTTTTTCTTTCTCTCTATCTCTCTCTTTTCTTTTCCAGAAGAACCTGCTCCTGAGTCATCTCATCCCATCCCATTTTTGAATGGTTGCTTGGTCACTTAAGACATCTAAACTGAGTAAAGAAACCAAGAAAGAGGAGGCCTTACATTTGCTTTGGGTGTGTGTGGGGGGGGGGGGAGAGGATGAATCACCAACAATCAGGACAATAACAGAAAAAGAAAAAGAAATCAAAAAGATAATGGAAAAGGTCATCAGCAATATCTTGCAACCCCAAACTTTCGAAACAAACATTCTGTATATATGATCCAATTGATAAGAAAGCAGAAAGTGTAGTAATTCTTTTGAGACATAACAGCCATGAATATGGTATGCTTCATTTCAGATTTCCTTTGGGGACTTTCAAATGAGGATATTTCTACACCTCATACTAAGTTACACTCCCAACAACATTGGACATAATAATATGAAAAGAAATATGCCCAAGTGGCTTAAATTCAGCTCTTTTTAGCTTAGACTGCACTTATTTATACTCTTGGGTGGCAATTGCTCATTGGCTGTGTGAAAATGCCACATTCAGATCTGTCGGTCATGTACAGGAATTGCTTTAAAGAGTACATATCCTGGAGCATTAGTGTCAAGATGCTTTTTTTCCATACAGTCACTGCCTCACTACAGAGTTACACAGAATGTCCAGAGGCTGTCACCTTCAGTTTGCAGCATTATCTTGTTTTCCAGCTGCTTTTTCTTTTAAAAAAAATTCTGAAAAAAAAACATGGAATAGTTAGCCACTTGAAAGCCCAATGGAAACCAAGTAACAGCCCAACTTTCTCCAGATTCTTGGGAATTCAACTTCCCAAACTCTCGAATCAGAGACATAGCATCGGGAGATCTCCAGGCTAGACACTGAAGCCCAATCACTTTTCAGGAAGACCTACAACCACACAGAAGGTAGAAAGAGCATGTTGTTGACTGCTGTGGAATTAGGATATGTTTGAAAACAGTATCTAAAAAATGGCCTGTAAAGGGGGAGGAGGAGGAGGACGACGACTCTAAATTTCTTATTTCTGTGAGAGTGTAATTTATTTGGGTGAGAAATATTTCTCCTCTTGGCAGAGTTCTCTGGGTACATATTTTCCTGTCTCGGCTCTGCTCCATTTCTCTCCGTGGCTGATGCTCCTTCGTCACTGTGTCTTCAGTCCTCCCCCCTTTCCCCTGCTTCCATTCTTTCCCAGCATGAAATTGCAAAGGCTGTTTCTTCTCAGCTATGCCTGATGAAATTGCTTTTTTATTTTTATACGCTCTTATACAAAAGATCCACCTTTATCGCTTGCGTGCAGCTCCTGCAGTTTCACATCTCCTAATTAAGCAACACAACCATCAAGCGTGCCTGACAGGCGCCAAGTCACGGAAAGTGGCTCCCAGTGCAGGCACAGCTGGCCTTCTCTTTATTCCAGCAGCAGCAGGGAAGAGGCCAAGGAGAGGAAAAGGCCTCATCCATTATGGGGTGTCAGTCTTCAGTAAACAGCACCAACCTTCTTGTTCCCTTCCAATACAAAGAAGCAGAGACGCATCTTTTCCCCAGATCCCACTGGCGGCTGGTGGGGTTTGTCTGATGGAAGGGCGGGGGGAAAAAAACCCAGTCACATGCAAGCAATCCAATTTTCTATTTCTGGAATCTATTTCCATAACTCCTATTTTTAACTTTGTAGCCCACATGCTGCTTCAGTTTGATGCTTATAAGCCAAAGCAAACATTATCTTTGGTGGCTGCTGTTTAAAGCAAGTTCTAGTGAGAGATGTACCTGGGCTTCCAAAAGCAGAGAAAGATTTCATTCAAGCTCAGCAGTAACTAGGAACATTGTTTGTTTTGAAATGTGGGGCTTGGCACTAGCACTGAATCTGGGCAGATGTCAGTCTCATTTTAAGATGGAATACCAACTCAGACTGATTTCTTATTCACATGCTCAGAACTCAGTTGCTTGACCTTTGAGGTTTGTATGAAGTGAGAAAGAAAGTGTATCATCTTTGTCCAACATTTATACCCTCAAGGAACTCTCCTAATTCTCTTGAAGAATATGGTCGCCTTCACTCCCAGCCTCCTTAAAATATTGAGACCCTCTTCAAGATTCTCCCCTTCCAAATGACCAAACAAGCAGCCCAAATGTCAGATCCAGCTGGATCTCAGTCCTTAAATTTGAGAATAGGACAATTGGAAGGGATTCCCATAGGGTCATCTGAAGAAAATCCCAAATCCATATTTCATTTTCCTTCTTCGCTGGCCCTTATAGCTAGTTTGTGCCTCTCCAAGGTCAGTGTCATGACCCTATCCTGCTGTGCCTCCATCTGACAATCCAATTTCTTCCCATTCATCTGCAGTGGAAAAGAAATTACAACAGTGCAATTTTGAAGGAGGGTCCTAGAGTTTCAGTTGGATGGAATTAATGCATTCCCTCCCCTATCCTGGGAATTGCTTCCTCTTCACAGTGACACAGTGATGATATCATTGGGATGTGGCAGAGCAATGATGTTGTCAGGGGATATTCATACAGTGGATAGATGCAAATGGGAAAAGGCCACAAGGAAGGAACATCTGATACAATTGCATTAATATAAATATATTTTCAAACACCGTCATAAACAATTATCATCAGAAGCTGAAAGAAAAAAACATATATGCAAAACATCACAGTTAAGACAAACAGCAGCATTAAGAAGTATTTAGGCTTTAATAGATAAAATACAGAGCAATAATAGTTTTATGGCACCAGCAATTAAAAGAACAATGTTTTTTTCCCCAGGCTATTTAGAAGCAATTAAAGTCTCACCACTGAATTTATCCTTTCCTTGGAAACTGCCAAAGTCTTCCTCCCATTTTTTTTTTCTGGCTAGAAAATTGCAAATGGCTCTTTCAGGCCAGCCTTCCTCGTTACCGAGAAATGACGTGTATGTCATTGCATTTGCAACCATCAGAAGAAACCAGTTGCTTTTTGGCAAAAAGGCCAGATGATGAGATTGCAGCCTTAGTTTAGCTACTGGAAGTCTTTAAAAAATAACAAATCAAATGTAGTAGGAAAGAGAAGTTGCACAACAAACCCCTGTTCTCAGATCATTTTATGCAACTAATAATGTAGATGGTGATATATAAAAGATAGCCTCAGCGTGACAATTCCTAATGACAGAACTGCTTGTTAAACCATGTTTACTGAGTAAACAATAAAGATAGGTTCATACAGAATACTCAACCAGAACCAAATAAATCACATGATGGATTTGGGTGTATTTCAGGGGTGAAATGCTACCGGTTTGGATCAGTTCACCTGAATCAGTAGTAAAAAGTGCTACCTGTTTGCCTGAACCAATAGTAAAAAAATGCTACCAGTTCAGGCAAAACAGTATTTCCGATGATCAGCTGTTATGTGTGATTTATATTAGCTAGAATCGTCGGATTTCCTGCTTTCTAGCTAATCTAAATTGCGTGGCACAGTGGATTCCCCACCCCACAGTGTTCTACTTACCTTTGCAGACTGGGAAGGCTTCAAAATGTTCCTTTTTTAGTGCTGCATGTGAAGTGCGCATGCACACGCAAAACATGCTCTTGGTAGCAGACTCACCGAACCGGTAGCAGACTTCAGAGGATTTCACCGCTGGTATAGTTGTGTTTGTCTACTTCATGCTCCAGAGACATAGCATTAGAAACTGTCAAGCCATTTATAAAGTTACTGCATATTAGCGGCACCATTTCAAAAAATGAAATGTAAAATTAGTGCTATGCTTGGCCAGAAATGTTTAGTACAATGATTTGAGCCAGAGTGATTACTGTAATAGGTTTTTACCCTGGTTTTCATGAGAAAGGGAGAGGAAAGGGAAAAAAAGAAATTCTAGAGATGAATAAGGATTGTTGAATAGTGTCCGTCCACCCCTCTCCATTTTTTTTCAACTTGCAAATGTAATTAGCTTTAATGCATAGCTTCAAATAAATCATAATGAATCCATCTGCTAAAATATCCCTGTAAAGTGAGGAAATCTGTACAGTGAGCAACCATTTTATTTCTCCAGATTCAATGTGTTGTGATGTGATTTAATGTACTTTTTGACTGGAGTGGGAGGAGGGAAGAGAAAGTGTTGGCTGTGACCCGGGGGGGGGGCTTTGCCCAGGTTCGCCTGGTACACCAATTGCGGCCCTATCTGGACCGGGGGGCACTTCAAACGGTCACTCATGCCCTGGTCACCTCAAGGCTGGATTATTGCAATGTGCTCTACATGGGGCTACCCTTGAAAAGTGTTCGGAGACTACAGCTAGTCCAGAATGCAGCCGCGCGAGCAATATTGGGTGTACCGAGATACACCCATGTTACACCTGTCCTCTGCAAGCTGCACTGGCTGCCAATTGGTCTCTGGATGCAATTCAAGGTGTTGGTTATAACCTTTAAAGCCCTACATGGCTTAGGACCAGCGTATCTGCGAGACCGCCTACTGCCACATACCTCCCAACGGCCGATAAGATCCCACAGATTGGGCCTCCTTTGGATGCCGTCAGCCGGACAGTGCCGGCTGGCAGGCCCCCGGAGGAGACCTTCTCTGTGGCTGCTCTGACCCTGTGGAATCAGCTACCCCCAGAGGTCCAGACCATACCCACTCTCATGGCCTTCAGGAAAGCTATTAAAACCTGGCTGTTCCAGCAGGCCTGGGGCTGTTGACCTCATTGCTAAGGTCCAGCCCCGATTAGATTGAATGTGTGTTGCGAATTTTAAACTATTCTTTTCATTTTTCTTTTCTTTTTTCCTTCCTCTTTGTAAGCCGCCCGGAGTCCTCTAAATTCAATAAATAAATAAATAAATAAATAGTTTCTGCTAGATCTAAAAATATTATCAGTATATGTCATCTTTGAACAAATGCTAGAGACCTCTAATGGAAATTCCATTCCTATGAACTGTATATACACATATTTCTTTGTTTACCTTCCACTTGTTCATCTAGAGAAGGTAGAGTTACATCAGATGCTCTATAGAAAAAAACAAAATGGCTGTAGGAAAATAGTATTTTAAGATGTTTGCAGTTACAAAGGAGGAACAGAAAATAGATTACTGTGATATATTCTACCTTGAACTGCCCTTGAATATGACTTGGAAGCTAAGCTGTCACAGAAGGTAATGAAGGGCAGGGATTATGCCTACGTCACCCTATTTTTCTGTTAGCTGCACTGCTTACTGATTGATTTCTGAGAGTAATTCAAAGTGCAGACAAAGCCCTTCATTGTATAGGACTTTGTTCTTTGAGGGACCAATAGTCTCCAGTTGTTTTAGTTCACACAATGAGTGGATACATAGAGTCCTGTCAATTAAGCAGTGTCATCTTGTGAGAACCAAGAAGTTGCCTCCCCTTGACATCATCCCCCACATCCCATTAGCTCCCATCCTGACAACATTTAGGAGGATATTAAAAGATCTTGCTATTTTCCCAGGTTCTAGAGCAAATGATGGCTGTAAAATGGAATCAGGGATTTGTCCATCTGTCCATCCATCCATCCATCCATCCATCCATCCATCCATCCATCCATCCATCCATCCATCCATCCATCCATCCATCCATCCATCCATCCATCCATCTATCTATCTATCTATCTATCTATCTATCTATCTATCAGTTGGTTTACGTGTTCATAATTTTTTGTCCCAAAGACACTTTTTCAAAAGGCAATTGTACTTTGTTTTTGTTGTCTCAAAGGTGTTTTTTCAAAAGTCAACTGGACTTTGAAAAAACAAACTCCAGTTGCCTTTTGAAAAACCACATTTGGGACAACCATGACCTGCATGACTGAGAATCTCTAAAGACAAACGCTTCTTTGTGTTGTCTTGTTCTAAGGTGAGAACCAGAGGTGGTATTCAACAGGTTCTGACCAGTTCTGGAGAACCAGTAGTGGAAATTTTGAGTAGTTCGGAGAATCAGTAAATACCACCTCTGATTGGCCCCGCCCCCATCTATTCTCCTGCCTCCTGAGTCCCAGCTGATCAGGGGGAAATGGGGATTTTTCAGTATCCTTCCCCTGGAATGGGAAGGGAATGGAGATTTTACAGTATCTTTCCCCTGCCTTGCCTACCAAGCTACGCCCACCAAGCCACGTCACGCCCACCAAGCCACACCCACAAACTGGTAGTAAAAAAATTTGAATCCCACCACTGGTGAGAACATTTTTGAGTAGATCAGGCAAGGAAACAGATCCTATATATTTTTGCCCATGAGGAATAGTTCAGGAATATGTAATCAGGTAACATCTAAATGTTTTGCGCACCATCCATAACTTATGACCATTGAACAATTTGATCGGAGGCTCTTCTGGACTATATGTTACTTTTGTTGTTCAGCATGTTTGTAATTCATCATATTTTAATAGATATTTATCTATTGTCTCCTTTGACAAGAAAGTGATCCTATGCAAGGTCACTTTGGATCTCTCTCAATTTGGCAAAGTGGGTGCAAATAACAAGCGTTGCCTGGTCAGTTAGGTCTTGAGCAATAGAAATAAAATTTTGAGCTATGCTAGACAGCATGTGAATGATTTCCATATATATCTATTCTTGTCTCTATTTAAGTGTACTTTGAAGAATGAATATTGAAATGGACGGATCAAAGATGGAAATGTACTAAATCTAATTGGAAGAGATGAAAATAGCATTATGCATCATTTGGTGCAGCCAGATATGGCGCAGGACAAGAAGGCTGTAGAAAAATAGGACATTTGTTTTCTTCTTCTAAGAGGCCTTCATTAAAATGTTCTGTGGATATTACTCAGTGAAAAATGTTTGATTTTGCAGGAATGATTAGGCCACCTATAATCAACATAATCTCAGTAATACAATCTTAATATTTTTTAAATGTCAGTTTTATTTGACCATATCCTACGAAGACCAGGACAAAATGAAGACATAAGCATTTATTTCTAAGTTCAGTGTTGGCAGCAAACTCTCACTGAAAGCCCAAGGATGCCACCACATGGCAGTCTAAAAGGTCATGATGTACATTTTAATCTCTTCCTGAAGTGCACACGTCTACTCTTGTTCTCTTATCTACAGGTGATAGTCCCCATTTCCGTTATTATTTATTTGTTTTACTGGGTGCACAAGCCACAAAGGAATGGCACACACCCTGATATTTGCAAATTGGGTTAAAGCATAAACTATGGGGTGGGTAATCAAAAGTATAATTAGAACAATAACAGGAACCAGCTAGCAATGATCAAAAGTATTCTGTTGTTAAAATGGAATAGAATCAAAAACCAGTGACCCACAAAGTCTGCTGGAATAATGACATGTTAATGGGTTTTCTAAAAAGCAGTAGGGAACAAGCCATATAGATACCTAGGAGAGACCAAAGATGAAGCGCAACAATTGAGAAGGCTCACTTTTATGATCTCATGAGAGATGCAATATGAAGGAAAACTATTCTGCTGGATCTTATTGTTTGGAGAGCTTATTATCTATTTGAGATAAGGGGTCCCAGAGATACCCAGATTCTAAGCTATGAAAGGGTTTAAAGTTGACAACTGTCACCTTTAATTTAACCCAGAAAGTAACTAACTGGCAACCACCGCAGTTCTTGTAATAGTGGTGTTTATGGAACCAAAAACAAGATGAATAGCAGGTATAGTCATATTGTGCTTTGAGCTAATAGAAGAAAATTGAGTGAGGAGCATCTGCCTAGTGCTTTTTGTACTTTGAATTTGAAAAGCAAATTTAAAATTGAATTAGGAAGCTTCTATTAATTCAATACTAGGGATATGTTATTTTCTCTTCAGCAAAACACAAAAGATAATTTTCTTAGTAAAAAAATATCAGTGAGGCACCAAAGATAAGGCACACATCAAAAATTCTGTTGCCTGTTCTCAAAAGAAAGTATATATCTTACATACATAACACATACACACACACACACACACACACACACACACACACACACACACAGGGTTTTGCTGGTCCAAGGATTTGTATGTCTCATGGAGTGAGGTTTTGGAGAGAGCTTCTCAGTGAAGTACTGCACCTTTAAATCCTGCAGTCATTGTGTTTAACTATCCAAACTACCACTAAAACATTTGGACTGGAAGTTAGCAGGGACATGCAGTCACTAGAGGCAAGGGAGGCAGAGCCTCCCCAGTCTCTTGAGAGAAAGGAAAGAGTTTTAAATATTTTTTTAATGAATTAAAGCCAGGATAGTTGCTACCAGATTTCAAGTCACAGTGGCTTGGTGTCTGCTCTCAGTGTTAACTAGGAGGAGGCGAGAGAATTTGGAGCCTCTTTTGCTTAAGGAATTTTTCGCCTTTTAAAAGTTAAGGCGGAGTTAAAAAGCAAAAGATTTAATATGCAAAAGAGGCACTGATTCTCCCGCCTCCATTTCTTCAGCAGCCAGCCCAGCACCGAGCGGGGAGGACGATGAAGAGGAGGAGGAGAAGAGCGGTGAGCCCTTGTCGGGTGGGGGTGGGTGGCTGGCTGGCTGGGAGAAGAGCGGTGAGTCCCTCCCCAGCCAGCCAGCACTCACCCCCACCTGACCTGCTCCCTGCTTGGCCGGCCGGCTGGCCGGCACAAAGACTCACCGCTCTTCTCCTCCCAGCCAACCAGCCACCCACCCCCACCCGACCGGCGAGACAGCGGCGGGGACGTTGCTTCTCGCCGCTGCCGCGCTCTGCCACCTCGCCCCCCGCCTCCTCTGTCCCCGCTGACATTCTTGGGAGCAGGTCGGGTGGCTGGCTGGCTGGGAGGAGAAGAGCGGTTTGTCTTTGTGCCAGCTGGCCGGCCAGGCAGGGAGCAGGTCGGGTGGGGGTGGGTAGCTGGCTGGCTGGGGATGGACTCACCGCTCTTGCCTCACCAACGGTATCCTTCACCGCACATCACTGGAAGTTAGAGTGCTTTCTGTTCAGTCAAGTATTCCTTGGAGCAACAACAAATTCTTGAAACCTAATTAAATCCCGTGTCTTTGGTTATTCTTTCATGTCTGTGTGAGTTCTTAGTTACCATATTTTTCGGAGTATAAGACGCACTGGGGTATAAGATGCACCTACATTTTGAAGAGGTAAATTAAAAAAAAGTTTTTGCACTCTGCAGACCTCACAAAAACAGTCCATTTTTTGCAAAAACAGCCCTGTTTTTTCCTCAAAAAAGGGCATGAATAGCCTTTAGGATGCTTGTACAGTGCTCCTGGCAGGTGGGGAGCAAAAACAAGAAAAAACGGCCCATTTTTCGTGAAAACAGGCCCATTTTTTGTCAAAGAAAGGGCATGCATATCCTTTAGGAGGCTTATAGAGTGCTCCTGGGGCATGGAGGGGGGCAAAATTGAGCAAAAAAATGCCCCATTTTTCGCTCATTTCTGCCCCCCTCAGCCCCCCCAGAAGCACTCTGAAAGCCTCCTAAAGGCTATGTACAGCCATTTTGGTGAAGGGGGGGGGGGTTCGGGAGGCAAAAAAATGCTGTATTCAGTGTATAAGACGCACCCAGATTTTCAGCCTCTTTTTTGAGGGAAAAAGGTGCATCATATAGTTCAAAAAATACGGTATTTTTAGGCTGCATATCTGAATGAAACCTAAATTCTACTTCCAAGATTACATTCGGCTTATTTCTCAAACTTGCTGGCTTGTTTGTCTGTTGGTCCTGCTTTACACTTTAGACCAGTCATGTCAAACTCACGTCATCACAGTGGCAACACGTAACATATGGGACTTTTTTCTCCTTTGCTACATCGGGTGTGGATGTGGCCAGCGCATGACACATTTGGCCTGAGAGCCAGAAGTTTAACAGTCCTGCTTTAGACAGTGTTATTGATGTTCCCTGGAGTTCCTTTCTTCAAAATATTGCTATTGACCAATGACACTGAGATATCTGGGAAACATTTGTTCTTCACATTACTCTTTTTTTTTCAATTCACAAAGTGCTTTATGTTTGGTATCCCATTTATATTTTCAATAGATTCAGGGTATGGTGCAATGGTCGAGTCCCACTCAGTTATGTCTTGGGACCACTATTATTTAACATTTTTATCAGTGACCTAAATAACAAAATTAGTCCACCGCTTTTCAAATTTGCCAGTGACATAAAGTTTGGAGATAGGGTCCATACTCAAGAAGACAGAATGAGATTGTAATCTAGTCTGGATAGTTGAAGGACTAAATCAATGAAAACAAGATATAAAGGTGAAACTCGAAAAATTAGAATATCGTGCAAAAGTTCATTTATTTCAGTAATGCAATTTAAAAAGTGAAACTAATATATGAGATAGACTCATTACATGCAAAGCAAGATAGTTCAAGCCGTGATTTGTCATAATTGTGATGATTATGGCTTACAGCTCATGAAAACCCTAAATCCACAATCTCAGAAAATTAGAATATTGTGAAAAAGTGCAATATTCTAGGCTCAAAGTATCCCACTCTAATCAGCTAATTAAGCTATAATACCTGCAATGGGTTCCTGAGCCTTTAAATTGTCTCTCAGTCTGGTTTAGTAGGAATCACAATCATGGGAAAGACTGCTGACCTGACAGTTGTGCAGAAAACCATCAATGACACCCTCCACAAGGAGGGAAAGCCTCAAAAGGTAATTGCAAAAGAAGTTGGATGTTCCCAAAGTGCTGTATCAAAGCACATTAATAGAAAGTTATGTGGAAGGGAAAAGTGTGGAAGAAAAAGGTGCACAAGCAGCAGGGATGACTGCAGCCTGGAGAGGATTGTCAGGAAAAGGCCATTCAAAAGTGTTGGGGACTTTCACAAGGAGTGGACTGAGGCTGGAGTCAGTGCATCAAAAGCCACCACACACAGACGGATCCTGGATATGGGCTTCAAATGTCATATTCCTCTTGTCAAGCCGCTCCTGAACAACAAACAATGTCAGAAGCGTCTTACCTGTGTTAAAGAAAAACAGACCTGGTCTGTTGCTCAGTGGTCCAAAGTCCTCTTTTCTGATGAGAGCAACTTTTGCATCTCATTTGGAAACCCAGGACCCAGAGTATGGAGGAAGAATGGAGAGGCACACACTGCAAGATGCTTGAAGTCCAGTGTGAAGTTTCCAGAGTCTATGTTGATGTGGGGAGCCATGTCATCCGCTGGTGTTGGTCCACTGTGCTTCATTAAGTCCAGGGTCAACGCAGCTGTCTACTAGGAGATTTTGGAGCACTTCATGCTTCCTTCCACAGACAAGCTTTATAGGGATGCTGACTTCATTTTCCAGCAGGACTTTGCACCTGCCCACACTGCCCAAAGCACCAAAACCTGGCTCAATGACCGTGGGATTACCGTGCTTCATTGGCCAGCAAACTTGCCTGACCTGAACCCCATAGAGAATCTATGGGACATTGCCAAGAGAAAGATGAGAGACATGAGACCGAACAATGCAGAAGAGCTGAAGGCCGGTATTGAAGCATCCTGGTCTTCCATAACACCTCAGCAGTGCCACAGGTTGATAGCTTCCATGCCATGCCGCATTGAGCCAGTAATTGCTGCAAAAGGGGCCCAAACTAAGTACTGAATATATATGCATGCTTATACTTTTCAGAGGTCCGATATTGTTCTATGTACAACCCTTGTTTTATTGATTGCATGTAATATTCTAATTTTCTGAGATTTGGGGTTTTCATGAGCCATAAGCCATAATCATCCCAATTATGACAACTCACAGCTTGAACTATCTTGCTTTGCATGTAATGAGTTTATCTCATATATTAGTTTGACCTTTTAAGTTGCATTACTGAAATAAATGAACTTTTGCATGATATTCTGATTTTTTGAGTTTCACCTATATTTCCACAGGGAAAACGTAATCTTCATTTAGGGAAAGAAATATAGAGCCTTCATTCCATAGCATTGTGTTGGAGAAAAAATGGTGGTGTTCATTGACACAATAGTGTGATACAAAGATTAGAAGGCCTAATCCTTTAGAATAAACCTTTCTAACAAAGACATGTCAAATCTTTATATTCCTGTCTATTTTACCTAGGTTGAGACCTCATCCTGAAATACAGTATGTGTCAGAGTTCCAAGTAGATGGCTTCCAGCCTGACCATGAGTGGTTGTAGATAACATGTTTGCAGAAAAATAGTCAGAGATTACATACATACATACATACATACATACATACATACATACATACATACATACGGGCAAAAAAAGCTGAAGATACTACCTGGGATGTTCAGTCTGAGGAAACTGAGGAGAAACATGAGATTAGTGTTCAAATACTAAATAGAGTTTAGTATTTGAACTAAATTTTATGCCAATAAAGAAGATGGTGAAGAACTATTTTCCATTAGTTCCACAGAAACTTAAGTACAAATTGCAACCACTTAGATTTCATTTAATTATAAGGATAAATTTCCTGGCAGAAACAGAAAGTCCACCCACAGAAATTATAGGTTTTCCGTCTCTGGACAACCACCTTTAAAGAAAAGTTTAACCTAAAGCCAGTCAAACTTTCCTGCAGATGTTAATCCTATGATCTTGTGGTCACTTCCATTTCCACAGTTCTACAATTTTGTGAACTTAATCCATGCTGAGGGCCATACTTGCTCTTTGATGAGTGTGCTTGGGCATAATTCTAAACAATTGGCCAGACCAGGGCAAAAATTTGATTTGATTTTCTTTAGATTGAATTACATTAAACATAGATCATATTATTCTGTAGTCACATATTTAACACATTCCCATTTTTTTCCTCATAAAGAGGACAATTATAATAATTGTTATTATCAGTACTGTAGGCTATATAGTAGGCTAGGCAGAGAAAATATCCAAGGCCAGCCAAGTAATTCTCTGCAGAACCAAATCACATCTTCCATTTTCTGCAAACACAACTCTCCAAGCAGAAGCAAGAGTTTGTTAATCCCATTTTTGTGTGTGTGAGTGCTTAGACTATAAGAAAAGAAATCAAATCTACAAAGCTTTTATGTAATGCCAGCAATTTTATCTTTAGCGAAAAGGAGATTCACTACTAAAAGATGTTGGCTGAGACTTGCCTTCCAGTCAGCTGAATCAGATGTCCTCAAATTACAAGAGGTCACACAAAGATCTAAAGGAGACATAATGACAATATTCTGAAAATCTTCTATGTCCATGGGAAAAAAATGGAAAAAAAAAAGATTACTTGGAGGCTCACATAGGACTTTGATAGCAGTTATTAACGGAGATGTAAGGGTCATTTTTCAGCCATGAAACAGTTATATACTCTGAACATGTGCCTACTGTCAAAGGTTTGAAAATTTCCTTTCTTCCTTAGATTTCAGAATAATACTTGTGGAAACTGGAACTACAAATGGAGATGAAGTGATGAAGATGACAACCACAAAGATTTCTCCTTGGCAAAAATGCTGTGAGAAATAATTCTGTAGCATCATTCTCAGCTTCACATTGTTTTCACTTTCTTTTGTGCATGTATTCCTTTGAATCAAAGGCAAAAATGAGGAGTTGACAAGCAGCAGTATTAAAACTGAGCTGGTCTGGATTCTTGGTAAGATATAGTTAATTCCAGAAAGATTCAAATGGGTTGCAGATATAATTAAAATAATATATGGAAGAATATACATATATTTATATTACGTGTGTGTGTGTGTGTGTGTGTGTGTGTGTTTTGCATTTGTGCTGATAAATAAATAAAGGGAGACTAGTACACATCTATTTCAAGCTATTTAGCTCTCATCAGTTTACTGGGAATCAAACCTGGCCTGTACCACATGTCAGGCAGTTGTATTAGCCACTAAGCCACAGGCTCTCCTCCTTTATCAGCTAAACCAGGGAAATAGGTATGTATTGTGTCACAACCCCTGGTATGGCCAAATATTTGAGGGAGCATACTGCTTCCCTTTTCCGTCTTTTGGTTCACCCTAGGAGCCATCCAGGCAGAAAGCCATTTTTTATGTTGCACACACACACACACACACACACACACACACACACACACACACACACAAACATACATATACATATACATATACATATACATATACATATACATATACATATACATATACATATACAGTATATAAATTAGGAAGTTTTAAATTAGTTCCACTGATTTTAATTGGCCTATTCTCTGCGCTAATGTTTGCAATCCATTCATTAACCAAACAAGGAAAGCAAATGTAATTATTCCTTGGACCTTCTGCAGTTCTTTCTAACCCCATAATAGCTGCTGTTCTTTGGGCCACAAAATTTGGAAGGGGAGGAAAATTGGGGAGGGGTGTCAGAATGGAGCAATGCTTTGGCTAGATGTAGCCCATTTTCAAATTTAATAGCAATAGCACTTGGACTTACATACTGCTTCATAGGGCTTTATAGCCCTCTCTAAGCAGTTTACAGAGACAACATGTTGCCCTCATTTTACCAACCTCAGAAGGATGGAAGGATGGGTCAACCTTGAGCCAGAAAGGATCAAACTCCTAGCAGTTGGCAGAATTAGCCTGCAATACTGCATTCTAACACTGCACTACCACTTTCTTTTGCCAGTTTTTCCCCACCAAACCAAATTTGCTCTTGTTGTGTTCAGCATTTGAAATACTATATTACTAGCAAAAAGAGCCCTGAGCACCTTTACGGAATTCCTACCCCCCCCCCCCCCCCCATATTCCATAGGATTGGAAGAATAAAAAGTGAATGATTACATTATTTAAGTGGCTTCCACTTTTATCAGTAAAGATTTCAAAGATAGATTTTGGCTTAAAGAATGTATTTATTTATTAAACATACCCCCCCCCCCAATGACTGGCTGATTCTCACTGGCTTACCTAATATATAATACAATAGCATTAAGGCATCCATGGACAATTCAATGACAATAATAACCCCGAAAGGAAATTGTATGCAAACAGAAAATGGGTAAGGCAATAAATGGCACAATGCTTCTATAGAAGCTGTCTTGAACAGCATGCACATCCTTCCTGAAACTGGTGTTAATGCCCTTTTTGACTTAATTATTTTGGAAACAATAACAACAAAAAGGGACATTCAGAGGGAAGAGGCCAAAAAGTGATGATGGGTATATCAGCATGATCAAAACCTTGCTCCTTTGTATGTATATCAACACACACACACACACACATGCACGCACACATATTAAATGGATGTGCCACACACACATCCTTGACAATATATTTGGAAGAAAATAGATTGAGAAAGAATGATCTAGTATCCAGGATATATATCCTGGAAGCACAAAAACTGATGTTCAGTTGGTCTGTCTTCCTTTTTCAGATTTGTCTTCTGATATTCTCCATGGGCCGATCCCAGGTCATCCATGGTCTGTCTCAAGACAATGGTCACTATTTGGATATAATTTTGTTGGCGCACTGGCAATGTGATCTGGTGGGGGGGTTCTGTCAATATGCTCTCTATCATAGTCAGACTATACTGTTGAGATTTTCTTATGCTGCCCCTCTCCACAGGGGTTCTATTCAAATGGTCCACCCCCTCGATGACTAATGGATCTATTTGGGTTCCAAAGGGAGCGAGGGAAGATCCCAGGGACACTGCTGCACACCCCTGCAGAAGCTACAGAGCCACAAGGTCTGAAAGCATCCACAGCTCTGGGCAGGATTACACTGGTGCACCTCTCCTGCTCATTGGCTCTGACACTCTTTGTGGTTCATGGAGGAGCTGAGTACGCTGAAAAGGGCTGCTGAAGGAAACAAAGAATGAATTCAACACCACACAGGTTATACTGCTACTAAGATCCTACCTTGTGGTTTTAAAAATGATGAAAACTGCAGTGTAATCCTCTGAAGTCCTCTGGTATCCTGTTGGTATCAGTGTTCCAAGTAATGTACCCATAGTCCTAAGGCAGGACTTGAGGAAGTGGACAGGGCCTTCTGGGCTGTTAGCATAACTACTTGTTTATTAGATCCCTGCCCCTCCTGGTTAAAGCTTCCAGGAAACTGAATTCTGGGTGGGCACAGACTGATTAATGCATCATTCCAAGAGGAAGAGTTCCTGGCACACTTTAAGTAAGGTAACCAGACGTCCCGCTTTCGGCGGGACAGTCATGATTTCTAACAATTTGTCCCGCGTCCCCTGGCGTTTTAAAAAAGTCCTGATTTTCTGGCTTCATGTTGAAAGCGCAGTGGATTTGCTTAAGAAATCCTAACTGGGGCAAGACAAAAGACACTCTGTCTAACTCTAACCCCTCTCTATGTCTTAGTACTTTCATTGAAGATATTAAAATGTTAAAACAAGAAAACTGAACCCCCCCCCGCCCCTTTTAGGTGGCAAGGTTTCTTTGAAAAATATTTCCCTGGGACTAATGTCACCATTTTAATTTGCTCAGTTCTTTGTATTAACATCTACATCATTCTGGATTGACTTGGAGTGCCTGCCTGCTGGTAAGTGAGCTGGGTTTTTTTCTTTTCTTTTTTAATGTATTTAAAAATAATATTTTATTTATTGTGCATAGGATTTTTTTAAAATAGTTTTATTCTGTGTGGATTCTTTTTTTTAATTGTCTTAGACTATTTAAAAAAAGATTATATCCAAAATAAATTGAAATAAACCATTAAAAAAAATTCTATGCACAATATTTTGAAATGTATTCTATTTTATTTTTCTTTATGTACACTGAGAGCATATTCACCAAAGACAAATTCCTTGTGTGTCCAATCACACTTGGCTAATAAACTACTCTACTCTACTCTACTCTACTCTACTCTACTCTACTCTACTCTACTCTACTCTACTCTACTCTACTCTACTCTACTCTATTCATTTCTATTTCAATTCTAATAAGGAGTTTAGCTTCTCTCTCTTGAAAATGTAAGCTAGCATAAGGCATTATAATGCAAGCTAGTCTTAGCTTTCGAACAGTTCATTTAGTGACCAAAGTTACAATGGCATTGAAAAAAGTGACTGATGACCATTTTTCACACTTAGCGACCATTTTCACACTTACCGACTGTTGCAGCATCCTCATGGTCATGTGATCAACATTTTGATGTTTGGCAACAGTTACAATTTATATTTGTAAATTGTAGTTATGTTGAAATAAAAAAAATATTACAATACTATTTTGGCGTTGTATGAAAATTTTTGTTGCTCCGTATAAAATTTTTAATCACGCCCCCCCCCCCCCCGGGTCAAAAGTGTCCCTCTTTACCAATCTGAAAATCTTGTCACCTTAACTTTAAGGTGTCTACCCTCTCCTTGAGATGCCACCATTAGACCCCACTTTAATGGACAAATTCGATACAGTCTGCAAAAGCGATTGCATTACAGCCCCACAGAGTCCTGAGCTACACTGGCTGCAGTTCTAATTCAAGGTGTTGGTCATGACCTTTAAAGCCCCCTATGGAAATGATGGCTAACCTTTTGTTGTCATGTGCCAAAAGCGTGTGTTCAATTCAATGTACACGCAACCCCCTTGCGCATGTGCACATGACTCCCCAGCACTCCCCGCACCCCTTGCACCCCATTTTGGACCTAGTAGGCCTCATCTTGAAAGCAAAAATGGGCTGTGTGTGTGTGGGGGGGAGAATGCGCCCTCCACCCCCGCAGTATGTGCATGTGGCCCCTGGAGCATGCATGTGCATCTCCCACATGTGTCTCGCCCCCTGCACATGCACGGCAGAGACCTGAAAATCAGCTGGCCAGTGGGAGGTGTGCGTGCATGCATTGTAAAGCTAAACTGGGACGATGACTTGCGTGCCCGCAGAGAGGGCAAACCCTATGACATAGGTCCACAATATTTGAGTTTTCTTTTCTCAGTGGGATTGTCCATCCCACTCATGCTGTCAAAAACGGCCTATTATGGATCCCATCAGCCAAACTATTGTGCTGGTGGGGTCCAGGAGAAGAGCCTTTTTTGCCATGGTCTCATCCTTGGGAACATCTTGCTGCAGGAAGTGAGATTCACATTCTCTCTCTCCTGGTCTTGAGAAGTATCAGTAGCATAGGGCTCTGAAGGAGAAGCTGTAGTTTGGAAAAGCTGATGCAGAAACAGAGAAGTCTCCACCACCTTTCCACTCCAAACCATGGTTTTTAGTTTATCTTGTGTAATTTTAATCTGTTTTTATGTTTATAATTGTTTTTTAATAGCAGTAGGTTTTATTACACTGCTCAGAGTCACCTCCGACTGCTAGAAAGGGGGGCATATAAATTTAATAAATAAGTAAATAAATTTGCTTTGGCATTTCTTACTGAGCATGGAAATGCGAGGAGACATGGGTACACAACGTGGCACCCTACAGATATATTCAGATTGCTTGAATTTGGCTCTCCAAATAATTTTCATAGGCAAAGAAACAGGGTTAGATAATTTATCATGCAAAATTATGGCTGTCAAAGTATATTACTGTAAGTCATGAAATGTGTTAAGCTACAAACTGTTGTTTATAAATCATAATGTTAGCTTCGTGCATCACACTAAACCCAATCTCAACAGGTCAAATTTTAACTTAAGACAATGCATGAATCGAACCATTTGGTTTAACCTGCATCTTCCTTCTTCGCTGTAATCTGAAATCACTTCTAGCAGCCTCTTTTCATTTATTTATACAGACACTTTCCCCAGATTGAAAAGAACAAAAGGTCATGAGATCCTAATCAACTAGAAGCCCTTCCTTTCACTTCCATTTTTTTCCTCCCAAAGTTTATCTGCCTATCCAGACTATAGTGTTAATGTGAATTTGATGCAAATTGCAAAGGACTGTGACCTCAGGATAACTGATGCTGTAAACATGATTTGAAAAACATGACACCACTTTCCCATCAATTTGTTCAGGCAAATCTGATTATTTACTTGGACTGGGTAGAGATGATGACTATTATTATTAGCCTAAGATTAAAATGCAAATTGGTGCTCACCAAGAAACATTTCAAGGGAGAGAACTACAGGCTTGTTGTGCATAAATGTTTATCGTACAAGGCCTTCTAAACTGCAGAAGAACATAGAAAGAAAACAACAGTTCCCAAAATAAAATTACAAAAAGCATCTGAAAAAGCATATCAAATTGTGCATACTATATTATATGTGTGTGTGTGTTAGTGGAATATTGCAATGTGAAAGTAATTCTGTCCATTTGTGGAAAAAACAGAAATATCAACCAATCCTACATTTCTCTGTAGAGAGCAAGCAGGGTGAAGCGTGACCTGTCAAAACCGCGCTCGACTAAACTGCGCCTGACTAAACCGCGTCGCTGACGTCATCAACAGGGCGACAACAGCCAGTGCGGAGAAAGAAGGGCGCTTTAAATAGCGCTTTGAAAGCAAGCCAATTCAACTTAAGATAAGGGTTAGGTTTAGGGTTAGGTTTAGGGTTAGGTTTAGGGTTAGGTTTAGGGTTAGGTTAAGGGTTAGGGTTAGGTTTAGGGTTAGGTTAAGGGTTAGGATTAGGTTTAGGGTTAGGTTAAGGGTTAGGTTTAGGGTTAGGTTTAGGGTTAGGTTAAGGGTTAGGTTTAGGGTTAGGTTTAGGATTAGGATTAGGTTTAGGGGGGTTAGGTTTAGGTTTAGGGGTTAATTTTAGGTTTAGGGTTTACAGTGTGCTTCTGTCTCTGCGCTGTTGTCGCCCTGTTGATGACGTCAGCGACGCGGTTTAGTCGGGCGCGGTTTAGTCAAGTGCAGTTTTGTCGGTGAACCAGGGTGAAGAACCATGAGTGATCTCTTCCCATCTGCTACCTTGCTTCTGGCAGTAACAAATTTCATATTATATGCTTGTATTTTGTTTTTATGGCAGAAAATCATACACGTGCCTGCTTTGTAAAAAAAATAAAGATATCATGAAGACATACTTTGGATGGCATCTACTAAACCTGAATTTGATGCTATATCACAGCTAATTTATATTGAAAACTGGATAGTGCAAAGTAGAAAACTAGCTGCAGCCCATCCTGAACAGGAAAACCAGACAGATATTTTTGGTACTAAGGCTAGTAGATCAATTTAGCACTTTGGGCTGACATCTCACATGCTTTGGTTTTGCTCTAAGTAGAGAGTCCGTTCATTTTTTCCTGCTACAACTCTAGAAAAGACATTATGATTGCATGAAATTTGCAAGGCAGCACCCCTTCTGAATCCTGCTTTTGTGCAAGCAGTATTTACAAATTCATTCTGAAGACAGAAAGAAAGAGAATGTGTGTGCTGCTCTACTTTCTTTGGGACTTTAGGTGAAATTTGCACTGTTGTTTCAAATATTGAGGCTGTTTCTGTGCTAAAACGTGCAAAAGTAGCTTACAAAAAGAAAGTAGAAAGCATGAAACTATCTTATCTCACTGCCCTCTGTTCTGACCCCCCCTCCGTACAGTGAGTCACAGCGACACAAGTTTACTGCTAGCCAATTTATTCACAGTAATTACCACACAGACAAGACTTTGGCAGCAACCCAGACTTCCACAGATAAGAAATACACACAAGAGCTTCTCCAGCTTTAGTATAACAGTTGTGTCCTGCAAAAGGTCTCCTCCCAAAGTCTCTTCTTATATATTCTCTTGGGAGGAGCCTAATCACAACCACCTGGTCCCAATTATCTTCTATATCTCTGTAGTTACTGCCGGCGCTTATCTGCCCGTCTTTGCCAGGTGTCTGGGACCAACTCCCTTAGCTCCTCCCCACTGCTCCAGGGCCTGATGTCTTCACCACTGCTCCAGAGCCTGACATCAGGGACAAACTCCCTTTGGCTTTCCCCGCTGCTCCATGCCTCAGGTGCCTCCTGGTGGCCAATCAGCCTCTCTGGTCCCTGCTTGGAGTCTGAACCCTGTCCAGGGTCCTCCACATCTTCCAGAGCCGACTCATAGGGTGCCTCGCTGTCAGAGTCTGTTGGCAGCTCCAACGGCTCCTGGATAATCCTCATGAAGACATTCCTTAATTGGAAACTAGAACCATTGTTATTTAAAGTTTATGGGAAGCACTATGTTCTTTTCCTCCCTTTTTTTCTCTCCTTGGCATATTTCCTTTTAATTCTGAAATTGACAACCCTCTAAAGGAGTTTCTTGAGTAACTTTGTTCACTTCAGTTGGAGGTAGTCTAGACACCTAGAACATCCTTTCACTGAAGAATATAGACATCTCTTGGCCAGCACAGAGCATGATCATTT
Source organism: Thamnophis elegans (assembly GCF_009769535.1). Taxonomy (NCBI): domain Eukaryota; kingdom Metazoa; phylum Chordata; class Lepidosauria; order Squamata; family Natricidae; genus Thamnophis; species Thamnophis elegans. The sequence continues at coordinate 83,990,429 of NC_045544.1, forward strand.
TTTGCTGCTTCAGAAGACCTTTGGACTGAAGCACAACATTTGGCAGGAGGACAACTAAGATGGAGTTAACCAGAGTTGTGTTAGAGCTGAACCTGGTTCTTTCCTCAACTTCCTCTGCCTCTGTTGGTATTCCAATTATTGCCACTCTGTAATGATGGTGTCTCCTTACATTAGCAAGCTCCTATGATATTGGAACAGTCCCAAAGTCCATGCTATGAGATATTTGATACCTCACAAGATATTTAAGAGAAAGAGAAAAAAACTTTCTGTTTTGACATTGAGGCAACTTATCTTAAATTCCTAACTAGGTACCAGTATCTATCTAACCCCGGGTCCTCAAACTACAGCTTGCGCAGGACCACGAGTCTGCTCCACCCCCAACACCACACCCACCTGCCGGCCCACAACAAAAGGCCAAAAGCAGGATGCGTGGTTCCCCCATGAGGCCAAAAATGGGCCTGTTTTGGCCCACTCTGCCTCCAGTGGCACTGCAGGCCAAACATGTGGTGCACGGAGGCTTCCCGGGACATCCACATGCTCTGTTTTTGACCTCCCCCACCTCCAGAAGATAGACAGACAGAGAGAGAGAGATGGACACACACAGAGAGACAGAGAGAGAGAGAGAGAGAGAGAGAGACAGAGCAATAGACAGACAGAAAGAAAGAGAGAGATAGAGAGAGGGGAAAAGAGAGAGAGCTACAGAGAGAGTTACACAGAGAGAGCGATAGACAGAAAGAGAGAGAGAGAGGGAAAGAGAGAGAGGGAGGGAGAGGGACTTGTTGATTGTAAGCTTCTCGGGGCTGAGAAGAATTCCTGCAAAACTGAGTTTTGTGGACCACTAGACACTTAAACAACTGAAAAAAATGATCTGGTAAAAAGAAAAGTCAACCATAAGAGCAACATGCAAACAAAAGCAAATAAAACACCTCCAGGAACAAAACAAATTAAAGTTAACTTGTGTGTATTGTTTAATGGACTACTAAATTGGCCACACCCACCCAGTCACATGACCTCCTAGCCATGCCCACCCACCCAGTCCAGCCCCCCAACAGTCTGAGGGATCATGAATTAGCTTCCCGTTTAAAAAGTTTGAGGGCCCCTGATCTAACCCTAGCTGAATTCAGAATTTTGGAAGGCCACCAGGAACTTTTGGGAATTTTTGTCATAAAAGTTATTTGGGTAGGTCAACAAAGTCACCAGGAGTGAAGTCGGTCTCAAAGGGGTCTTTTACCACTACATAACACCATTCCTATGGTATTTTGTTGAAGCCAAGCAAACAGCTAAAGTCACAGTTATTTTACAAATTAATTATTTAAATCCATATATAGCAAAACTTCCATCTTTCTTTGTGTTACTGGTATTGTAGGAAGGTTAATAAAATTGAAAAGTCCTTTTGCTTCTCTTACCTGAACAATTCCCTGTGATGCAAAGGAAGCCGGCTTGTTTCCAAGCCTTTCCTATAATTTACTTGTGTACTCATCTGTTCTGTGCATCGAAGGGTGATGAACTATCATTACCATAGCAACAGCAGTTGATTTCCTAATACCCTAGCAACCTCATGCATTCTGAGGTAAAAGGTTGTCTGAGGTACCTGACAGATTAGGGGCTATTTGGGGCATTTTTCCCATCATTCAACTGTGCCATGATATCAGAAATGGCCACTGTTTATTGGAACTTATGCAAAGTACGGAGTTCAGGAATAAGGAGAATTCCCATCCTCTTAAACCAGTTTTTCTGAGTCTGGTACCTGATGGGATTCTTCTCTCTCCAACTCCAGAAAGTTTGCTACACCGTGCAAAGTCAATTGCTGAGTCATAGCTATATGGTGGCACCAAATGCTGCTTCTCTGGGCCACATTTATTAAGGAGGTTTGGCTTTTCTTTCTATTACATTTATCATATACAGGAGCTGAATGTGCATTGTCAAAACAGTTTTGAGATAAAAGGCAAATAGGCATTGAGCCCAGCATTAGTATTGTCCCTCTTACAGAAGTATTGAAGCTGGCTCTCAGAGTTCTTTGGGGATGACAGCAGTTCCTTACCTAACAAATGTATGGATGTAGGCACATATAAGGTAAAAGGTAAATATTGTGTACTAGGACAGTGAGTTATGGCCAAAATAACTGAGGCGGAGACAGGAATAAAAAGGCTAACAAGTTTATTCCCTGAACATAACAAGCTAACAATTGGAACCGGCTTGAGACAGGAACAGCAGGCTTCTCATCTGACAGCTCCCTTTTTATACTCGGCACTGTCAGATGGTAAGCCAGTCAGCTGTCGGCTATCTCCCAACTTTACACAACTTAGTGAGCATGCTCAGAATGTGACACTCCTTCCCTCCATGTTCGCGCAAGCGTAGTCTTGCAAGTAGGCCGGCCACTCAGCCTGAAGAGCGCAGCTCTCTTTCGATGCCTGGGGTGGACGGTCGACTTTCCGAGGACTCTGTCTCGCAGGATGGCGGTGGCACGGGATGCAGAGGCACCCAGGACTCGACCGGCCCACCAGGTAAGTCGCTGTTTTGAACTTCTGGGCCGGCTGCACGATCGCTCGCGGCAATTGCGTTTCTGATTGCGGCGCCATTCTCCCCCTGGTGCAGGACAGGCTGGTCCGTTGGTCTTCCTTGTCTGGCCCGCAACTGGTTGCAGTGGCGCCTCCACTCTCGTCCATTGTCCAGCTTCACCCTGTAAGAACAGGGCCAGGTCTGGTCAGTCACAACGCCCGGCAGCCACAAGGGATGGCCTACGTAATTCCTAGCATATACCGCCTCCCCCTGGGCGAAAGATCACATTCCTCCCCTGGAGTCTAAGGGCTTAGGATTGGCATAATTGGGGTGCAGCCAATCAAGGGAGGTTCTAAGGCGGCGACCCATTAAGAGCTCCGCAGGGCTAACGTTGGACTTTGGGGATGGAGTTGTATGATGGGCCAGCAGGAAAGCATCGATGCATTCCTGCCAACTGGCTTGGCTCATTTTGGCAAGATCCTCCTTGGAGGAGCGAACCATGCGCTCCGCCAAACCGTTGCTAGCCGGGTGAAACGGGGAGATCAAGGCATACCGAACACCCAACGAGGCCAGGAAAGCCTCAAATTTGGCTGGACCTCAGTCAGCTGAGGTCCATTGTCAGACACCAGCACGTCCGGGATCCTATGGGTGGCGAACAATCTCCAGAGGGCCCCTATCAGTGCATCCACAGTGGTGGATGGCATTCTAATAACCTCCAGCTATTTGGAGAACGTGCCACAATGAGGAGGACCTGCCCCTGAATGGGGCCCACAAAGTCAACATGTAGGCGGGACCACAGAGATGAAGGCCGTTCCCATACCTGAGGCTCTGCCTTAGGGGAAGCTGCCTGGGAGCCTTGGCATTGGGGACACCTGGAGACATGGGCGGTGATGTCTGGGTCTAGCTGAGGCCACCATATGTAACTATGCCTGTACAATGCTGGGATGGACGCAGTGAAACTGCTGCAAGACAGTAGGCCTCAGTGAGGGCGGGACTATAACTCGATGGCCCCATAACAGGCAGCCACTTTGTACAGAGAGCTCCGGCAACTGAGTTTTGTATGGGAGGAAGTCTGGCCCTACGCTATCCCTGGGCCACCCCCTTTTTACCCACTCTAAGACCCGGGAGATTACCTGATCCTTTGCAGACAATCGGGTGATGTCAGCAGCCATGACCGGCAGGCCAAGATCATCTACCAGGAACACGGGAGACACAGGCACAGGGTCTTCAAGAGCATCTGGCAGGGGACATCTACTCAGGGCATTGGCATGGGCGATTTGCTTGCCTGGGCAGTGGATTAGGGAGTAGTCATAAGCGGCTAGGAAAACAGACCATCAGGTCATTCGAGGGGACATAACTTGCGGAGCTTGCCTGTCCCCAGCCAGCAACCCAAGGAGCAACTTGTGGTCGGTAACGATCTGGAACCGGCGGCTGTAGACATAATGGTGGAAATGGCGGACCCCGGCAACAATTGCAAAGGCTTCCTTATCAATTTGCACGTAGTTTCTTTCTGCTGAGGAAAGGGTTCTGGAGAAAAACGCCACCGGGACCTCTGCACCGTTGAGCAATTGGTGGCACAGGACTGCGCCGACCCCATACAGAGAAGCATCACAGGCCAGCAACAGGGGCAAGTGTTCACTATATTGGGCGAGCACAGTGTTTGACACCATCAATTGTTTCACTGCTCTGAAAGCAGTGGCTTCTCTGCGGCCCCAAACCCAGGGGCAGTGGAGTGGTTTGGCCACGGAGGCCTTGCGAGGAAGGAAAACGGCATAAAAGTTTAGTAGTCCAAGGAAGGTTTGGAGTTCAGCCCTTGAGGCCTGTGTAGGGGCTTCCACAATAGCTTTGGTTTTGGCAGCAATGGGGTGGATGCCCTGGGCATCGACCAGGAACCCCAGGAATTCGACTTGGTGGATGGCAGTCTGGCATTTCTCTCACTTCACCTTCAGTCCTACTTGTTGAAATTTCTGCAAGACAGCACACAGCTGAGACATCAGTTCCTCATGGCTGGAGGCAGAAATGAGGACATCGTCAAAGTACGGGACGACGCCACTGAGTCCTTGGAGCAACCGCTCCATCAAGCTTTGAAGCAGGCCTGGGGCAATGCTTACCCCAAACTGTAATCAGCGGCATTTGAAGGCGCCTCGGTGGGTTATGATTTTTTGAGCTTCAGCTGCGTCATCGTCGACCACCAGCTGCTGGTACTCCTGGGCGAAGTCCAGCTTTGTGAAGATGGAGCCTTTGCCCAAGGTGTGAAGCAGGTGTTGAACCACCGGCACAGGTTAGGCATTAGATGGCAATGCGCGGTTGATGGAGCAGCGGTAGTCACCGCAGATTCTGACGCTGCCATCCGGCTTGATTGGCACAACGATGGGGGTCTCCCACCGTGCATGGTCCACCGGCTCAAAGACCCCTTGCGCAACGAGCTTGTCTAGCTCAGCGTTCACTTTCGGCTTGAGGGTGATTGGTACCCTCCGTGGCTTCATTCGGATAGGTGGCACAGACGGGTCAAGGTTGAAAGACACAGGTGTGCCTGTGTAGTGGCCCAGCTGGCCATCAAACACAGCAGGAAACTCTCTCACTAGGCAGTCCAGGTCAGAATTATTAACAATGTGTATGCCACTGATCTGCAGGCCAAGGGAGTCAAACCAGTCCAGGCCAAGCAGACTGGGCAGCCTTCCCTCCACATTTATGAGCGGAAGCCTGCCTTCAAACACCTTGAACTGCACCTTAAATTTGCTAGTGCCGATGACAGGGATCAGGTTTCCCTGATAGTCTCTGAGGGTCAAATTGCAGCTCTGCAATCGGCACTTCGCAATTTGTGGAATGAGTCTTTTTATGGTGCTCCAGGAGACAATGGATGTGGCAGAGCCAGTATCGAGCTCCATCTGGCACGGGGCCCCTTTGATGTAGACCATCAGCTGTATTTTTTTCTTTATGCTGTGGCACAATTACCAGTTGATTGCTTTACTGGTTGGTGTATTACGGAGAATGGCGTGGCACTCGACTCTCAGCTTCTTAGGACCCTCTGGCATGCTGCGGAATTTCCGAACTCTGTCAGCTTGGAACCCTGGAGCAGACATCGGCTGGGCGGCCAAGCACACTCTGGCAATGTGGCCCTTCCTGCCACAGTGCTGGCAGAGGCCTTGCCTAAATCTGCATTCAGCTCTTTCGTGGTTGCCTCCGCACCCACTACATGCAAATTTAGGGGCACCCTTGCCTCTCGCAAAGCCCTTTTTGTTTGCCTCATTAAGGCGGTTGATGTCCTCCTCCTCCTCAGGCTCTGACTCTTCACTCACCTCCCCTTGGTGAACCGCAGCCATGCTGTACGTTCCCGAGGGGTGAGCAGAGGCAGTGGGTTGGTTTTGTTTAATAGCAGCCAGAGAGGTCGCAGCCAGCTCCGCGGTATGGGCTTCATCGAATGCGGACTGGAATGACAGGTCAGCCTTCGCTAAGAAACGCCTCTGAAGCCTCAAGTCCTGGATGACGCAAACCAGCTGGTCAAGTAGGGCCTCGTCGAGGTCTCTAAATTCACAATGGAGAGCTGCCGTTCTTAGCATGGCCACGTAATTATTGATGGACTCTCCTTCACCTTGGTTCCTTTGGTGGAATGCGTGCTAGTGGACTATTTTAGATAGTGATGGAGCGTAATGACTCTTGAGTTTTGCCATTAGCATCTGCCATGGGACCGCTTTGATGGGGTCAGGGGCTGTGAGAGCCCTCGCTGTGTGGAAAACGTCGCACCCACAAACTGACAGGAAAAATGTGCATTTTTGTTCGTCCGTCAAGTCCGTAATGTCATGCACGACCAGGAAACATTCGAACCGGGCTATGTATGACTCCCAGGTCTTGGAGCCCTGGCTGAACAGTGCGAACACTAGGGTGGCCATTCCTTTCAGAATCAGCAGCGATGTCTCATCGCGAGTGGCAAAGCTCGGTTCCCAAAAGTGTGACTTCAGCTAGTGACTTCAGCTCGTAGTGACCAGCTCGCTCCCGACCTCAGTTCGGCAATCCCATCCTCATCGCCAGTATTGTGTACTAGGACTGTGGGTTATGGCCGAAGAACTGAGGCGGAGACAGAAATAAAAGGGCTAATAAGTGTATTCCCTGAACGTAACAAGCTAACAATTGGAACCGGCTTGAGACAGGAACAGCAGGCTTCTCATCTGACAACTCCCTTTGTATACTCGATGCTGTCAGATGGTAAGCCAATCAGCTGTCGGCTATCTCCCGCCTTTATACAACTTAGTGAGCATGCTCAGAACGTGACAGTAAAGGTTCCCCATCCACATATGTGTTAGTCATTCCCAATTCTAGGGGGCTGTGTTCATCTCCATTACAAAGCCAAAGAGCCAGCGCTGTCCGAAGATGTCTCTGTGGTCATGTGGCCAGCATTAGTAAATGCCGAATTCACACGGAGTGCTATTACCTTCCCACCAAAGGTAGTTCCTATTTTTCTACTTGCATTTTTACATGCTTTCGAACTGCTAGAGTATCAGAAGCTGGGACAAGTAACGGGAGTTCATTCCCTTATGCGGAGCTAGAGTTCACTCCCTTATGCGGAGCTAGGGATTTGAACTGCTGAACTGCCGACCTTTCTGATCGACAAGCTCAGTGTCTTTGCCACTGAGCCACTACGTCCCAAGGCACATATAGTGGTAGTCAATGTTATTTTGTTCTAGCAGTTGAGTTCTATCAATCAAAGGAAGAATGGAAAAGAGTTGCTCTTGTCTATCCTAGTCTTTCTACCCTTTCACTCTAGATTTTAGAGTTGATTCTAGGATTTTAATGCCAATTTTGAATGAACTTTCCTCCAAGTTTTACCAAGAAAGCTGACTATAACAGATGAACATAACCTTTTCAAGTGCAGAATGCAGGAAGCAACAGTTCTCAATCCATCACAGTGTTCCTACTTTCATTTGATGATGTTGTATAACTTTAATGTACTGTTTAAGCATCCTTATGATCTTTCAAGAATTTGGAATTGAGCGGATCATCTACACAACCATTTCACACTTCAAGAGCAGTCGTGATACTCACCAGCAATTTTCCATGATCTAAAAAGCTGTCCAGTGTTTTAAAAATAGGATGCATAGATAATTTTTAGTCAAATACAAGGTTGCTGATATTGTTTAGCCAAACTTCCTTGGCTGAACAATGAACACGTTTCATCTTGTGCAAAATTCTGCAACCAGGATCAAGTTAAGGGATTGGGAGAAAAACCGGTAATACAATAGAAGCATAATGAAGAGGATGTAGACTACAGTTTCATTTAACAGTGAACTAGAAAATAGGATTTATAGAAGCAGAGCATATAAGGCAGTTACAAAACCTGCTTGGCTAAAAGGAACATAGAAGTTGTGAGAGAAACATAAGCCTTACCTTCTTACAGCATACCATCTGTAATACATTAACAGCATACTGTTACTGTAGCATTATATCAAGTAAATCTTATGTTAAATATGATCCTTTTTAAAAAAAGAAATATTGATTCTGACCAGAGTGGGATGAATAATAAGGTAAGACTATAACACAGAGAGCCGAGGTGGCGCAGTGGTTAAATGCAGCACTGCAGGCTACTTCAGCTGACTGCAGTTCTGCAGTTCAGCTGTTCAAATCTCACCGGCTCAGGGTGACTCAGTCTTCCATCCTTCCAAGGTGGGTAAAATGAGAACCCGGATTGTTGTTGGGGGCGATATGCTGACTCTGTAAACCGCTTAGAGAGGGCTGAAAGCCCTATGAAGCGGTATATAAGTCTAACTGCTATTGCTAATAATGATATTTTTCTTCTTTGCTGCAGTCAAACAAAAGTCACCAAATGACTGTCAGAAAAAGGGAAGCCACCAGTGTTTCTAAAGGTTGTAAGTTAACATTGCTGTAATGCTTTCATGTATTTAAAACATTTTACAAGTATGGTTTAAGACTCTCCTTATCTGTTGCCTTCCAGATGGTTGCAGCTTCAGTTTTTAGAATTCTTCAGCCAATACGATACCCAACTTAACTTCTAAATAAGCAAGGTCATCAGCCCTCTTTCTTGGTCACAAGCCACCAAGTCAGTCAAGTGGTGGGGCAGGTCCATGGCAGACCTGGAGTAAATTATGTTTACAAAAAGGTTTCTGTATATAAACTGCTGTCCTATGAAAAAGCTTCTTTGTCAGAAGGACCAGATAGTTTTGAAAGTAAGCTTTTAAGTGAAGACTGCTGAAAGAACTGCTGAATGTGCCACTTGGCTCAGCAAACTTACCACTTTGCAATTTGGGTGTGTCTGCTGCCATAATTTCAGGTTGAGTTTATCGAATGTGGGGATCTTGGAGAGGCCTCTGAGTTTTTGGGGCCAGGTATCTAATAGGGCCAATCAGGTCAGCCTCTGGCTATATGAGTGCTATGAAACATATGGTATTTGTTATTATACAAACACCAAATCTCAGCTCCTTGGTGACTGCTTCCCAAGAGGGCCGCCTTTGTCTTTAATTATATAGCCAGCATTATGCAGACATGAATCATTGCCTTTGCACTGCTTCTCAAAATAGACAAATGCTTGCAAAAGTCAAGAATGAAACCTGCTTGTTTACAGCAGACAGAGCAGGTATTTTAGGATGAATAGTTTCATTATTCCCTAATTGCTCGGCTTTCCAATTCATTCACAGAATGCCAGAGTGAGTCCGTTTCCCATTGACAGTGACAATGGAGTTGTTGGGGACAGACAGAAACCTCTGCTGAAGATGATATTTTAAGAAGGGGCTGATTACCGGAGCTGTTTTTATAAGGATGATGGGAAGGAAAAAGACATTTCTGTTTCTGAATTGCACTCTTTGTTTCTGTCTGATTGATTTCCTGGAATTCTTACATAATTGGTCCCCCCTCTTTTTTTTTTTTTTTTTCCAAAAAGGACTAAGTAGCACCTGTATAACTAAAGTCAAATAGACAAAAGAAAATCTATGAACAGGAACTAGCTTTCTTAGTAGCCATTAAAACTGTTTACTTAATTCATGTACCTTTGGGGCCATTATCCTTTGCGGGAACTGGCTACTTGGAAATGTGTGTTGTTGGAATTTTCCAGATTCAAATGGGTGTTATTTCCATCCATTTATTTATTTATCTACATCAGTTTGTAATTGCACCTCACAAGACAGTACTAGAGCTCTTTATAATGCAAGTAGTACTAAAAAAGATTCTCTGTCTCTCTCTCTCTCTCTCTCACTCACTCTCTCTCTCTCTCTCTCTCTCTCTCTCTCTCTCTCTCTCTCTCTCACACACACACACACACACACAGACACATAGACTTATTCACTTCCATCCCCATCATCCTTGCAGACAGAAGAAGTAGCAGAAAATATTGAATTAATTGAGGAGAGGACAGGGGAGGGGAGAGGAAAGGAAAGGAAAGGAGCAAAGTTGAATAAAGAGGAGTTAATTGGGTGAAGAGAGAGAGGAGAGTTAGAGAGAGAGCCCTGTTTAAGTATTATGCAATGGGTTAAAAGTTACAATGAACTTTTCCCCTCCTAACTCAAACAGATGATCTTTAACTTTCAGGAAAGATATCTGCAGTAATAGTAATAACACTTAAACTTATATACCACTTCACAGTGTTTTACAGCCCTCTCTAAGCGGTTTACAGAGTCAGCATATTGCCCCCAACAATCTGGGTCCTCATTTTACCCACTTCGGAAGGATGGAAGGCTGAGTACAGAGGTGGGTTCCTACCAGTTTGGATCGGTTCAGCTGAACTGGTAGTAACTTGACAGCCTGGGTCGCTGGAACAGGCAGCAACCCAAGCCTGCCATGCCCCCAAACTGGTTCTCCTACGACACGGCCATCTTGATTTTCAGTTCAGCGCATGCACAGAACAATTTTCATTGCAGAAATGTATTTTTTTTCCTTTTTAAATGTTTTGTACATGTGCAGACCTTTTTCGGTGCAAATTTAAATGTAGGCTTGGCGTGTGCACGAGCAAAGCGAGCGTGCACATGCAAAAAAATTTGCACACCGAACGGGCAGTAATACTGGCAGCATCCCACCCCTGGTTGAGTCAACCTTCAGCCTGGTGAGATTCGAACTGCCAAATTGCAGGCAGCCAGCAATCAGCAAAATTAGCCTGCACTACTGCATTCTAACCATTGCTCTACCTTGGCTTAATGAAAGCTTTGGGTATAGAGGGAAAGCATTTAATTACATTAATTGCATCTAGAGGTGGGTTCCTATCAGTTCGCACCTATTCGGTAGAACCGGTTCATCAAATCTACTGAACCGGCTAGAAGAGGTTCCACCAGTGGACCGGGAAAGCAGGCCACACCTACAGAAAAGGTTCCAAAAAAATTTGAAACCCACCACTCTCTCTCTCTCTCTCTCTCTCTCTCTCACACACACACACACACACAGACTCACACAGAGAGAGAAAGAGAAAGAAAGAAAGAAAGAGTGAGAGAGAGATGAAAGAAAAAAAGGAAAAAGGGACAGAGAGACAAAAGGAAGGAGAGAGAGAGAGAGAGAGAGAGAGAGAGAACACATGGCAAGCCACTCCCACCAGGTCACATGGCTGGCAAGTCACTCCCACAAAGGAGGCCACACCCACAGAGTAGGTTCGAAAAATTTTTGAAACCCACCACTGATTGCATCAGAGCATGTGTAGAGTGTTTGCTCCCCATGTAGAAGATGAACATTTGCAATTAGGCATGACAGGGAAGGTCTTGCTATCCTCACTTCTGCCTCCCTGAGAGTTTCCTGACCAGGGCCTTCACTCCCAGTTTTTTAAGAGTTCTCATTCCTAGTGAAACAGAAATGGCTTTTTCCTTCTTCCCTGCTTTCGCCAAAAACAAGGCCTTGTTTAGTGATACTTTCACAAGTAGCACCCAGTGGGTGACTAGACAGAAGCCCTATCCATCAGGGGTGGGATCCTACTGGTTTAACAAGCTGAATACGTTCTTCGCATGCACGCACACACTCCCTTTGCTTTCGTATGTGCCTGACACACACTGTGCGCAAGTGCACAGTTTAGAGAGAACTTACCTTCTACATTACTCCTGGGTTGGAAAACAGCTGAGACTCAGCAATCCACTCTGCTATGTGAGTGTATAAAAGTCAGTAAAGTGCAGGGGCGGGCGGGCAGGTCCACTTGATTGTTGGAGCAAACCGGTTGGCTCTCAGCTGATCTTTGGAGCTACCAGTTTACCTGAACCAATCCGAACCGGTAGAATCCTACCACTGCTACCCACTGTAAAACTATGTTGCACAACTCTGGCATTGAAGTGTGCAAGTCTTAAAGCTGTCAAGTTACAAGACCCTTGCACCCCTAACCCTTTTAAAAAAAAACCCAGGGGTGTTCAAACTTGAGAGCTTTAAGACTTGTGGACTTCAACTCCCAGAATTCCTCCTCTTGCTCTTCATCTTGTTGATGTGCGGACGGGCGGGGGAAGGGAGCTGGAACCGGTTCTAAATGGCACTGTAAATTTGTGGAACCTGTTCTATAGAAGAGGTTAGAACTGGCAGGAACCCACCCCTGCTCCACATACGTAATAATTGAGTAGTTGCAAGAATGCTACAAGCAGAAAGACAACTGCTCCACCTATCATCTGGAGCTTTTTGACTGGCATTTGGCAGCATCATATAGCCACAAACTTTGCCCTTTGGTGGCTTCCCATACTATATATTTGGCTAATCTCTTTTAAAGCCCTGGAAAACAGCAGCCATTGCACACCTTGAGAAAATGAAAGAGATGTGCATTATTATCTGGCTGGATTAATTTATTTGTTGACCTTTCTTGGGCCATTTTTCCACAAGGAATACACAAGAGGTTGAATAATTATGTTTTTTAAATTCATAAAAGAATATTTAAAAGGCTTCGGGGTTCCTAAGATGAAAAATAATTTTAAAAACCCAAGGTGAAAAGATTTTTTATTATCTAGGCAACTGCCTTCCTGAAGTCTCTAGCTTAAAGGATAAACTGGCAATTGTGATTCTCGCTGCACCTTTAAGCCAGCAGAGCTGTTGCTTTGCTATTAACTCTGGCAGGTTGTCCTTTTTCTGTTGAAAAGATGAAAAAGAAAAAGATCACAAAGCCACAAGTTTGCTTAGTTTAAACTGCCAAATATCCCTGGAAGAAGTTGGAACTGATACTTAGACATAAGTATGTCCCTACATTTAATAAGCCCCAACCCCTGCTGTATATGCTGCTATATAGGCCACTTCAGTTTAAATGGCTAAGGCATGCAGACTAGAAATAAGTAGATCTTATGTCTTAATCCCATTTTAGGCTCCAAGTCAGCTAGGTGACTTTGGGCCAGTACCTCTCTCTCTCATCCCAGGAAGAGGGCAATAGCAAGCCAGTTCTCAAAAACCTTACCAAAAGAAGCACAGGACTAGTCCAAGAGCCAAAACTGTCCTGAAGTCTCAAAACAACAACAAAATGTTATGTTATTGAAATACTATTATTTATAGTACCTGGTCAGATTCTGAATATCACTTCTTTTGTCTCCTTTGTGTAAGACATTTATATGTTTTATCCCTCAGCAATAGTGCTGTTGTTTGTTTACCAGTACTGTATGTATATTTAAAGATATAAGAGAAAGTTGAATTTTGCATTGATTGGTTTGATTTCACCCTGATTGGGGAATTAAGGCAATTAAAAATGAAAGGTTAATCACTTTTTTTTACTCAGGATGGCAGGAACAGCTGTTACCCCATTTCTTATTTAGAGCCATGGTGGTGCAGTGGTTAGAATGCAGTACTGCAGGCAACTTCTGCTGATTGTTGGCTGCCTGCAATTTGGCAGTTTGATTCTCACTGGCTCCAGGTTGACTCAGCCTTCCATCCTTCTAAGGACAGTAAAATGAGATTGTTGGGGCAAAATCTGACTCTATAAACTGCTTAGAGAGGGCTGTACAACTCTGTGAAGCAGTATATAAGCGTAAGTGCTATTGCTATTGTTTGAATGTTGGCAGGGAAGGTCAGAACATTGTTTCATCTTTTTCAATATAAGGTGTAGGCACTGTCCTACTCCCCACTTCCTGTTTTTGTGGCAATACAAGAACATTTGTACTTATATTTGAAATGTACTTAATGACAGCCGTACACAGACAGTTATAGTAGTGGAATCCAATTAGTAGTGGGTTCCGGATCCCAGTGCAACGGGGCCTGACGTCCTCCACATGCATGCACACAGTAGGCACACACATGCATTCATGCGTCCTTACATCCGTGATGCCTCCCTGATGCTCCAGCTGCTCGGTGGAGCATTGCGCCGGGACGTACACTCTGTGCACCTGCGCGCAAGCACCAAAGAGCTCAAATACAGGTAGGGAGCTTGGGCGGGTGGGTGGGCCCTCTGGAGCACCATACTGGAACGGTACCCGGTGCTCCCGGCAGGCACCGGTACACGCGTACTGGGATTTAGCGCCTGCAATCCACCACTGAATCCAATCTATATTGCTGAGAGACATGCACTGATGTTCTGCATTCACAGAGACAGTTGAATTGGTACTATTATTTCATTTCAAATTAATCTTAGCAATATTTCAAGCGTGGTAAAGTTCTAAACTCAAAATTCTTCTGTTTGGTTTCAGCATGATGGCTGAAGCTATGCAACTCTGATTAGGGTGAAAAGTTATTAAGGATACCATTCAGGAGCCCTATTTATAATGTTTTGAGTTCTACCATAGAAAATGTTGGAAGCATTAGATAAGAATATAATAACCATATTCAGCCAAATGAAACCTTACTTAAACATTGATAATATTATCAACAGTGATTTGGACAATTCCCATGTAAATTTGTTATGGGGGCAGGGTGGAGAGACTTATTTAGTGCTTCCAACTATACAAAGCAGCACAAATAAACAAGAAGAATTACATGGAGAGATTTACATGGGAGAGAGCCCAGAGGCACAGCAACCTGATGGCCTTATATTGTCTGAGAGCAATGGCTGCCTTGCTACTTTAATAGCATAAATAGGGTCATAAGGAACATGACTGAAGCTGAATAGGAAAGTAGGGAAAACTAAAATTCACCACTTGGGCACAGTGTTGTGGGAACCAAAGTCTTTCCTAAGATTCCATCAGCATCTTTAAATGAAGTTCTGCCTAATTTTGAGAAATGGAATAGCATGATACAGTAAGTAATTGAAGAATAGGGCTGAGGGTATGAGATATACACACATGTTCATCTTCTTTCTTTGGTTTAACTGGGAAGGGCATTCATGTGTTGAAGAAAGGTGGGTGGCATTTTTAAAACAGTATCTTCCACATAAATCAAAACTAGGAGAGCATTTTATCAGGGTTGAGTTAACTGCAGGCAAATGAAAAGAATAGCTGTGATAAATGTTTCATGCTTGGGACACAATATTTTTTTAGGCATTGAGAACTCTAGAGATTCTGTGAAAAAAAGAGAGAAACATTTGACCCCAAATATCAATCCCACCTACCTAGCATGTATCTTTCTGCATATGTAGTCTGTGGTCATATTTCACAACTTGCTGGAAATTGCATTCTAATTCTGTAATTTTTAAACAGACTGTGGAAGCAAATTAGAATTCCATTTTAATGTCCTCCTCTCATTATAAAATGTTTTTGATGTGATCCTTTGTACTACGTTCTCACAAATGCCATAGAATGGAATGGAATGGAAAATAGTTGGAAGGGACCTTGGAGGTCTTCTAGTCCAACCCCCTGCTTAAGCTGGAAACCCTACACCACTTCAGACAAATGGATATCCAACATCTTCTTAAAAACTTCCAAGTTTGGAGCATTTCTGGAGGCAAGTTGTTTCACAGATTAATTGTTCTAATTGTCATGAAATTTCTTCTTAGTTCTAGATTGCTTCGCTCCTTGATTAGTTTCCACCCATTTGCTTCTTGTCCTGCCCCCAGGTCAGAGATGGTATTTAACTGGTTCTCGTGAACTGGTAGAGGAAATTTGGCGTGGGTTGCTGAACCAGGTAGCAACCACTGGCTGTCCATGCCCCCTGAACTGGTCATCTGGTTGCTGTTATTTTTATGCCATTCTTTAAAAATTTGCATTTTTGCTGCTTTTATTCTGTTTTAATTGTGAGCCACCCAGAATTATGTATATGAAATAGGCAACCTATAAATTTACTAAATAAATAAATCCTCAATTCTCATTTTGATCTTAAAACTTACATGTTTCTCAGAATTCTTTTTCTCCAAAAAAAGAAGGGGTGATGACAACAAAGTTAAGAAGTAGTGATTTCCTTATAAGTTACCCAAGTTTAGAAATATTACCAATGTAGTTATATTGGTTCACAAGGCAGAGGTATAGGATATTTTTATATTAAGGTCAGACACCCTTCAAATGCTAACTGCTTCCTTAAAAAAATAATCAATGTTTTTCCTTGTTCTCTTTTTTCTGTACTTCAAATATATTTCACAGGTATAACTGGGTTTTCTATCCAATTAATTAATTAATTATTGTAATTATTCTATTCTGTCTAATTAATTATTCTAATTAATTCTGTTTTCTATCAATCAGTACCTCTTAACTTTGTTTTACTTGAGGGAAATGAAATTCTTTTTCAATCTAGATTATTTGTTCTATGATAATATGATGAATTGGTATAGGTGGTTGAATAATAGAAAGCAACAGAAATTGGAAAGATCATTTCAAAGCCTCCTAGTAAAATTAATGGCACTACTTAATAGAGTGGCACTAAAAGGGCACAAGACAGTAAATATAGGTATCATTTTTCTCACAATGAATTCCACGGCAGTCCAAATTCTAGCAGAATCAATCTCAGTTTGGGTAGCATTCAACTTTCCTTTTAAAGGTCATGGTTAGAGGATTGTTTAGGAACAAAGTTTCTAATTCAAATCCAACCTGGACCATGAAAGCATGATATATCACTTTAGTCCAACTTCTAAAGTTTATAGGCTAGTTAATAAGTATCAAAAGAATTATCTGATAGATTGGCGGGGGACTAACACAATCACCTAATTGGTTTTTGGTACCAGCCTTTTGTCTGAAAGGGATGGTATAGGGTTTCCTGTTTGAACAGGGGTTTGGACTAGAAGGTCTAAGCAGGGGTGAGCTTTAAAGGTTTGCTGCACCGTTGCTTGGTGGGCATGGCCATGGTGGGACTGGCCTAGTCAGCCTCCTGCATCATTTGGGGGGGGGACGTTTTTTGCTCTCCCCAAGCTCTGAAGGCTTTCTGGGAGGACAAAAACTGCTTCCCTTGAGCTCCAGATGCCCTCTGGAGGCCAGAAACAGGCCAGTTTCTAGACTTTTTTCTTTTAAAGTTTTTCAATTAGATAAACATTAAAAACATTGGACATAGTGCAACATTTCTGACATAAACATTTCCATATAGTTTTTGGATTCTACAACAATTATATTTTACATCCATTACATAGGTATGTGTAGTCAATCAGATTGCCTGTCCATTAATCCCCTTTTTTAACTGGTTACTAACCATATAAATACATATCCGATTCCTACCTATCACACAAACTTAATACCATATTTCCCAATTCTTAATTTATCTGTGTTTTTCTGTCCCAGCTTTTTTCCCTCCTTTCTAACCATCGATACCATTTGTCCCAGATTTCGTGATATTCCATCTCACCCTTGTCTTTCAGCTCTAGAGTCAGCGTATGTCAGTATCTTACTTATTATTTTTGGTTCAGAGGGAGACTTTAAAAACCCTAGTTTTGGGGCACTCCCCACCACATATGGTAAAATGTTCCTAGTACAACATTACATTTCCAACATCGTGGTGGTAAGTTTTTATTAATTTTAGCTAATTTTGTGGGTGGGATGTGCCACCATTAGAACATCTTGTATAAGTTTTCCTTATACAAGGTGGCTAAAGTTAACTTTCTGTTTCTTTCCCATAGGTCTTGTCAATAATCCAAATCTATGCTGTAACCAAAGTTCCTGCTCCAGGCTAAAATGGTTTTCTTTACCTGCTCTTCCGTCATTGTATAAGCCAATAAATATTGATATAATTTTTAATTCATTTTCTCCTCTTCAACCTAGTAAAATTTTATCTAGTTCTGTGGGTTCTTTCTTAATACACCATTCTTTTTTATCTTTTATGTATTGGGACTGGACTTGAAAATAAGCCCACCATTCCAACTCTATGCCTTCCTCATATAGTTCTCTCCTAGGTTTCTGGACTTCCAGAATCCCTGGTAGCAATAGCAATAGCAGTTAGACTTATATACCACTTCATAGGGCTTTCAGCCCTCTCTAAGCGGTTTACAGAGTCAGCATATTTCCCCCACAGTCTGGGTCCTCATTTCACCCACCTCGGAAGGATGGAAGGCTGAGTCAACCTTGAGCTGGTGAGATTTGAACCGCCGAACTGCAGATAGCAGTCAGCTGAAGTGGCCTGCAGTACTGCACTCTAACCACTGCGCCACCTCAGCTCTTTTTAGGTAGGCCTGTTTATCACACTCCCCAGGCTCTGGAGGTTTTTTTTGCACCTCCGGGAGGGCAAAAACCACTTCCCTGGCCTCCAGAGGCCCTCCGGAAGCCAGAAACAGGCTTGTTCCCAGACTTCTGGAACCTCTGGTAGGCCCATTTTTTGCCCTCCCTGAGCCTTCTGAGTGGACCTTGCTCTTGTGAGGGGTGGAGTGGTGGGGTGGGTGGAGCCAGCTAGGGATGGCATTTGGGGGTTCATCGAAATGGGCAGAATCCTAGCTAGAGGATCATCTGAAACCCGTGCAAACCCCCAGCAGCCCATCCCTGGATCTAAGGTCCCTTCCAACTCTGTTATTCTGTTTTGTTCTGTTGCCCAGATCAGTTGATTTCCTTCATTCCCAAATTTCCAGTTGGCCTGTTGGGCTGGGAGAGGCTGTTTTTGCCCTCCCCAAGCTTCAGAAAAGCCTCTGGAGCCTGGGGAGAGTGAAAATCCCCCCTCTGCATGAGAGTAAATCGCACACACTTTTTTTGGGGGGGGGGGGGCGGGTGTCACATACACATCCACAGGTGGGTGGACATGCATACGCGATAGCGGGCATTTTTGGCACACCTTTAGAAAAAGGTTAGCCATCACTGCACTAGCCTATCTAGAAGAAATAGCTTCTTTTTTCATAGTGACCAAAGAGAATCTTCCTGGACCTGCGTAAACAGGATGTGACTAACAGTAGCAACTTTTCATTGATGTTGCCCAGCAACATTTATTGAAAGCCCACTGCTTCCATACTAGTAAACTAGTAAACATTCAAATTTGGCTGTGTAAGCCTTTTGTGAATGTTTAGAAGCCCACACAACCATGGGGCTGCCAGCCTGAATCCTCTCCCTGCCTATATTAACAACTGCTAACCCCCCCCCCACACACATGTGGATTTTTTTTCACCTTTTGAAATTTTATGCTGTTATTTTTATAAGTTAAAAGTTTTAACCTTAAATTAATCTTGATTTTAATATTAATCTTATTGATGA